>NC_072733.1:157343771-157682348 GCF_026930045.1 Uloborus diversus | reverse complement strand
TCAAAAGAACTGAACTCGAACTTAGTTTAACTGTACCTGTACCGGCATGCATTTGTTTTACTCGCGCGTTCTCTGTTCTCCCACAGCTCGAGGAGAGAATTCAAATCAGATAGTCGTTCCTTAAAATGTATAAGTAAAGTGTATATATCTCAATTTTCGTAATAAAATGACAAAAAGAATCATTTGTATTCTTGTCATAGCTTACACTTTAAACAGGTACTTTACTTCAGCAAAACACCAGTACCTGTAATTTTAACATGTGCTACTTTAATTAGCATATATTGGTTTTCATTTTAAATGTTAAAAAATTACTCGTTTTTGTTTTTAGTCTTGTCTATTAATTATTGCAAATAGGATTTTAATCATTATTTCCTCATTGGTTATCATTGATTTTTTGCTAAATATACTAAATTTAAACAAATGAGCTCACAGTATTTTAATTTAATGTTTGGCTTGAAATGCAATATTTTTTAAAGTTTAATTTACATTCATCATGATCTTGATGTTTACTAAAATATTTCATGGTATAATGCAGATTACTAGGAAGTTTTTTTTCTTTTTTTTTGTCTAGGAAGGGGGGATCCGTAATTAAATACTGTTCTTACATTGCAATTCAAAGGATTTTGAAATGCCTAGAGCTTTTACTCTTACGGAATAAGTTGTCAAATTTATAACCCAAAATAATGTTGAAAAACACCCAACAGTCAAATTTCAGCATTAGCTAAATGTTCCTTAGGAAGTGGGGGAAATGTACTTAGTCAAGCGAAACCATTTCTAAAAGCAAGTGACTCCGGATAATATCACTATATTTAATTCTAAAGTTTAATTCTAAAGTTAATGGTGGGCATCGAAGAGGGGGGGGGGAGGGGGACTCATGGTGCAGACTACACTGTTTGAATTTTTGCAAGGTGTTTTAAATTGTTATTTCTCCTTTGGGGGGGGGGGGGGATGCACTGCGTTAAATAGTGCCCTTTTTATGATAAGTGTCCCTTTCATAGACCAGCACCCTGCCTTTTTTCCTCTAGAGTGAACACTACTCATGATCTGTGATATTGAAGACCTTTTCTCCACAACTGTCACTATTGTTACTGTGACTATGGAAATGCTACAGCGGACATGTGTGGAGCTGGACCGGCTGGATACATGGGTGCCCATATGCAAAATTTTAAGCGGGGGGGAGGGGGGGCTCAGGTATTTCCCCCATGGTTTAGCAGGATATCTTCCCCATAGAAACCAATTTTAGTACAGATTAGGATTATTAAATTTTGTCATTTTTAATAAAAATTCATTAATGGCTGGGGAAGAAATATTTTTACATTTTTGCAAAGAAAAAAGTACTAAAAGCAAGGAAGTTCCAATTTCTAAGGGGGGGGGGCTTGAGATCCCACTTGCCCCCCTATATCGGCTAGATATATCAGAAATATGAAGGGAACTCTCGTTGAAGTGTACTGATTTTTTTATACAACCTTTGTAATACTGATATTTAATTATAGTTTTCTTATGCTTTTTAAACTCTTTGCTTAGTATTGTGACCTCTTTAAATTGTGTATGTTGGATTCGGAAAACTTGAAATTTAAAATGAATTGCTTTGAAAATAATTTAAAATATTAATAAACAGAGTTAATAAGGCAAATTAAGAACTACCAATAAAGTAATAATGAGATTTTAAAAGCATAGGAAATAAAATGAGCAGACCTTTTATCATAACTTTAGATTTAAAATGTTTCAATTTTAAAATAATTCAAATATTTACTTGCAAAAGAAATGAAATCTCAACTTGGATTTCTTGTTTCAATGAGCAATGTGATATCTTCGCCACCATTAGATATATAATGAAAAGTTCAATTTTATTTTTTCGATCGGAGATCTTTTTCATCCAATGGTGGAGCATTTTGATCGGTAGAGCATTCCGCCTATTTTGACTCTGGCTTTGTACGACCTTGCACATAGGGATGGCGGTGGACCTAAATGCAATGAATTGTTTATGCTTTAAATAAATAATTGTAACAAACAGTTCATTCAGGGGTGTCTACCTCAGGGGGGTGGGGCACAGACTGTGCCATTGAAATTTTTAGGGAGAGTTGTTCTAAGGGGTATTTTTCTCTTTGTTTTGGGAGGGGGTCCCCATTTTGGGGTTCTTCGTGGTATTTAGGGGTGTGCACTCTTGCTCTTGGAGGGGATGGGCACCTCAGGTTCAGTCATGCTCAGAAAAACTCTTTGATGCATAATAGAAGGGCAAGTATATTTTAATTAAACTTTCAAATTGATTTTTTTGAAAAATGCAGGCAAGGATCAGCAATTGTCACCTTTTTACAATAAAATTTATCAAGGTAGTTTCAAACTCAATTCAGTTTGAAGAGGTAGTTTAATTATGAGTGAATTTCAAAATCTTATTTTGCTTACCTTATAAACTTTACCAAAAGCACCATCGCCTAATTCACCAACAATGTCCCAGAAATCTTCTGGATTTTCGTTGAATCGAATGTTATTGCATAACTTTTTACGCTTATTTTCGGACCCAGTTACATTTCCAAGATTAAAAATTTTCTTGAAATTATTAAAGAACGACATTATTACATATGATTATAATGTAACAAAAAATATAATTATTGACGATCATCCATAATATGAATACATTTTGGTAAGCATAGAATTTTCGAAACAAAGCAAATATAAGCGTTTATCGCAGTTTGGACAGTAAACAAAAAATTGACTTTG
The DNA here is from genome assembly GCF_026930045.1 of Uloborus diversus. Lineage (NCBI taxonomy): Eukaryota > Metazoa > Arthropoda > Arachnida > Araneae > Uloboridae > Uloborus > Uloborus diversus. The sequence goes on along the minus strand of NC_072733.1, from coordinate 157,679,630 downwards.
AAATTAAACCGTTACTCAGCGTTTGATGACAATCGTCATTATATGACACTTGAAAGCCGAGTACATGAAATAACTTGACATCTTCGTCATTCGTATACATCCGGCCCATTCAGATATCTGATTAGGAAATTTTTACCTAAATGGCAATCATTTTCCGACTGTCTCAATAAACTAAAACAAATAAATAAATTCGAAAATGAAGTTCTTCACCGGCCGTCACTGCCTTCGTAGTTGGTAAATAAAGCAATCTAGTAGTTATCGCGAAGATTGTGTAGCCATTCAGCTGTGGCTATTTACCCGACAGCAAGTGCTAGAGCTATTCAGCGTTACTGCTAGGTGGCGCGAGTGAACAAGTAGCAGCGTCATGTATCAGTGGGAGGGGAAAATGTTTTGAGTGATTTTAAAGTGGGGTAACAAAGACAATAGATTCACACTCATTTATTTGAAATCAAAATAATGCTTACGTTCGACCAGCTAACCGGTAGTGACCAGTTGATTAATCACGTGACTATAATGACGTCAGAGAAGCGGGCTCGGGCTCTAGACCCGAAAATAGGTTTCGGGCTCGTATTCAAGCAGGAACACCATCCGTTAGTGCCGCCATTCACGAGCGAGCCGAATAGAGCCGAGCCATTCGGAGTCGTTCCATTTGGAATGGGATAAAATTGTAACCGCATTCACGACCGCATCCACACCGCACCGCTGTTACGTGTTATTAGTTATGCCTGAGTGGCAACATTCCTGTATTCCAGAGATGTAAATAAATTCACAGATTTAGTTGGTTTTGTACTATAGGAGTTTAAGTATCTCTTTACTAAATATTTTAAGACTATATAACATGAAACAACCGCGCCAATGTTTGTTTTGAAATAGAAAATCGCTATTCCTGCATTTATTTGAAATTATTTGGATGTCCTTGGTCAAATAACGTCAATTTAATGATAGCTAGTCCTCAAATAGCTTTGTATACGTTTATCTCCTGGCTTCATCAGCCAAATTTCTTCATTTATTTGTGTAAACGTGTCTTGATTTTTTACTAAGATGAGGTTAAGCATTTGTATTCACATGTTTGTATTCACAAGATTTTTCGTTGCAAACATAGATCAGATTACCTTTTACTGAAATTCGCTAATCGTTCGCCACAACGATTGACGTTTCTCGAAATGTGCTATGCAAAACTACCTTGTTTAACAGACATTTGAAGGTAAAAAAACTTACATTGCCCATTTTAAGATAATTTATTTCTTAGTTTTATAGCAACCAACAAGGAGAGAGCCATTAACTGAGAAGCATTTTCTAAGTCCTTATCGTGTACTCTTAACTTCATAAAAAAAGTCGTCTCTTTCTTTTATGATCTATTTGAAAAACCTGACACATGTGTACATATATATTTACAATTACTCAAAAAAAAAGCAAACAGCTTGTCGCATTTGCTTTAATGCTGTAAAATATAAGTTTGTTAATATTGAGTTACTCCCCTAAATTAAAATTTTTCATTTCAATAAGTAATTATTTTACCTTCTCGTCCGCAGCAGTATTATATTTTTAATGGCAATTTTGTTCACTATGCATGCAACTGAAAAGGACGCATAACATGTTTATGGTAAGTGACATAAAGGGATAAAGAGAATTCGTCCCAATGGTCATACGATGGTGATTGCCTGTTAATTTAAATTTGGCTTTCGCTTTTGTTGGCTTTTAGGATGTATCCCTCAGTAGTGGAAGTAAAAAAAAAGAAAGGTTTGTATAATTTTTGTTTTGCAATAATGACTTTGCTTTATCATGCACTTTCATCAGTGGCGCACACAGGAATTTTGCAAGGGGGAGGGTCCAAGGTCGAAAGCGCAATTCCTATCTCATACACCAATATGCCGTCAAACATATCGACTTGATTTTATCAGTGCCCGAAAATGGAAAACAGTAAAAAATAAACTTGAATAAGTAATTAGCATCATTGAATGAAATACACAAAATAACCAGAGAGCAAAATAATTTACACTTTTACATTTCTCATAATTAAAAAATAGATTCAAGTTCATAGAATCTCTTTTCAATTCTCTTTCTATAATGTCAAAACTAAAAACAGGGTTATTACAGTGTATTCATTTATAATCACCGTTGCACTTCTAAAAGGCAATGCATTATGTGAAAAGTGCATAATATTTTAAAAAATGTTTTAACACGAGGATTTTAGTTTTTCACTCATTGGAACTGAAACAATTGTTACCTGTGTTTGAAATTATTTCACATGCGGGGAATTTAATCAGGAAAAAAAAACGAGCTATGGGAGGGGTCCGGACCCCACCCATACCCCCCTGGACCCCCTTGTGTGTGCCACTGACTTTCATACTACTTTTATATTTACTGTTTTGAAATGTTGAAGTTATGCAATTTTAATTTCTAGGAAAACAGTTTTTCTTTGTTTAATGATTTCTGCACAAAAAATTATCTTATAATTTTATGTTTCCTTTAGTTTTGGTAGGGGCTATGATCACTTGTGATTGAAAATAGGACATTTATGAAAACTATTTTTATGCAATGCAATTTTTAGTTTTAATTTAAAAAGAAAAATTAGATTTGGTGTATGTACTTTATTATTTTTCTTTATGATATTGTTTCATTTATTACGGTCAGGAAAGGGTGGGGAATTGTCATAAAATCCTGCTTTTCAACTTATGTACGTAATAAATATTTAAGACTTCCTGTAAAAACTTCACATATGTTTTGAAACATTACATTAAGAGAACACATTGCATTAAGTTTTCAGAAGAAAAAAAAATATATTTTATTCACTTTCTTTTTCATATGTAGTTATGACTGCTTTACCCCATGTGGTGAGGTAAAAGGAGTGGTACATGGGGCAAGGTGGTCATAATTAAACAACAGATATACGACCTATTTTAAAAGAACCATAAAAGTTAAAACGCTCGACACAGCTAGTTCTTTGAAAGAAATCGGCTTGATTTAATTAAATTATATACATTTTTAATGCCCTGTAGTCATAAGTTGGCTCATTAAAGATTTATAGATGGCTGATGCACCAAAAAAGATGCAGGAAGAGATGATTATGGTAAACTCTTCATCATCAACTTTTAATGAAAATTTGACTATGTTGGATTTTAACGTGATTATTAATTAAATGACCTTCTCAAATACATTTGGGACATAATCTCAAAAATCGAGGTGGATGGCCACAGTAGAGACTCCCTCCTTCCATTTCAATTTGTATAAAATTACATGAGAAAAATGTAAAACATATTTAAGTCTGTTTTTTTCTGTAAACACAATAGTCGATCTGTACTTTTATTTTACGATTAGTTAATAATTGTGAACTTAGAAAAGTGGAGACCAATGCGTCTTTACTTTTGAAAGTGTGGAAGCATTCGCTAGATAGAAAAATAGTAAGTAGTAACTGATTATCTTGATTATTTGTAGTTAGGTAATTAATATGAAATAGTTTTTGCTCTCATGCATCACTAAAATCTCCCGCATAGTGCTTAAAAATATTGATTTCTGTAAGTTTCAGTTGTTTTTTTTCGTTTTGAATACGTTATTTTTTTTATTATTCATTTGCAAATGTTGATTCGAAAGTTTGTTAGCTAATATATTTTTCAGCTTGATATTTTCTTTAGACTTATGTTTGATTTTTTTAAAAAAGGAAGAAATAATCAATGGTTTTGAAGAAAAATTATAAATTTTTGGCTTTGTACGAGATGCCTCTGAGATTAATGATTTTATGGTACATGTGGGGACAAAAGGGGCGTCTTTTTATCCACTTGGAATTACGAATTTTCAAAAAAAAAAAAAGGATTCCGATTTCCCTAGTACACAAGGTTTACCCTAGGTTAGCCTGGTACACAAGGCATACTGATTCACGCTTTTGGATACAAGTTGGCATTGGTTGCCTTTGTTCACAGTACATGAAACTTTTTTAAAAAATGAAGCTTTCTACGCAGCCAATGTCATGAAAATTCTACAAAATTTGAGCGAAAATGAGAGTGTTCCGATTTTAAAATGTTGTATAAGTAAATAACACCATTGCTCTTTCTAAGTAAAGAATTGTCTGCAGTAAAATTTGGAAATTGAAATTTAATTCCTTATTGATAAAATCTAAATATATATATATATTTTTAACATTCTTTCGACTATTTATATTTTAGTAACATAGTCTTTTATTTGATGTGTGCAACTTTACACCACCTGGAAATAAATGTTCACTTTAAAAGATTAATGTATATAAATGCTGTATGAATAAACTTATTTTGTTATTACGAGAATTTTTCTTATTTCAATCTATGTTTTTTTCTGTAAAGCCAGTACCTTCATAAACACACACAAATAATAAAAAAAAAATCAAAAGCATTTGTTTTTGAACGAATAAAAGACAAATAATTATCATCAATATTTTCAGAATATTGACAATTAATGTTTTTAGTTTTCTCTAAAATTAAATTTTGTTTATAAAATTGACAGTGGTTCCATAAATCTCCTACTGAAAATAGAACACTGCTACAGTGTATAATTACTAGTGAATTGCCGGATCATAAAAATGTAGATCCGCAAATACATATCTGGACCTTGAATTTTTAACCCAATTTGATCCTTGTCCAAGTGTAAAATTTGAGATGAAAGGTATTCCCGTAAGGGTAAAAGCACGATTTATTTAAAAAATCAATCCGTAGCAGAAACATAATCAGGAATTTGATTTATTCTGAAAATAAGTTCTACGAAGAGAAGGGGAGTGTCGGTAAGAATGAGACTGCATTGCATTTAAGACGAAGTAAAATGTGAAAAATTATTTCTAGCTTGGTCTGTAGCTGCTACATCTGCTGGCTAGAAATAATATTTCGGCATATAAATGCTGTTGTTCCATTCCTCTCGACCTGCCCTTACCGACATAGCACTGCCAAGAACATTTTTACGAAGAGTAATCGGAGAATTCTGTCTCAATTTTTCGAAGAATGGCTGGAAGAGTCGATAGGAGGAATAGTACAATTCCTAAATCAGTATAAAAAAAAATGCTGAAATGTTACCTTATAATATCTTTAAAAAATGTAAAGCTAATTCAAATTTAATTGTATGTTATTTTATAGTTATCCACATGTAGAATTTCAAATATGTAATAAGAGTTTATGGCTAAAAATCCATTTAAGATCTACTAATCATGATATGGATACAAATCTTTATTTTCTTTTGGATATCTGGCACATCGCTATCAATTAAAGACATACAGTTAGGGCAAACCTAACCTGGCAGTATTGTAAAGGCTATGCAAATCTCAATCCAACCATTTCATTGCTGCCAGGTAAGGTTTTTCATAACTAGTGCTGCAAAGAAAGTCGTGCCCCTTCTCCCCCCCCCCCCAGGAACATTTGGTTTTAATATATATTGTCATTCCAAAACTGTTATGACCAAAAAAAAAAAAAAAATCAATCTGCACTAGTGCAAAATTTATAGCACACATTTTTCTTAACATGAAAATATGCACTTGATTATTCATTTAATTGCAAGAACTTAATAAGGTCTTCGTAAGAAAATTTAGCTGAGTGCTAAGAACCATCAATATCTGCTCTTACTATTAATTTCAATGAAATCTTTATCACTAAGAAAAAAGAATTCATATTGTTTTGTTTGTGTGCAAAATATTAGAATGACTTCCTTTTTTTATCTTTGAATTCAAGAATTTAGGCATGTAGGATTTTCTTTTTTTTTTTTTTTTCAATTGATGAAATTGAAACATATCAGAATATGCAGTTTTTAGTGCAGCATTATGTAGCACTAAAAAATGCTTACATTACAGTTATGAAAAAGATATTTAACGTATGCTGTAAAAAAAAGTCAACTTTAGTGGTTACTAACTAAAGTTGATGAACAGATACGTATAAAATTTTTAGCTTTTTTTTTTTTTTTTGACAAGTATGAATAATGTGCTGCACCAGTTGGTTTTAGCCATATAAAAAAAACCTCACCTTGAGTACAATCTATTGAACCTAACAACTGTTAATAAAACCTATTTATTTCATATTGTTACTTTTATAGGCTCTAATTTTTGAAAGTAGTGAGATCATACGAGTTAATCTTTTTCATTTCCAATTTCTTGTTCTCCTACCTCTGTTTACGAAACGCATTTTCACAAACAGTAATTGGTTTAAATAATACTGCTTTTATTTTGCAATTTAAATACAAAATTCCCTAAGTATTATTCAGTTGTGAGAAAATTATTGAAAAATCTTTGACCCTTGTCAGATTCATTCTCATGCGTTTCATTCAAAACAAATACAATATGCATGTAGAACATATGACGCATTTCTTAAACGGCAACATTTTTATATTGAATTTGCTTTCTTTTCCAATTGCAGAGCTAAAAGTTGAAAAAAATATATCCATTACATGAGAGAACATGATTTCATCAACAAAAACAAATATTGCATCACGATTTTCACCCCTCTGCTACCTCTCTCAAACCCAGGGAGCTCAAATCTCATTGGTTGATATCAATTAGTCGCTTCAAGTACATACGATCTCGACTTCCCACTCCAAGCGGGTTTTCACATTCACGATGCGATGGAACGGTCGAAAATCGGCGCGGTGCGATGGATTTCAGCTCGGCTGGATATCCAGCGAGCCGCGCCACGCCATCCAAATGGATGAGGCGTTCGGCATTCACGACCGGATTTTGGAGTGGTGCCGCGATTGCTAGATTGATTTGCGCGATTGCTAGATTGATTTGCTTATCGCTATACTTGCCGATAAGCAAAACGAAGCCAATTTTTTTTTTTTGATACAATCGTTACGGAGCAAGTCAACGACATGCAAGATCGAGCGAAAACATTTTGTAAATACATTAACTAGAAATAATTTTCTAATAAATATTCCTTAAAATAACAAATGAAACTTGCAATATTGCTAATTACGGCAGTAATTAGTGTTTTTGTGAAACATAAATTGAAATTAATCTTTTAAAACATACCTCAGCTAGAGTCCCTACCTCAGCTAAATCCGATCAGGCTCCATAGGGACTCTAGGCTCCCTCGTGTATCTGTCTACTGCTCGTTCGCGCGCGAAGCCATTGCGTCGCCAAATGTGTAGGTTGCCGTAAATTCCGTTGTCAAAATTGCCAGCAAAATTGCGTTTTGGGCAGGGTTGCCAGACGTAGTATTTTTGATACTACGGTAGTATTTTTTCACGCCAAATTAGGGGCGTAGTATTTTTTGTAGTATTTCGTTAAAAAATGGGTTTATATGTGACTTTTTTTATTTCGAAAAAAAAGAGGGACAAAACAAATTATAAAGTTCAAAATCTGATTTTTTTAAAATTAAACGATGAGAATATATATATTTTTTTAAACCACTACCTTAGGCATACATATTAGAGCCTGCAAAAGTATTGTTATTTTTAGTTATATTTCTTTTCCAGTAGATGGCGCCAAATGTAGTATTTTGTAGTATTTTTTCAGAGGAGATGTAGTATTTTTCTGTTTTAAAATCTGGCAACCCTGGTTTTGGGATTGTTTACTTTTGCTCTAAGTTGTATGTTGCTATGATTCATTCTGTTTTGAAGTTCACACGTGGAAGTTGAACAACGTGTATAAGGTTTAGATCAGGCATAAAAAGTGAAATATATGTGTAAATGAAATACAAAAGGAGAACATGTGATCTTACTTTTTTGTTAAGTGTTTGTGACTTCACTATTTCATATCTCAATTCTTAAGGTAAAAGCTTTATTCATTTTTTATTGTTTTGTTTTTTGCTTCTGTGTGGAAATGTTTTCCCGTAATGTAACATTCTTTAGTAATACAATGAAAGTCCCCCCCCCCTTTTATTAGCCTTTTTTCTTTTTTGGTTTTGTCAGTTTTTCAGCAGGTGAATTTTGACTCTTCCTCCTTTTATTTCTCTGTCCCCTATCTGATCTTCTTGTGAAAGACAAAAATTATCATTTCTTCAGGGAAATGCGAAATTTCCTTGCTTTGCTTAGCTCTATTTGAAGAAGAATTCTTCCATATGAAAAATATGTCATTAACACAAAAAAAAAAAAAAAGTTTTGGAAAAAAAAAAAGAACCAACTTCAAAATTGCTCTAAAAAGTGAAAAATAATTTTATTCTTTGAACACCATCGTAATACTTTTAAACATAATTTTTGAAGTTGGAGAAAAACAAAAAGTAAAATCGTGTAACCATATTCCGTCTATAGTTTAAAAAAAATCATTCTAAATTAGGAGCGAAACATGTACACACCACTGCTCAAATACGCTGTCACCAATGCATAGGTATTGAAGAAACTGGGCCCGGTTAAATTTATAGTTGTACTAGTTGTTATTATATAGTTGAATTATGGCTACTAATGATTTTATCTATACTTTTTGCACCAACTTCAAAAATTACCTTTAAAAGTACAGTCGACTCACGCTACAACACGATTCGACTTACGCAAAATGGCTATAACAGGAATTTTTCACAAGTAACGAATTTAGAGCTACCGCGATTTTTTTGTCCACGACACGAAATTTTTTGGAAAAATGTATCAGCTTCTTTATTGGCTAATAAATATTGATTTTGTGAATGCTATTACATCCTTTTAAGCATCACTGACAGCGAAACTTCCCACACCAAACTAGTCTACGCATGGCACTGCTAATGCATCAAATAACCACTTAGCATTTTCATTTATTTATTTTTTTCATTCTAAATATTAAAGTTAATGAAATGTAATGGCATCTTAGTGGACGTTCATCTAAAGTTTGGAAGATGAGAAGAAAAGGAAAGTTTCTGATAAAAAAAAGAAGATTTTAAAAAAAAGGTAAGATTCTTGATATGCTTGAATAACTACAAAACGTTGACGGTAACGCGACAATAAGTGTAAGTAAATCTTCCATACGTAAGTCAAAACAAAAAAATATCCGTAAAAGTTCAGAGCTTAGTTTCAATAAGTTTGCCAGTCTAGCAAAATAAATATTATGAAAATGGAAGCTGCTTTTGTATTGTGGATTAAAGAAATCAGTAAGAGAGGCTGTTGCCACAAATTGAGACGTTATGAGAGAAATGGCGAAGCAACCGTATTTAAAAATGTATTAGAGAAGAATAACAACCTGATCATGGAGCATATTCATCATTATCTTCATTTTTTAAGTCATAAATATTGATATTCTACGACTGTATAGTATTATTATATTAGTGCAGCATTTTATACTGTGCATACTGTGTTGTTTCATTTTACGTCTTTCCCTCCCATTGATTATTCATTTTGTGCATCTTAAAGTATTTAATGTTGAATAAAAAGTTTTTTTTTTTTAAAACACAGTACAAGTTTATTGCTTTATGTAAGAAACTAGTGTATATTTGAGGAATGCTTTAAAGCAGTTTGAGGGGTGTTTATACATGTCTAAAAGAATTTGATATGCTTCTAAAAAAGCTGTATACATATATTTTTCCACAACGCGAGATTTCAACTTACGCGAGGAGTCTTGGAGTGCATTCCTCGCGTGAGTCAGGACTCGACTATATTATTGATGGTGTTCAAACAATAAAATTATTTTTCACTTTTTAGAGCAATTTTGAAGTCGGTTCTATTTTTTTCTAAAATTATTTTATTTAATTCTTTTTAGTGCAAATGTATTTCAGAAATAGTCAAAGTTACCATCCCGAAACTTCGCCTTATTTTTTCATAAAAATGCTCATATACTAAAAAACAAAACTATAAACACGCCTTAAACTTTAAGCTATTGGCACTAAAAATTTGTCCTTGTTCCTCTCTGGAATTCATTTGTATGTTAATTTAATTATAACCATTTAAATATAAACAGTTTCTCACACTAATTTATATTGCACAACATACAAGTTGCTTGTGATGCAATCCAACATCCCCTTACTTTGCCTCAATATCTATCTATTATTGGCATAGGTGATTCTCCTCGCTTACAGGTAAAGTTTGTCCTCACTATAGAGCAATGACGGGGAATAAACTTGATGCATGCTTCAGTGTAGCCTTCATTCAACGTCCTCATAGCAATTACTATTAATATTACTGCTATAGGATAACAAAATTTTGCAACAATGGGTTTTTATTGGGTGGGGTGGGGGGGATCCACAAAGCAGGAGCTAGAAGAACGTTCCCGTTCCAAAATCCTAGATGATTCTAAGAGTTTTGTTTCAGATGGGGGGAGGGGGGGACTGTAATTGATGTCACAACTGAACCACCCTATCATCTGACCACTGCTGGGTCTGGGATTAACCAGGCAGGATCCTTGCTTCGAGCGGCAAATTGAAGTGTATTGATAGAGCTCAAGCGTGGTGCCAAAAGGGTGTCATAATCTCTTTAAGAGACCAAAGAAAGTTTAAAACTTCAGTTTTCATTCTTTTGCTCAGCAAAATTTCAGAGAGAAAACCCCCATTCCCACATCCTTTCCTACTATCACCACAAATAACTTTAAAAATGCATTTTTGTAAAAGAATACATTTCTAAAACATTTCCAAAAGAGAGTCACTTTTTTGCACTCTTTCTACCAACTTGGCCCTCGACTCCATAACGTCACCAGTGACTTAAATTTTCAAAAACATTTCTTAGAGCGGGCGCTGTATAGAGTTGAGTATGCAAAATATGAGGACCGCATTCTGTAAATTGTTTTGAACTCAAAAAAGCTTACAGATTACGATTCTGGATGTTGCCAGGAGGCTTGTTGGTCCATTTATTTTTTATACCCCGCTCCCTTAGGTACTTAGTAAATGAATTGAGTAACCTCATCTGAACCATTTTAATTATTGTCCTAGTTACAATGCCCCGTTGTTTCTTAAAATGTAAGATATTTAATTCTAGTTAATTTAAAATAAAAAAAAAATTAAAAGATAGTTTTTTTTTTTTTTTTTTTGAAAAAAAGTATTTAACACTAAAAATCAAATTTTTACATAGGTCTTCAAAAGCAAAATATAAAAATCAATTTTTTTATTTTGATAGTCATTATTGAGGCATTTGCTAAACGCAGTGGTTGCGGCACCGACCGTCGGAGCTGGATTCGGCATCCGACCTAGAAACTTGCGCATGCGCAAATCTGACACTTTCAACGGATTGACACGCCTCCTTCGCTTCGCGTGGCGCGGCGGTTCCAGCTAGCGACGTCACTAGTTCCAACTACTTCCGACCATGTGCGTGCGTGCTTGGTTCGTGTAAAAATGGCTAGCATCATGGAACGCGGTGCGAGTTTCAAATCGTACATTGAATATTCGAAAACTGTTTAAAAGAGTTCAAAATGAATAGCTCTACGGATTTCCTCCCTAGAATTTCGAGCTCGAGGGCATGAGTCAGAGTTCGGAAAAGAATTCCTGCCGTGTTATACGACCGGCGGTGACACACATCGGTTAGTCGCCGTAAATCTACCTTAAATCTTATTAAATTATCGCTAAATATAGTATTTCACTGGAAATTCATATTAAGTCTCATATTATACATCCGACCTCCATAGAATTTCACAAGGTCTATTTGAATCATGTCCGACCCAAAGCAGCGGCACTCGAGGACATGGGTCGGAGATGGTCGATGTATCGCATCGAATAATTGAATTATGATTAAAGCATAATTACAGATCGTGTATGCCGTTTTAATATCTATATTAATTCCAGAACTATCATTTCGCTCGGCGTATATATATCTTAATTTGCGTAGTCGGCCATATATTACTCGTCCGACCGCTTAGAATGTCATTGGGAATGAAATCTTAATTTGTGTGGTCGGCCATACATATTTCGTCCGACCGCTCAGCATGGTCACTGGGAAAGTATCTTAATTTGTGGTGGTCTGCCATACATAATTCGTCCGATCGCTTCGACTCATTGGGAAAGAATCTTAATTTGTGTGGTCGGCCATACATATTTCGTCCGACCGCTCAGCATGATCATTGGGAAAGTATCTTAATTTGTGTGGTCTGCCATACATAATTCGTCCGACCGCTTAGACTCATTGGGAAAGAATCTTAATTTGTGTGGTCGGCCATACATATTTCGTCCGACCGCTTAGCATGGTCATTGGGAAAGTATCTTAATTTGTGTGGTCGGCCATACATAATTCGTCCGACCGCATAGAATATCATTGGTCGGCTGTTGAAATTAGATCCCGCCCATCGTAACGCCCCCTTGGTCGGGTTCATAAAACAATCCCGACCCCAAGGCAGTAATTTCTACTCTGCGCATGCGCAGAAGGAGGTCGGTACTTCATTGCATTTCCGGCGGTCGGTGCCGCAACCACTGCCTTTGCTAAATACTTGTCTTGAAGAAATAAGAGAGAATACAGTTGATAAAGATCATACAGGGCTAATTGAAAAATGTAGTCAACATAAAAGAATTTGATGAGTTTTAAATTTTTTACGCGCCAAGAGCACTGAAAACGAAATATTTAGATAATTGACCAACTTTGTGAAATGATTAAAATTTTGTTAGATTCAATCATGACTGATAGGAGTAATAATTTTGAACTGCATTTGTTGAAAACTAGACAAATGTTACTTTACGTTTTCCCCACGAATCACACTAATTACGTTCGTGTTGTGACTCTTTATTTACAAGATATGATAAAACTACCTTTAAAATTTGTGAATGATATGAAGAGAGGAATGCTGTTCGTCAAATGAACGGAAAGTAAATTTGATGCAGTAAATCCCGATTTAGCATTAGAGCAGTCTCAGAATCGATCTTAGCAGTGACTGGAGGTTTGATTGGTTATTACAAAAAATGAAGATGCTATGCAGAGATGGCTACTTCTTTGTCCATTTAAAAAACAGCATACACAAACCTTTTTCTTCATATATCGGAATACAAGCAGCCTCCACAAGTGACATTAATTACCATAATGAAAGGACGGAATCCAGGACCAATAAAGACGAAAAAGATATTCATCGTCAAATATTTTATTGCTTGCAATCCCTATAATGATATCCAGGACCGTCGTCATAGGGGGGGGGTGTCTCACCCTCTCAGCGATTACATCCAGTCGGCAAAATCAGTTTCAGTCTGCATTTTCAATGTTTCGTAATTTCAAAGCTTTAATTGACGGGAATTAAAAAAAAAAGTTAGCATATTCATGCAAAGTTATACATCTAACCTTTTGATACTTTGCGTAAGAGAAAATAATGAATGGGATCTCCGTTTACATTCATTTTTATTTTGCTCACACTATGCCGATTGCTTAGTTTGCGACAGCTCATTTTGCCGAGACAATAAGCGTCCACTCAGAAAATTCAGCTAGAGTCGGCATTTTTGCTTTTTACGTTGTTTCTGTATTCTAAATCTTTGAGTAAAGTAGTATGTAGCTTGACCATGAGCACATTTTCACCTTTTAGAGTGTATCCTGTGATCACCGACGATTATTCATCTGAAAAACATCCCCGACTGCTAATTGTACAATTTACCGACATTTACTTGAACAAATATTATTTTGCCGCCACTGTATCCACAGGGTTCGTACGCCCTTGAAAAACCTTGAAAAGTGCTTGAAAAAAAAAAAGTTCATTTTCAAGTGCTTGAAAACCTGGAAAAAGTTTTAAAACCTTGAAAAAGTTTCTTATTGCTTAAATTCTCTCAAAAATCATCGGATTGTGCGTACAAGTTTTAAAAAGTATTTAACCAATGCAATTTTCTGAACCAGTGTTCAATATGCAACATCGTGAAAAATTGCTTTCATGTTTGGGATTTCAATCCTTTTGCATCTTGTAAATATTTTGATGTTTTTTACAACCGAAAGATATTTTGACATATGGTACCTTAGATTACATCATTTTTTGTTTTATTTCATTAATTAACAAAGGAATTAATTTGGAAACCATGACAGCATTGAACTTACTCGGATTTCGCGGAAAATTGTTCTTGTGTTAGAAATTTCAATCTTTTTGCATCTTGCAAATATTTAAATATTTTGGCTAATCAAATGTTATTTTCACATATGCTGCCTTAGATTAGTATTTTTTTGTTCAAATTTAATAATAATAATTAAAAAAAATTTTTTATGGGAAACATGCCAACGTTGAGCGAACTCAGACTTCGCGAAAAATTGCTTCTCGTGTTTGAAATTTCAATCTTTTTGCATCTTGCAAATATTTAAATATATTGACCAATCGGATGTTATTTTCACATATGCTACCTTACATTAGCATAATTTATGTTTAATTTTAGTTCAATATAAATTTATTTTATGGGAAACATGACAACATTGAACTTAATTCGCGAACATTTGCTTCCCTTGTTTGAGATTTCAATCCTTTTGCATATTGTAAATATTTTTATATTTTTGTCAACTAGAAGTTATTTTAACACATGCTACATCAGATTAGCTTATTTTATTTTTTTATTTTAATAACTAAAGAATTAATTACTTTGGTCTTGTTTATGCTTAGTTATTTTTGCAATTTTGAATTTAATTATCTTTAGCTAATTTTCGGTTATAACATGTTTTTGAAAAAATTTAAATTTAAGCAATTGAGCACCTAACAAATTAACTTAGTTTGTATTTAAAATATAAAGTTGAATAACATAATTTTATAATGTTGAATTTATAAGTACATGTGTTTTCTTTATGTCTGCTAAAATAATTAAGGTGTGTAACAGGGGCTGGTTGTGTTATGATTATTCACTGGAAATCCAGTAGTGTTCGTTATGCTTTTACCTCCCTATATTTTCAATTTTCCCCTTTACTTCAAATGTTCAAAATTGCTACTTTAGTAAGGTTGTGGGTACTTGGAACAGCTTACCGAAAGTGGCTGTAATCAGCAAAGAGGTAAATAGCTTAAGGAGGGACATTGATCTTCATTTGGGTCTAATAAATTGAATAGGACCAGCCTAGCTAGGCCCAGTGCTTGTTGCTGGTTATCAACAGATACTAGGCCTGGTACTTCTACGTAGAATATTTTGACTGAATAAACTTTTTTTACATAAGAATTGAATTGTATGCATATCAAAAGTTATTGTTGTCCCATATGCATCTTCAAGTAATAGGGGTGTCATAATATATGTCAACTTCTTGTGAATCTTTTCAGTTTCGAAATATAGTGCTATGAATCTGAAGTTGCACATTTAATTAACTTTTACAGGTTATTCAGTGAAAGCTGAATAGGCTCAAGTTTACATTCAGAGTATTTATCACTTCTTAAGCAGCTTTTGTATATTTTAAGTTGCGGAAACTGGACTGTGAACTTTCATAAACTTTTCTTAGTTACTAATTTTTACTCGAGGATAGTTGAAATGCCTTATTGGCTGAACAACTAATACATACATACGAAAATTAATTTGCATACTTATGAATGATTTGCGAACCTCTAATGTTTTAGAACTTAACAGTGCAACCTGAAAATACTTTCTGGGTGGTGTTTTTGTCCTAACCGCCCTTATATAGTAATAAACCAACGCATTAATATTAGAAATAAATATTGAAACTGGGGGGGGGGGTGACTTCAAAAACTCCTCTCTGGCAATGCCATTGAACTTTTGGTTTCTTCTCATAAAAGTTAAAACACTCAAACACTCGTGAAAGGTTTTTCTTTTTTAACATTAATTTGCCGATTCTAGAAAATATACATCTTTAAATGTGAAGATTGCAAAATTAAACCTCCTGGAATCTGCTTTTGTTTATGACCAAAGTTTTCAGACATTTTCTGAAAAACTTTTGACATAGTAGATCTTTCATCAAAGTGTCTGTTGTTGTAGATAAAGCAATTTTGTTTTCCTATACTTCTTTGTATTATTGCCTTATTTCTATTTGTGTGTGTTTGTGTGTAGTAAATGAAATCTGCATACAATATTTTTAGTACAAATTCATGATATTGCCTTGAAAAGAATTTTTTTTGCCTTGAAAAGTACTTGAAAAGTGCTTGAATTTTTTTCTCCCTGAAGGGTATGAACCCTGATCCAGGGGTACACCAAAATGAATTTTTTGGGGAAAATTCTCAATTTTCCGAATGATATGCAATGCACACATGAAAGGTACATTCAGTAATGTAAAAATGCAATCATGTCTTGAAATTTGCCGAATCATCAGACAAACTTTGCTGAGTAAGGACTTTTATGGAAGCTCTGGGGATCTCCCAATGGGCGCTCCTTCCTGTACTCAGTCGGCAATTTCAGCTACAATCAGCAATTTTTACTTATAGAGTTAATTCTGAATTCACTATATCTTTGATAAAATTTAAATGGAAGTGTGCACATATTTACATTTTCTCCTTTTAACAAACTTACAATGCTAAGCATGAGTTATAATGAGTGTTTATTCGGTAAATTTTAGAGAAAATTTAATCTTTAAAACATATTATTTAGAAATATCCGATAATCTGTATCACACATTAAGATTACCTGTGAGCAGCCGAGAAGTACGATTCAAATATTTTTTCAAAATAGTTATTCAATTATTATAAAGAAACCCACGGAAAGTCTCAATTTAAAAACACTAAATTAATAAAAAAGATAGCTTTGGGCAGAGTCGGCAGTTGACGCATTTATAAAATTGAATCATCAATAAAAAAAATCCACAGCAAAGTGGGAGAAATGGAAGAAATGAATGCATGGGGCTCTGAAATGATAGAAAAATTAAAATAGAGAGAAAGAGATTTTATTACAATACAAAGTCACATTGGTGCATAGTTTGTTTGATTTTGAAACCAACTTTCTGAATGCACATTCAGCACCATTTCCCTTTTTTCTAGGCTGACAAGTAAAAACCAAAATAGTATTCTACTCGCAGGGGTTATCCCTATTTGTCGACCACACAAGTGTATTGTGTAACTAAAGCAAGACATTTGTCCGCCAATTGTAGCACTCAGAAATGTCGTCGTGGAGACGGTGCGGCGTAGCCACGTAGGGGCTAGGGGGTGAGATTAGAAACGTTGGACCTTCAGGGTTTTTCTGTTAAAAACTTTTCTCTGGAAGTTGGAGCTCGAGGGAAAATTAGAGAAGAGCTGTTGATGTGTGCTTAGGACGGAGGACGGTCTGTCCGGGTCCGGACCGCTGCTGTGTGAACTTTATGCCTGAAGAAGGAAGAACAAGGTTATTCATTATTCGCGTTTGGAGCTTTGATGAGATACACGTGACATGGAGTTTGGCAGAAGACTTGAGACTTGGGTGACTATCCTACATAGAGTTATTTTATTCATTATGCATTGCACAAAAAAAAAAAAAGAAAGACTAGTTAAAAATTCGAACTTTATTCGCATGTGAACGAGCAATAATTCTTATTGTGGCAAGTAAGGAAAAATCTGAAAAAGCATTTGACTTAAATTAGAGAAAAAAAACGCATATTGAAATGCAGCAGAAAAGGCAAGATTATTTTAACATTATATTTTTAAAAAGCATTGTTTTAAGCTTCCCCCCCCCCTCAGTGTTCGCGCTCAATTATCCGTAACCTGGGTCCCAGGGACCCATTAATAAAATAGATTTGGGTCCTTTGGTGGAAAAAATGAGTCCCTTAAATTTTAAACAGAAAATCTTGGTGTGTAAATGAATAATATAAAAATATTTATACTTGGGGGGGGGGAGGCATGAAATAAAATAAATTGGTTATTTTTGCCCTAAGTTTTTGTGATTTTATCATTGTAAAATTATTTTCAAATAATACACTTGCAAGACTTAATTATGTGAGAAACTATTTGGTCAGTTACAATGAGATTAACTCAAAATTTACTTTAAAAATGGGTTTTACCATAAAATATAAAACAAGTGCCTCTGATTGATCAAGCAAAAAGCACTCCCTTAACCTTTGTTTTCCTGGAAATTTTTCTTAGCGAAAAAAGCAAACAGACCCCCCCCCCCCTTCCCAATTATCATTGGCAATTAGATAATAATAATAAATCGCAAGCGAATGAACCCGACGCAAAAATCGCGATCGCAAAAACAAAACATTTTCTCATATGAGTGTGAAAATTGCTCATTTGCAATCTTAAATCAGTATATTTGACTTTATTTTGACTCGTTCAAAATATCTGTTTTGGTTTTTGTTCTATTTTTAAAATCGCGCCATTTTGAAAATGACGCGATCGATTAATACCCGACTTTTGCAAGTCCAATTAAAAATAACCCATCAGAAAGAGATGAATTATTAGAAAAAGAACAAGGTTAAAGTGCTTTTGTATAAAATTCAAGCATTCATAAGCAATTTAACAAGAAAAATGTAAAGTTCCGAACTCTTTGTGTTTAGCGCGATCTGGAAAATGTTCGCCATTTTTTTTCTCCCCTCTTTTTATTGGGGTTGCGAAGTGATGATTTTCAAAAGTAATTCTGGTTACATGAATGCCAAATTGCAATGTTTTTACTGTACAATTGTCTTGTATTAATCCTGAAGATTGCATTGAAAACCTCTCTTATTTTTAGTCTTCATTTCTGTTTTTAGGAATTTCCTCAAGATAAAAGTTGAGGGAAAGCTTATTCTTAGAATACAGTACAATGGGCTACTTGTGAACTTGCTCCCTGAGCTCTGCCCAGGAGGTCACTGTAAGCTCCAGTCTTATCACTAAAATTCCATTGACTGGTCCACAATTGGGGTGTGTTTGAATAGCTGATAAACAGATAGGGTCATTTTAGTCCCTTTTCTGTTGATTCTCCTGGTCATTTTGAAGCTTAAAAGCATTTACTAAATAGATCTTTAGCATTTTCTCCCTTTTTTTTTTTCTGGTTCTTATCTTTTGGGTTTTCTGGGTCCCTGGGACCCGATTTTTCGCGGAAGTTGCGTCCCTTTCCCGCGAATTTGCGTAAAAAACCCGCTATAGCGCGTAAACGCTAACCCTGCCCCTTTTTTTATAGATATATCTTCCGTTAAATATTGAAAAATAAAAGAGTTCTAAGTAGGTTGTTGGGATGAAAAATTGGGTATAAAAGGTTTCAAAAAGCAAACGAAAAAGAAAGGAAAAGTGCTAACTAAATAAACATGTTTGCACCATAAAACTGAAGGAGCATAGATTTGAAAAATTCCAAAAAAAAAGAAAAGAAAATGGAAAAAATTGCAGTTACTGTCATTTACCCTCCCACAGTAGAACGGTCATGGGCAAAAAATTTCATGAAAATAAAAAAATTTGCAGTTACTGCCGTTTGCCTGCCCACGAGAGAAAGATTTCGTTCTTCCATGTGCAGGTAAAGAGCAGTAAGTGCATTCTGCCAATTACCTGCAAAATGTAGAGACAAAAGCAGTTACTGCCGTTTACCAGACCACGGGAGAAAGTTTTCGTTCTTCCGTGGGCAGGTAAAGAGCATTATGTACATACTGCCGACTTCCCGCAAAATGTTGCTAATAAAGCAGTTACTGCTAATTAACACTGATAAAAAATGCTTTTTTTCTGCGGCAACCAAATAAAAGTGTTTGTACCATAAAACTATAGTAATAAAGATTTCAAAAATGTAAAAAAATGAAAATCGAAAAATCTGCAGTTACTGCCGTTTACCTGCACACAGCAGTATTGCCCTAAGTACTAATGGCATTTTCAGTTAAAATGAAGGAAACATGTGTAGATTTTAAAGTTTTATCAGAAAAAATGTAGTACAGCATAAACTGTGGTACAGTGACAAACACAGAGGGGGTGCAAAGAAGCCCCCCCTCAAGATTTTGACTAGAATGAAACTTTTTTGTTTAATTTTTTTATGGAACTTACATCCTGGATTATATAACCACTTGAAAGTACCTAAAATATGCACTAAAACTAAAAAGATTTGAAGCGCTATTTTTTTTTTTACTTAAGTTGAAAATGTTACACCTAGTGATGTGGATTGGGTAAATACCCAGGGGGTAGGTAAATATTTTTTGGGTATTTACTTATATTTTACCCAAGGTCTGGGTAAATACCCAAAAACTGGGTATTTTACAAAAAAAATGCAAAAAGTGAATGAATTTTTTTTAAAAATCTAAATATGAAATAGTTGGTAAAACTGATACATACATATGGTATTACACAATTTAT
Organism: Uloborus diversus; assembly: GCF_026930045.1. Lineage (NCBI taxonomy): Eukaryota > Metazoa > Arthropoda > Arachnida > Araneae > Uloboridae > Uloborus > Uloborus diversus. Next base: position 157,659,724 of record NC_072733.1, on the reverse strand, counting down.
AATATTTTTTATTGAAAGACTTGATGAAGTTATGAAAGAAACACATCGTGAAACAAAGAATCTTTCTTTTCAATGTCATAATTGTAGAAGTATAAGCAGTTCAACGATGAACTTCAGAATTTCAAAATCACAATCTATGTTAGTCATATCCAAAATGAAAAAAAAAAAAGGAAGCATGAGGGATGTTTTGAAGAATAAACTGATAAGTTATTAAGACTGATGTTATTTATTTATTTTATTGCTGTTTAAGTGATAACGTGGCAAGTATAGAAACAGTTTTCACATTAATAAGCAAAAAAAAACAAAATATAGTTTTCTGTTGATTTGTTCATTTGCATTTGCTCCCCGGTACTTCATGATGAAGATTTATTCAAACTATTTCCAATACACGCAGTTATTGATGTAGGGTGGGACGGTAATTTTTTTTTTTTTTTGGTGGGGGGGGGGGGTATTCATCCGAGGGAAGGGTAAATCCCCTAGTAATTGCGCATTTTGCAAAAAAAAATTTGTGTGGTGTCAAAAGGTGATGGTTTTCTTTTTAAAACATAAACCATAAAATGAAAGATAAAAAAGATACAAATTTATGTATTATATTTTTTTTATTAAAGGCTTAATGAAATCTTATCAAAAAGAGAAAAAAACTGTCAGAATGAACTATTCTAAAACTTAAATAGGATGTTTGCTTTTTTTTTGTAACCAGTTAAGCATTTTACTTTTTGTAGAATGACTTTTTATATCTGAAATTTGGCTAGCATCGTTGAGTAGGCATATCCATCACATTTAATGTGAATATCATATTAGATTGCTAAGTTGTTTCACACAGTAATTCTTTAAATATATGTGATCAAAATACGACTTTTGGGCAAAAATTTATTGTTTTGTATATGGTTGGTTACATATACATAGTGGAATACAAACAGAAAAGTATTTTAGTTGAATATAAATTTTTGAAATAAATACCGGGTAAATACCCATTTTGGGTATTTACCCAGGTATATACCCTGGGTATTTACCCCTAAAAATAAATACCCGGGTATTTTACATCACTAGTTACACCTGAATATAAAATGTTTGGCCTCTTTTTTTTTTCTTTTGAACTGTGTTATTAAAGCGATAAATGTATATGTATTATAATTAATTTGATTGAAATAATTGAAAATGAAAAAAAAAAAGTAAATTTTAGCTTCTTACTCAAGTTTTAAAGAGTGCTCAATGACCCCTTCATTTAACATTTGCCACAGTATAGAAAAAGCTACAAGTTTAGAAATATAAAACTTCCCCAGCTGTTTTTTTTTTTTTTTTGGAAATAATCATTTTAATGCAATGTATATGCATATTACTACTGTATATTATAATATGTAGCATTGTTTTTTCAGTTCAAAGCATTTTTTAAACCATCCTTCCCATACATATTAAGTTTGGGGGAGGCGGTTGAGCACCCGCTTTCAGTTGAAATTGGAAGCTAAAAGTCTTCCAGTAGGTTGATATCCACAAATCTAAAAATATTGAGGGGTGTCTCGTTATCTAACAGAAACTTTCTTTTTACATGTATTTTTGAACCACCTGGGGAGGGGGCATTTCCACGAAGTGGTGGTTAGTTAGTTATTTATTTTTTTAATAGTTATGTTCGACTTAACAGTTTGCGCCAGTCAATTTAATTTAAAAAAATCTTAATGTAAAATGGACATGCGTACAGAAAAATTCTACGTAGATTATTACAAACTTTAGACATCGTGATAAATAAAATCCATAACAAAAAGTAATAAAAAAGTATGGAATACTAAAAAGCGAATTAAAAAAACAATAATGGTAATAAAGAAAAAAGAAAATGAATAAAAACTTCACAGAAAAAAAAGAGAAAAATAATAAGAAAAACAAGTAGACACAGAAAAAAAGAAGATAAACAAATGTGCGAATGCCCGCCGCAACCACTGAAAGGGGTTTGTTTACTGTGTCTGCGCGGAATCGGCTGTTAAAGAACCCTCCCATTCGCAAAATTTTCTCTACTACTCCAATCACGGACCTTCAAGTGACCTGTGCTCCTGAAAAAGCTTCATGAGACATCCGCAACTATCCCCGCTAGCCCGCGGGGAAATTTCCAAATTCTCACCCACATCTGCCTGAAAGCGGAAAAATCATGTAAAAATACGGGGGTCGTCTCCACGCTACATTTGCCGTAAAACATATTTTACTTTAAAAAAGGGGGACCCTAATACAGTCGACGCTCGATATAACGACCATATCCGTCCTAGAGAAAAAGGTCTTTATAATGAGTGGTCGTTATAAGAGGTAGAAGTTAAAAAACATATATACATGCATCACGCATGTTACGTTGCTCCAATAAAGTGTGCATTTTTTTCAAAGATTCCAGTTAAATTCCTAAAGTATTTTTTATCATAGACATTTTTTAAAAAATAATGGGTGAAAAATATTATGACAGATTTTAAAGTAGAAAATATGGGAAAAAACTGATTACATACTTAAAAATCATTTACTTAAAAACCTTACTTAAAAATCATTTATTTTCTGAAGATAAAATCAGAAACACTTGTTTGCCTTTTTAACACACATGATTTTTGCAAAACACAATTTTCCATTTCAGTTACAGATGATAAGTAGTGTGCCTTTGATAGAACATTTAAAAGTCCCTTGAACATTCGAAACTTTTCACACTAGAAACTTTGGTCTCAATTCCTTCTTCATCTGATCATGATACATCAATTTATTTTTGTGCACAGTATTGAGAAATAGTTCATCTTCTGACAGATACTCGACACATTCTAAATCAGAATCGATGCTAGCATAATTGTTTTAGTTTAACACTTCATCCAATTTCATTTTCTTAAAAACATTTTACAGCATTTCATCTTCTTCATCGAAATTTTAATCTTGGATTGCCTGACTTCAGCAAGTTGCTTTTGCATTTTAGCAGTAGATTCCAATTCCTTTTGCTTTTCAAAATCAACATGATTCTTGATGGTCTTTTCTGAGGCTTCATTCCATGCTGCTTCAGAGAGATGCAAAACTGTAAAGATCTTAAAAACCATGTGATCAAACACCAAACTAACATAAAATGTGTCAAACCCTTTTACTTCGGAATCCTGAAATTTCACTTTATTCCCCCTTTATTTTTTCTGTGCTGTTTTGAGTAGTAATCCCCCTCCACTCCCTCCCCCTCTCAAAGTTGGATTGAACACTGAAGACTACATGCAGCTGTCCGTAAACAATAATCAAGGTCATTTCAAGCTACAACTTTGCTTTATTGGAAAAAGCACCGGAAATAGTGTCCGCTGAATTCGGTCGTTGTATTGGATTACAAGATACAGAACGGTCGTTATGCCGAAAGCAAATTAACATTAAGTTCATAGGGACAAAGTTCGGGCCTTTACCACTGGTCGTTATAATGGAATGGTCGTTATAATGAGCGTCGACTGTACTTAAATTTTATTTTTCCATCATGTCAGTGTGTGTGTGTGGGGGGGGGGATCTATACAGACTCATTCTATATTAAAAACTCGTTTTTTGCTGGTGATTGCATCACGTATCACACTAACACAAATAAATTCAATAAAATTGGTTGAGACAAAGGAAAACTTTAAAATCCGGACATTTTGTCCAGCCTGCTCAGAAAACTGGACGTTATGTCCTAGCTGTCCAAAAATGTGGACGTTCTGTCCTTGGACCTTTTGTTCGTCGGACATTATGTCTGTTGGACGTTATGTCTGCTGGACATTATGTCCGTCGGACGTTCTGTCCCTTGGACGTTTCGGACCTGGACGTTATGTCCGTGGACGTTTTGTCCGGATCCCAAAATTACCAAACCAAAGGCGGCTGAATACCTTTCAAACATTTTCTTAACCAAGAGATAAAAGAAAATAGCCAAAGCGTTATGGAATTACATAACAAGTTTCAATTAAAAGAAAAAAGGATAGATAAATAAACATGATAGCATCCTAGGGACCACCATTACAAAAGTAAGAAAGATGTTTAAATAGAGGAAAAGATTCAAAATCTTGTCAAGAAAAGTCACACCAGTAACGCAGTAACTCTAATGAGTGTTCAGCAGTACAAAATTAACGTAAAATGAAAGTTATCAAGATATTCAATATTACTGATATTTTAATAAAGTGAAAAAAGTTAACTTAGGTATCACTGAAAAATACCACCTGTATTCCAAATGTTAAACGTTTAACCCTACCTCAATCTAAAATATGAAAGCTTTAAATTATCTTAGTCTGTAAGTCCAAAATGTTAACATATTGTTTTAAGGTTGCATAATTTTGTACTTTGAACAATTAAAACATTAGAGTGATAATTGAAAATTTCTTCGTGAAAAACTAAAACTGCTAAAATGTTATTGAAAAAGAAAATCTGGGGGGGTCTTCCACCTTTTTTTCTTTTAATAAATAAAATGATTTAGGGAAGTAGCTTAGGAGGGAGGGACGGAGGAATCTCAGAACCTAACCAGTTCTTTTTGTCTTCTGGTAATGAAATGTAGTCTAAGTTGCGTTTCTAGAAAATTACTGCAAGCAGGCCCTATGACATCAATGAAGATCGTATGAAACTTCGTTTTTTGGCATTCAATTTCAAAAGGTTGGCGGGAGGGAGCCTCTGAACTTGGTTTACCACAGATGGCTTACAATCCCATTTTCAAGGCCTCAATTTTCAAAACATTTCGAGAGAAATCACTTCAAATCACCTTTTCTTAACATCACCAATAGTCTTTTAATGTTTAAAACTGTATGCTTAGACTAAAATTCAAAAAACGTTTGGGGAAACACTCTGATCCTCCTTTCTCAAATCCTGTGGCGTAGCCAAGATTCTAATTCGGAAGAGGCCCAGGTTCTTAGGTTCTTACATCAAAGAGATTATCACATTAATTATTTTTCATTGAATCACTAAATAGGTTTCATTATAGATTATGCTAATTATTTATATCTGCTAGATATTAATTAATAGTTAGTAGTTTAATACACCAATACACTCCTATTTGTTAGTCTGGGTATTTTTAAATATGATAAATAACCTCAAAATTTATGCATGAGTAATATGATTAAAATATATTCTTAACTAGGGGACAGAAATGCTGAAATGTTTTCTCCTTCAGTATTTCTGAATACGGTGTTCGGGAGCTGTCCTGCTAAAAACATTGTAAAGGCTATGTTTGGCTTCGTCAGATGAGGGAGAGGAGTGGAAGGTCTTACCGAAAATTGTTTGAAATTTAAGCTTCGAAAACCCCTTTTTTGAAAACATTACAGAACTGCTTGGGAATCGGGGGCTCGCCCCCGAAGATCTTCTGAAATTAAAAGCCAAAAAACAAGGTTTTAGGCCGTCTTTGATCTCCAAGAAGGGTTATGCACTCTTTTAGATCTGCGATTGGACACCAGACTTGAATTTTCCAAGCGTTTCGGGGCTCCTCGGCCGCTCTCCCTGGGCCTCTCCCCTGACTACGCCACTACCCAAATCCATCAAAGTTGTCTCTACAGAATTTCTTTCTTTTTTTCCAAGACCTACGCTCTTAAAATTTTTCCTGGGGGCAGCCCCAAACATCATCGCAGAAGGCGTAAAAATAAGTTTTTCGAACTTCATTCTCAAAAAATTTTTGGGGAGCGTCTATGAACCCCACTCTTTCCCACAACACTAAAAACATGTCATTCCCCTCTCCTTTCCTTAATATCACTAACGGTAGTCTATGATTGCCTTTCTGGAACTTTAATTTCACAAAATTGTCCAGGGAGTGCCCCTGAGCCTCAGTGGGACCAAACATGACTTACAATCGCCTTTTTAAGTCTTCAGTTTCCAAAAATTCCCCGAGCCTGCTCTCCCCTAACATCGTCAAAGTTTGTCTAAAGTTTCATTTTAGAATCTTCAGGGGCAGAAACCCCGGAACACCGCTATTTCTTGCCAGCACTATTAGCACGATATAATTAGCACGAATCATTTTGCAAACTCTCTTTCTCCTCATACAAGCGATTCTTCTGATTTGTTTGCTTAAAATCCCTATTTGTGCGCCATGGAAATGTTCAACCAGAATCAAGGTAATCAAAAATACCAAAACGGATGATTACCATCAGGGTTTTTCCCCCAAAATTTATATACAACATAATTAATTCACCATTATATTACAAAACTTATTGAGTAGAAAATGTTCTTATGTGTTAAATATTATATGGATAAAGTGTTTTTTTTTTTTCGAATTTCCTCAGGCTGTCTTATTTAAAATTCCTTGTAATTCCTCATTGCAGTTCTCTCCAGCTAATCTGCCACTGTCCACTGGAGATCTGTAAATACCTACCCTCAGTGCCGGATCTAGAGGGAGGGGGAGATGGGGTTTTGCCCCAGGCGGCGACTTCTAGGGGATGGCAAATTCACACTATTTTTATGTTTTTTTCTTTGAAACTCTATTTTAAAACTTGATGGAAGATGGATAGGGGTGGCAGTTTCAAGATTTGCTCCGCCTCGGGAAAAAATGTAGATCCGGCACTGCTTACCCTCTCCCCTAAAGTCCTTAAATGGCCTAAAACTGAGTTTTTAAAACTTTATTTCGAAAAACTACCGGGGGAGGGCCCCCGAACCCCCCACCCATTTCCATCGCGTCAGTAAAGATGGCATAAAATCTTTCTTTTTAGAAATTTTTACGGAAGAACTTCCAAAACCACCCTTTCTAGAAAAAAGCCCAAAATTGACTCCAAAAAGATAATGAGAATGAACCCGCGATCCTCTTGCTTCTTATAAACCAAAGCATAAAGTCACGTTTTTAGTATGCCAATTCTGGAATTTTTCCGGAGGACAGCAGTCTATGAAATTAATGCATCCCCTTAGCATCACTGAAGCTTGTCTACAATTGCATGTTCCAGACTTCAATGTGTAACGAATTCTGGTCAGAGGCCCTGAATTTATATATATATATATATATATATGCACATAAAATGTGCGTGCGTATGTTTCCGTCGAGTCGGCAAAATGTTAGGAGTCAGTCGGCAAAATCAGTTTCAACACCCCCCCAAATGAATGTACCTGGCGATGGCCCTGATGATATCGAAAATTGTGTGCTCCGAAATATTTACACCGGTGAACTTGCTGATGAATCTTCTTCTCAATGTTATTGTAGAAAATGGAGAGATTGCATTAAGTATGTACGAAAAAGAGCGATTTGTTTTAAAAAGTAAAAGTTATCCGACCCTATTAAAAAAATTAAATTTGACAACTTGGTGACTACATATGAAAAAGGAAAAAACAACTACGTGTAATAAAATGTTACAAGATGCAACAGATATAAAACATTCATGTTGGCTAATCAACGAGGATTTGACACACAAATTTTAGTAGCTCATGAAATTTTGGACTACTGCAAGAATAGAATTTTTATGGAAATTTTATAGAAAATCTCCAAAATCGGAACTCTCTCTTGAAATTGAAAGTAATTTTAAGTGCGGTGCAAGCACGCTGATGGAGATTTTCAATTAACAAAATTCTAATATTTTTATTGTTGATAGTATGGCACTTGTTCACCGAATTCCATTAAAAAATTCAACACGTTTGACGACTTTTCTGAGGCATTCTTCTAAAGAATCCTTGATTTTTTCTTGCAGCCTAATGTAAAACCAGTGGACATAGTATTTGACAGGTATCATGATCTTTCGATCAAATGTTAATGTCAGCTTTATGGAGTAAGGGTCAAAAAGTTAAGAATGTTATAATTTCAAGTGATAATACAAAAATCCCAAGCAATTGCAATAATTTCTTTTCCAGCACTAAAAATAAGTTATAGCTTGTTCAATTTATCTGTACTGCTGCTTTGAGATATGTACAAATAAATCAAGATTGCAAGTTATATATGTGGAGGATTTGATGATTCATCAAAATGTTTTAAATTGCAAGGCTCTTTATTTTTTGAAGTACCTGAACTAAATTCCAATCACTTAGAAGCCGATTGTAGAATGTTTTGTCATGTATTTCACGCTGCAAAAACCATAACTACCCATATTATAATTATTAGCGCTGATACAAATGTTTTCATCTTGGGAATTGATTTTTGGAATAAGCTAGCACGTCTTGGTTGTTTAGATCTATGGTTTAACGGTTCATACAAGAAGAAATTCATTTCAGGATGTCATTTGGCAGCTCAATCAGTAGGCGAAAACATTTGTCATATTCTGCCAGCATTACACTTTCTAAGTGCCTGTGATTCAACCAGCAGATTAGGTTCTGAAAAACAAGGTTTAAAAGTTATATCGCCCGATTTTGTACAAAAAGCTCTACGACAGTTAGGGTATCTCTTAGTGTCGAACAATTAACTGAACTAAACTGTTTGCACTTACCTTTTCTCAAAAAAAAAAAAAACTGCTGGTGAGCTTTGGCATAAATTAATTACCCAAAATATCGGTTTCCGTTTAATTTATCAAAAATAATTTGCACATCAGATGCTTTACATTTACATTTATTAAGAGCTTCAGCACAAACACATGTTTGGATAAATGCTGACCAAACACTACTACAGCCTACTGATTATATCTTATTTGGCTACGAAAGAAGAAATGGTAAATTGTACCCACGGCAAGTGACGAAGCGACCATTTCCAGAATTTTTGATTCAGCCCTGTAAATGTTCATCCAACTGTCAAACAAAGGCTTGTTCTTGTAAAAAATTACAATTAAATTATATTTCGCTTTGCAAATGCATCAATAAAGATTGTCATTATAAAAAGATTGATTTTTATATTTTGCTTTTGAAGAGCTATGTAAAAATTTGATTTTTGGTATTAAGTAATTTTTTTTCAACAAAAATTATTCTTTTAATTTTTAATTATTTTTGTTTTATTTTAAATTACCTAGCTTTAAATATCTTAAATTTTAAGAAACAATGGGGTATTGTAGCTAGGACAATCATTAAAATGGTTCAGATGAGTTTGCTCAATTCATTTACTTAGTACCTATGAGAGCGGGGTATAAAAAATTAATGGACCCTTAAGCCACCTGGCAACATCCAGAATCGTAATCTGCAAGCTTTTCAGAGTTCAAAACAATTTACAGAATGCGGTCCTCACATTTTGCATACTCAACTCCCTTTAGTGCCTGCACTATCTACCAAAAATCATTGCTCCCTGTCATCCATTTACGTTACCAAAAAAAAAAATTCCTAAATTGCAATTTTTGGTGGAGGTTTTAGAGTTTTTTCAAAAACCGTCTTTTTTTCAGACCACCGTCATTTATTGTAAAATCTGTGCTGGAGCTTTCGTTTAGCGAAAGAAAAAGCAAACATTTGGCGTACTATAGCTATGTTATTTTGCTAGCATAATTTAAAATTGTTATTTATGTAACAATAAAAATGCTTTTTCAGAAAATTTGTTCCGGGCGAACGAGGGCCGGATAAACGAGATTCTACTGTAATTTCAAAAACATAATACATTTTATATACCCTCAATGAACATAATTTCTAAAAAAGTTCCCCTCCCAAATCCAGTCTGGATCCCAATAGAGGAATTGCATGAAATAGACTGTTTTTTATCCATAACTTTTTTCTAGTTAACAAATATCGTCAAGCAAAGTAATGGGACCTAAGTTGAACCATCAACTATCCATTAAAAATATAATGATCAAAATCAGCTCACTAGGTAAGATGCTGTGAGTGAACAAACAAAATAAACGAAAAAAAAATGCACAAAATAGACTTTTTTACCCATAACTTTTTTTCTAATGAACAAACATCATCAAACAAAGTAATGGGATCTAAGTTGAACCATCCCCTATCCATTAAAAAAAGAATCATCAAAATTGGTTCACTAGGTGAGACACAGTAAGTGGACAAAAAAAAAAAAAAAAACATAAATACGGTATGAACTGATAACTACTTTCTTTTTGAAGTCGGTTAAAAAAGTTAATAATCTATTATTCTATAAAGATAAAGTTACTCTAGACAACTTCTTAATTTTCCACACAAATCAATTCGACTGCAAAAGTGCTTAAATATTATTTATGGATGATTTTGCCTTGAATTATTTGTAAACTAAAAGTTGAGCTATATCCAGAGGTGCAGTAGATTTCTTAGATTTGATTTAGTAAGATAGAATAGGTATATTTATGGCAGATTGGCAAAGATAATCAATAATAAAGGTATCCTTTTCTTAGTGAGGCAATGGCCATACTGTGTTTACTTGTTCCATTTTCCAAGTTGAAGTATATAAGAAGCAGTTTTACACTTTCTTTGGTGAATCCAGAGAATCTGGTGACTCTCCCCAGAAAATTTCTTGTTATTGAAGTTTTAAAAATGCAATTTGAGTTTGCATGTAGTAATCATAAGGATTTCAGTCCAGATGCTGTTTATGAAAATGAAGTCAATTTTTAGCAATTATTGGAAGAAAGAGTTTTGGGAGTCTCCTCAGGAAAATGCTGATTTTTTTTTTTTTTTTTTTTTGACTATCTTTGGATGTTAAGGGAGTGGTAAAGAATCGGGGGCTCTTTCGGGGAATTTAAGGCAATCTTTGATGTTGTTAGGGGTATGCTCTAACGTCACCAAAATAGAAGGAAATATTTGGTGTATTTTATTGCATTTTGTTAAAGGTAAACATATTACTTGCAGGAAACTAACAGCTTGAAAAAGTTGCAGGCTATGAATGATCATGGGAGCAATATTTGTCCAAAAGGCAATACATCACAGAAAGTCTTTAAGGTATTGGAGCTGTACAGTGGTATTGGTGGAATGCGGTATGCTTTAAAAGGTATTTTTGATTTTTTTTATCTTCTATATTCCTGAAATGCTTGCTTGGTTTGAAATTTATGACAGTATTCCCACAGTCCTTGGAAATCTTTCAAAACTCCTTAACTTTTATTTTGCCAAGTACTAGGGGCCCTAGAAAAGTACTTGTTTTCAATGTGTTCTTGGAAATTATTAAAAGTACTGACTTTTCTAATGAATACTGGAAAATAAGTGAAAAGCTAATCCTTTTTTCTTACTTGTTGACTTTTAGTGTTACATAAAATTGTTAAAAAAAAAAAATACTTTAGTGTGGCTCTTTAAAATGAACTTTTAAAATTTTAATACAGGGTTTTTTAATGCATACCTTCCAATTTTGGTTTTCGCCCTAAAGTTAGGCTTGCCAGACGGCTCGGTTTGAGTGGGGCAGTCCCGGTTTTCAAACAAAATCTTTTTTTTTCTAGCTGGGTTCACTTCAAGTCCCGGAAAGATAAATTTGGTTACAGATGACCAAACGCTCAAAAAAAAAAAAAAAAACTGGGAAGGATTATCTGGAATAATTACTTTGTCATGAAACATTGATTTGAAAAATTAGTATTGGTTAGATGGTGACGATTTTTTACAACAAGATTAGTACCAGAAAAGAGTTTCTAAAAAAAGTCCTTGCCAATGAAAAATATAGGTAAATATTGTTCGAATTTTTTTATTCCTCGTTCAAAGTGTTTCTCCTCACTAAAATAACTTGTAAATATTAACATGCAAGAAGTTAAATTTATCTGTGTCTGTCATTTCTTAATAACTTTGTTTTAGATTTATAATTCATAACCATTTACTCATAGCATTGAGAATGAACTGCCGTGTAAAATACTATAAAAGACAGGCAGGGGTGTAAAACCAATGACATGGGAGGGGTGGGGGGCATTCAGGTGTCCCGGTTGAGCATTTCAGAAATTTGGCAAGCCTACCTAAAATAAGACTTCTATGAAAATTTCAGGCCTTTAAAAGGAATTTTAGGGGTTACTACCAAGCTTTAAAATAAAAAAAAAAAAAAAAAAAAATCCAAAATTTGTACAAATTTTCATTAAACTGATAAAAGTCAGTTCTAAATACTGAATACTGGAAGGTTAAATTTTTCATTTTATTATGTCAGCTCATATTTAGCTATATGTAAATTGGAATTTTTATGGTCATTAGCTCAGAGTGCAGTGATCTCTGCCCCCTGAACAAATTACTGGATTAAAATCACTTAGATTAAAATTAAAAGAATAGTTATTTTCAGTTTTTTTTCTACTTACCCACCAAAAAATAAAAAATGTGGTTGAATAGTCCCTAAATGTGAAAAACTTACGTTGAATTGCTTCTCATTTAGGCACATTGACCTTACATCATCCGAAGTTTCCTCTTACTCCAGGAGTAGGTGTACATAAATTCCAGCTATATACTGTTACACACAACCAAATTGAAGTTGTGCTTTTAGTATTATGGGGGGGGGGGGGAGTGAATTGTTATTTCTTGCAAATGTTAAGAATATAGTCCTTTTCTTTAATTTTAAGGTCTTTCTAGTGTCTTATTTCACTGGTGGTAGCTCCATAAAAAGTAGTCTGTTGATTAATTCTGACAAGCTAAGCACGGATATTGTTTCTGCACTTCTTTAACGAAATTGAATTATTGTCACCAGGCAGGTGGTTCTTTGTAATTCCTTTAACTTAAATGGAAAGTTCTATGGTCATTTCAGAATGAGAAATACTTTAAAATTTTTTCTTAAAAAGTGGCATTTGAGTTAAATACATGGAAGCATAAAACTTTGAAAAGCGAGCTCTCAGTTTGAGCTCATCTGCAGATACCACTTAGAACAGCAGTGTTTTGATCTAAAGAATTATTACACTTTTAATGTTTCATTTACAGTTGCTGAAATTCCTTTTGAAATTGTTGCTGCTGTGGACATAAACCCCATTGTTAATGAAATCTACCGTTATAATTTTGGAGAAGATAAGCATCTACAGCGAAATGTTCAGTCATTAACTGTAACCGAAATTGAAAGTATGAAAGTGGATTTATTGACGATGAGTCCACCCTGCCAACCTTTTACAAGGTAAATCTTTTATACTGCAAAAATTCTCCTTAATGATAACTTAGAAGTATACCTTTGAAACTTAACCAACATAATCTGTTTACAAAATCCTCCTCTAAAGGTAGCTTAAGTTAATAATTTTATTGATATTTGATCATAAATATTTTTGAATTATAAGTATTTTTGTAAAAACAAAGTCAAGATTTTGATGCCTTTGCTATGCTATAGTTTCTTAGTTTGCTTTGCAGTAATTTCCAGAAGAGGCACCACAACATTTATGTGTTTAAAAGAAAAATTTTCTTGAGTGCTGGGTTTCTACTGATGTGGCACTTACGATCAACTTTTTTTTGTTACTGCTTTATTTTTAGTCTATAACTCTTTTACTCAACAAGAAGGAAATAGACAATGACATGTTCTGTTATGTAAATTGAACCGCTTGTTTTATGCCATAAAAGTCTTTTACAGTTGATGATCATTTCTGCAATTTCAAGTGGCTCTATCCCATAGACCAATTTGAATAACAGAATGAAATTCACAGATTGTGAGCATTATATGTAGAAGTCTTTCCTTGGGGAATTTCATATGAATGCCACTTCCCTATTTGAAGGTACATCTGTCAAAAATTGTAACTTTTGACAATGTTCAGACTTTGAATGGTTATAATTTAAAAATTGATTGAAAAAAGATTTGAAAAAAGGTTTTTTTGAAGAACTTTTTTCCTTTCATTGGATAATCATTTTCAAAAACTTGTATTTTGCTTGCTATTTCACCTTGTTTTAAAAAGCATTCCGAATTTTTTTTCCATTGTTATATCCATAAATTTACATGACATGACCAGAAAAACTTCTCAGATTTCAGTAGTTTTAGACCTTTTTGCACACCTCTATTAATTAAGGAAATACAGTGAAACTTCGTTAATTCGATCTTCAATAAGACAAAGTGAATATTTATTCCTGTCCAACTGAAAGGAGAAGTAAAATTTTATTTGATAGTCAGATATTGATAAGTCAAATTTTATTTCATGACTGTCATCAAAGTTTCCTTGCTAATGTAACCCTATACCTCAAAATCTTGTTTTTTTTTTTTTCTTTCTCTCCAAAATGTACGAACAAAAATTAATAAACTAGCATGGCGCCATTGCATTGCACCACATCAAAAGGCATCAAGACAAAATGGATCTAATAAATCTCTAAAACTGGTTATGAGCACATAATTTGGCAAGTTTTTTTTTTTTTTTTTTTTTTTTTTTGTTTTAAGTTACTGTTCACTTCATTTCGGTAGAAAACAAAGCTTGCACATTGCACATAGGGGAACCAATCCTCTGTTACACTGCAACTCGCAAATGGGATGCAAAAAATTACTGTGTGTGGGGTGGGGGGGGGTGGGCATATTCAGGATTATGGAATGATTCCATTTTTGTGTACCAGAAAAAAAAGCTATTTTCGGGATGTTGCAGCATTTTACAAAACTGCTGGTCTTTCCAAATCTCTCTTTCTATAATAACGAATATTGTGGTGTCATTTCACATACACTTGAATGTTTGGGATAGAATATTAAAATAGGTGAAAAGAAAATTTATAATTTTAAGTTTATAAGCTGCCAAGAGAAAGTTGAATTAATGTTAAAAGTCGATTGCTGTGTTGTGAAGAAAAAGAAAATTGCATTGCAGTTTGGTGTGCCTCCAATTAATTTAGAAATGCCCAGAAAAAAAAAGTTTATATTGACAGTGCAAGAAAAAAATATGCTGCATTAGATGTATTGCTTGTTTTTATAGAATCCTGTCTGAATGTTCTCGACTCCCTCTTAGATGCTTCAAAAGAATCCGAGGACTATTTGATGAAAAAACAAATCTCTGCTCAAAGTAATGTTCGATAACAGATTTTTTTTAAAGACTATTTCCATGTGTGACTTGCACCACATTTGTAAAAATTTTAAACACTGTATGTGGTTGATTTAAAAAAAAAAAACAAACAATTTTTAAAATATTATCTGCTTTTGGTTTACTAGACACATGTACTATTTTTATCAGGGCATAAAGTCTGTTCATATATTTTACTTTAATATTTACAAAAGGAATTGCCATGATGTGACTTACACTACAGCAAAGGAAGTCGTTATTTGGCTATCATTTCAACTTATGTTTTCTTCCTCATATATTGTCTAAAAAAAATTCTATTAATGAAGTTATATAGCGAAGATTTTGACCATCAATAGATGAAAACAAAAAGATTCTAGATTGTGTAATTTTTTTTAATGAATACGCTCCTGTTTGTGAATATTGCAGCACCACGAAGGACTTACGCGAGTGAGCTGAAAATTGCAGGAAATGTAAAGTAGGGCATGACATGTAAATGATTAGAATTGCAGACCGGTAGCGCATGCGTATGCTGAACAGCGCCCTCTGAATGGCGGATCAAACCGAATATAAATACACGACTGTAGCGAGGCGTGTATGATTATCGGTGGTTATATGCTAGAGTAAACGTTAAGTGAACCTTTACTATGCCTCTTTGACGAAAGAAAGCGAAATTTGAGCAAATTTCGGAGTTTGAACGGGGCAGAATCGTGAGCCTTCGTGAAGCTGTTTGTTTTATCGTGCAGTAGCCGCTTGTGTGCAGCATAACAGTTGCGCAATCATGTGTGTTTGGAAGCAGTGGACGGACAAGGGTCCGACAGCTCGAAAATCCGGGAGTAGACCCCGAAATGTGACGTCAGCTCGCGATGACAGACACCTGGTACGTATGGCGCACAGCTTCTTCTAGAAAATTGGCAGCACAGTGGTCAACAGCTACAGGTGTTTCATTGTGTGCTTCATCAATTCGAAGACGTCTGCTGCAGCGTGGGGTGCGCGCAAGGATTATTTTATATAAGATTCCTCTCACGCAAAACCATCGTCACTGCGGCTACAATGGGCCAATGTGCATAGGAGCTGGCGTGCTGATTGGCAGCAGGTCATTTTTTCTGATGAATCCCGCTTCAATTTGTGTCACCATAATGGCCGAATTTGTGTCAGGTGCTATGCCGGTGAACGGCACATTCCGCAGTGCATTATCGAACGCCACAGTAGACAAACACCCAGAGTTATGGTCTGGGGTGCCATAGCACATCATGGCCGATCACAATTGCTATGAATTGTGTACAATTTGAACAGTACCCGATACATAAATGAAGTTTTACAGCCCCAAGCTATTCCTTTCCTGCAAAGATTGCCAGGGGCTGTATTCCAGCAGAATAATGCCCGCCCACATGTCGCCAGGACTGTCAAATCCTACCTTGATTCGCAGCAGGTCCAGCATGATGGCTGGCCACAAGTGATTTGGGCTGCAATCAACTAATTTATGCTCTAATAAAAAATAGATAAGTCTGACCATTTTATCGCATACTGTAATGTACTTTTTAACGAAACTCCAGTAAGACTTGGAAAATGCCAGTGACTAGAGCAGCAATGATAAATGTCGCGCAATGTTATTTGTTTTGAGCAATCATGCCTTAAATTATTGAGACAATGATCTCTCGATGGTCTAAGGCAGGGGTGCCTACCTGGGGGGGGGGGTCATGACGCAGACTGCACCATTCAAATTTTTAGAGGTGGGGAGGGGGTTGAGAGTTATTTGTTTTCTCATTTTTGGGGGAGGGAGACTCTGGCTTTGGGGGGGGGAATCTCTGCAATATTGAGAGGGGGTGCACCCTAGACCTTTTGGGGAGAGGGCACCCCTGTCTGAGGCATCCGCACCAGACCATAACCCTCCTTTATCAGATGAAAAAAAACTTGAAACTGTATTTTGGGGACTTATGCATCGAAAATTTGTCCCAGCCTCCTATCTGTGCCCTAAAATTGGTATACGGTAAAATAAAAGGAAATATAATCTTTTTGATGACATCGAAATGATTTTCGTTCTAGTTTTGTAATAATTCAATTCAGGTGTCAAATATTAAATATCCATAAATTTTTCACAAAGAGCCTGCATTCCTCAGCCCCCCCCCCCAAATGCCACGACTATGGGTGTGATAATACGATAAAATAAATGAAAATAATTGTAAACAATAGTCTTGATATGATTTTCATCCAAAGGTCAGAAATAATTATTCTCCCCCCCCCCCAAATATTAACTGTACAGGAAGTGTGGATGAGGACGTCAACGTGATCTCCCTCTCCTACCCACTGCGCCTGCAAAGTACTGTCTAAAAACCATACTGAACTAATTTCTCACCTTAAAAGTTAATAAACCTCTTTTTTTTTTGCGCTGTTTCTCAAGATTTAAAATCAAGTATTTAATTCGAAACACTTTTGGAAAAAGTTCGAAATTGACCACTACATTTTGTAGGTCGTGTTGGGTACAGCCTAGAACAGCATTTCTCAACCGGAGGTCCGGTGGACCAGCAGGCACGATCGTATTAAAAAATAAATAAATAAATAAAATAAAAAACAAAAAGTAAAAAAAATAAGAACACCTCAATATATATGAATAAAATATAAATGATTAAGTTAATTTGAAAATTCATTAAGCAAATGAAACAGAGAATATATATGTATATATGTTACACAGTTTATGTTGAATTTTGACCTAAATTGGCAGGGAGGTACTTGGGCTCTGAGAAGAAACACAGAGGGGGGGGGGATTCGAACGTCAAAGAGAACCGAACCATTTGAATTTTAATTTTAGGACCCAAAAATGGCATTTTTCTAATATGAGGGTGAAAAAAACGCTCGCAAAATGCAGAATAAAATATCCATAGAAATACCCGATTTTTCTGCATCAGATAAAATTTGCTCCAATGTTTCAAGGTAATTAAAACGTAA
Source organism: Uloborus diversus (assembly GCF_026930045.1). NCBI lineage: Eukaryota > Metazoa > Arthropoda > Arachnida > Araneae > Uloboridae > Uloborus > Uloborus diversus. The sequence continues at coordinate 157,642,160 of NC_072733.1, read as the reverse complement.
ATGATAACTATTTTTAACTAATTTCATGCCAAAATGTAGGTAAGCCTTCAATTAGAAATTCATTGTTGATCACGGTCATTGTCGAACGATGCTTTTATTAAAATTTGTAGTGGGAATAAAATCATTGAGAAGTAATTAATATCTGTTGCCATTTTTTCCCTCTGATATGAACAAATAAAATTCTGCCTTTTGTTTTGAGGCTTTTCCTGTAATCAGGGGGGGGGGATTTAAAAATTTTCCTTTTTAACCCCCAACACACAAAGGAAGGGGTTTATAAGTTTGACGCGTCTGTGTATCTGTGTCTGTCTGTGGCACTCTAGCACCTAAACGGATGGACCCATTTTGAAAAAAAAAAATTAGAAAGGAGAGTTGATCCAGAATGTTTTTAGCCAGGTTGCATCTTTGGATGACATTAATTAACGAAGATATTAATTAAAACCCTCTAAAACGTTTTTCGTGATTTTTGCAGTGAAAACAGTTAAAAATTTTAAAATTTAATACCAAAATAAAGAGAATTTTTTCCTGCATCTGATAGAATGTGTTTTGAACTTCCATGTTTCATAGAATTCGAATTATAACATTTTTTTTTTTAGCAGATTTTAATAATGGGGCAGTTCTCAAAAGGTGGGAGCAAACACAGACCTCAACTTTGAAGCTTCAACACCAAATAACTTTCATTTTAATTAACTCAAAAATTTTTGAGTTAAATTATAATACTGTATAGAGACAAGAATTGACATAAATTATGGAAAAAATGCTCTTTAAATGCCCTTAAAAAAATATTTTCTTTGCTAAAAGGCGCAATTTTGGACATACCAAAACGTTAACTGAGCAAATGTACCATTAAAGAAAAATTTTTTAAAATTATTTCCATACGTTTCAAAAAAAATTTAAAGGTATGAATCTTACACTGAATAATTTTTTGTTAATATTTTACACAAATAACAAAAGTAAAGACAGATTATTCACTTTGTAAACAATTTTAGAAAATAGTAAGTTTGAAATTTGATGCATGTCCAAAATTTACGATCTTTACAATGCTATTTTTTGAGAACTAAGTATATGATGTTTTCATTTTAAAGGTGTTTATCGAGCCTCGGAATCAATTTTTAATTGTTTAAAAGTGTTTTCATAAGCTTTTATGCAGTATCTTAGAAGAAAAATATTTTTTTTTAAACGTACATGTGAGATGTCCAAATGGCGTTATGATCTTGACGCCGATAATTCTGTCCATTTATTCATAATTTTTGGTGATCTACTGTCTTCTAACCTCAATAAAAAACGTTATTATAATGTTATCTTCTTTAATCCATTGGTATTTTGCATAATTAATATGTTACACATTGAACAATACATAAATTACAGTAGAAACATGGCTGCTTATGATCGAACCGAAAGCCATTTTGCGCTAAAATCGCCAAGCAAACCTCCGTTGGCGACAACACAGTATACGATAAGCTAAAGGTTACCAGGGAATTCCAATTTGACAAATGTAGTTTATCGTCAGCTGTACCAGTTCTGGCGACTTTATCACCTGCGCTAGCATTTTTTTTGTTTTTTTTTTCCGCTTTTATTATTTTAGAATTCTTTTTCTCTTCTTTCTTTTGGAAACATAATTTAACGATCTCCAAATAGAAATACGAATTTCTTTCTTCAATAATTTTTTTAGACATCATTTTAATTCTTATGACATTAGAATAAATATTCATTATTAAAACTGATGTCACTTTTTACAATTGTATTATTTTTAATCTTGAAGCTTTTTTTTAACCTTGCATCAATTTCTTCTAAATCATTCCAAAACTTTATTAAATGTAAGGAGCAGCATGTATAGCCATTCAAGTATTTCATTAATATCCTCTATATACTACTTATTAAATTGCAAAATTTAAAAAGTAGTAAATAAAATTTTCATTTGAAAAGTTAAAAATCAGATTAACAATTGTCAAAAATGGTGAAACTTACGTTATGATGATGTCCAAAATCCGTTACCTACAGGAAAAACAATGTCCAAAATCTGTTACCTACAGATTGCTGATTTAATTTGCTAATTAACAATTTTTACAAATACCTGCTGTCTTTTCATGTTCATATATTGTGTTCTAGGTATGCATACTATAGAATAAAATCAAAATTGATGTCAAATTCGAAAATTTTTGAAATTGCTCAAAGTTAACTTTTTTGTTCCCACCTTTTGAGAACTGCCCAATGGCTAAGCCTTTATTCACCTGATTGATAACTGAATTCATTGTTGGTCGACAAAAAAATAAAACACAATGATTTAAAATTTTTATATGTTGCCAGTTTCTATTTAATAGCAAATAAAATACTTGACATTGATTTTTAATAATATAAGGCTTTTAAAAGGATTTTCAATTTTCCCTCTTGATTCTACAGTTGCGACTCCGTCAGGGTTTTTAAAAATTTTTAATTTTATTGTTGCTTGTTGCTTATTTTTCTGCAATTTGTCATGAAATTTTACAGATTTTTTTTGTTTAAGCCGGATTGTTGAACATGCGTCACTTGACAATTTTTATTTTTGAGGTAGACCGTGCTAAGTCAGGCAACGCAGCTAGTAAATTTATAAAGACAATATCATGCCAATTTATTTATATAGGAGGAGGATCCTCCCCGCAGAAGCAAGAATATTGATTGCCATCGAGAAGTTAATCAAAAAAGATCAACAACAATCTTCTCATTGACATTTCGTCACTCAAAAGTGAAAATTCTTGACCGAATCGTATTAAAGGGATGTTACGCTCAGGCCCGGATCTATAAATTTTGCCCCCCCCCCCCCCACGTAACAAAATCTGTAGGGCCCCTGGTAGTTTTTCAACTTTTTTGTTTCAATTTCTTGGACCTTTGGGCCCCTTAAGGACGGGGTCTGCGTGTACGCATATCCAACCTGGTTACGCTTTAAAGGGAAGGAGAGAGGTTTGTGAAATTATGACAAGAGGAAGGGAGCAGTAATAAACAGTGTGACGTAATGCATTTTTCAAAAAGAATGAAAAATAAGGTGGCTCAAAAATGTTGAAAAAAAAGTTATTTTCGGTTAATTGGTCAAAAAACTCAACGTTAAATCGCGGATATCACAAACTTGCCACAGTGACTGCTCATACGAGCGGACTTAGCTCATTTCAAAAGTCTTGCTTAAATTAATTGCAAAAATTTTATCTGTTAACAAATTGCTGCATAACATGGATATCCACAGTCACATTTCATGTATTTAAAAATTCATAATTTGTTAAGTTTGTGAAAAGCGCATTAATTTAGAAAATGAGCAAACCAATAAATAAGCGCCATTTTTTGCTTTCAATTATTAAGTTTGATGTATCATATTCATATGTGTATAGTATTATAGTTTCATATAATATGTCACGCAAAATATTATAATGGTTTAACCCCAGTCTCGCCAACATTTAAATTTTCTTCTCCCCTTAAATATATCAAAACTGAAAAGCAGGGGGGGGGGGCACCATTTTAATCTCATTCATTAATTTTTTTTCTCTGCTTAAATATAAACAAACAACATGGAATCTTAAAGGGCAGTTCTCAAAAGGCGGGAGCAAACACTGACCTCAACTTTGAAGCTTCAACACCAATAACTTTCATTTTAATTAACTCAAAAATTTTTGAGTTAAATTATAATACTGTACAGAGACAAGAATTGACATAAATTATGGAAAAAATGCTCTTCAAATACCCTTAAAAAATATTTTCTTTGCTAAAAGGCACAATTTTGGAAATACCAAAACGTTAACTAAGCAAATGTACCATTAAAAAATTTTTTAAAAAATTATTTCCATACATTTCAAAAAAAAAAAGAGTTAAGGGTATGAATCTCAAACTAAATAGTTTTTTGATAGTATTTTCCACAAATTAAAAAATTAAAAACAGTTTTTTTATTTTGTAAACAATTTTAGAAAAAAATTGAAGTTGGAAGTTTGATGCATGTTCAAAAGTTACGATCTGGACAATGCTATTATTTGAGAACTAAATATATGATTTATATGTTTTAAAGGTATTTTTTGATCCTCAAAATCAATTGTTAATTATTTTAAAGTGTTTTCATATGTTTTTATGCAGTATCTTTGAAGAAAAATCATTTTTCTTGAACATATGAGATGTCCAAATTGCATTACGATCTAGACGCCGATAATTCTGTCTATTTATTCATTATTATAAATGATCCTCTGTCTTGTAACCTGAATAAAAAAGGCTAATATATACTGTTAATACCTATAATCCATTGACATTTTGCACAATTAATACGTTATGCATTGAACATTACATTAATAACAGTAGAAAGACAAGTTTTGATCGTAACAAGGACATTTAAGTAAATGAAATGGCACAAAAAATCGCCAAGCAAGTTCCGATTGGTGACAGCTTACAGCATACGATAAGCGAAGCAAGAATACACACCACACTTACCAGCGAGAATTTGGCCAGTTCATCACCTGCGCTGGCAAAATGTTTTTTTTTTCGGATTCTACGAAACCATAATAAAATTTTATTATTTAAAGGTCAGTATTTAAAGTCATTCAAATACTTTAAATCCATTGGTTTTTATTGCAAAATGTAAAAATAGATAAAATTTTCATAGGAAAAGTTCAAAAACTGAAACTTACATTATGATGTCCAAAATCTGTTACCTACAGACCGATCATTAAATTTGCTATTTAATATTTTTTGTGAATACCTGTTGTCTTTTTATGTTTGTATATGATGTTCTAAGTGTACATACTATGGAATAAAAACAAAATTGATGTCAAATTTCAAAATTTTAAAAATTGCTCAGAATTAACTTTTCTGTTCTCACCTTTTGAGAACTGCCCTAAAACAGAAAACCCAATGAGGCGCTGTCGCCGTGGCAATTTTGTGATATCCGCGATTTAACTTCTAGTGTCAAAAAAGGTTTAGAAAAACTGATCTAGAAAATGATTGCTTTCTTGGATGAAAGGTTTGTAAAAGCAACTTGTACTACCAGTCATTTTGTCTGCGTCTGCCTGAAGGAAGAAGGGTCCATTCCCGGTAACGCAGACATTATCTCCTAATTACCCCCTACTGTGTCAGAAGAGAGACAAGTATTTTCGGTTCACCCCAAAACTCGCCCCAACCCCTTAGGGAATAAGTCAAACTTGGGAGGTTTTCAAAGGAACAAAGGGGAAAGGGGAGATAAGAATTACAATAGATGCCTTCTCCTCCAACTCGAGGGAAAAGTTTAGCGAGAGGGAAAATTTTCAGGGATATTTTTTTGTGTATGATCGTTAGACCGCCATCTTGGACTACAAAATGCTAATATTGTCTCTCTAAAAGTCCACTTTGAAGATATATTGAGTTATACAACTTGTTTCTCATTAATTGATTTTTTGTTCAAAATATTTTAAGATTCTTGACGATATCATATTCTGTACTGTAAATGGAAGAAAATTTTATTTTAACACTTTATTATTAGGCAAAGGCGTTTCCCAAATATTTCTGAATCTCTTCGAGAAATATCTTAATAATCTTTTATACCGTACATTTATTTTCAAACCAAAACATTTTAAATGTGATTTAATGTGGGATGGCTATTTAGAATATGAATATTATGGATGTGCTGAGTAAAAAAAATAATTTTAGTCATAAAAATAATAAAATCTGAAAGTTTTTTAGTATGGAAAGTGAATTTAATTCATGAGCTTGTTAATTGCATGCATTCCTAAAGTTAATTATTCTTATCTGAACTTGATAACTACAAACTACATTTCCACAATGTTCAACCTATCTTATTATTTAATAAATAAACCGAGGAAAAAAAAACAGCTCCTATAAAGAACAAATTTAGTAATTCAGAAATAGCATGAAAATAATGAATTAAAACTAACTTCTCGTATTATTCACATAAAGTTCTTTATTTTCATGAAGTACACATTAGGGCCATTTCACGGAAAGCGGTCACTTTGTCTCGCAAGTAACGCCTCATATATTAGATTAAAAATAATAAATTTGAATCGGCATTGAACAATATCTTGTTACCTAAACACACATGTATGTGCGATTCAATAAGTAAAAAATTTCGTTATTCCTTTTTAAAATTATTAAACTTCTTAATGCTTCTTAACCCTCATGTGCTAGACAAAATGGCTACTTTTTCGTGGACTTAAATTGCATACTTAATTTTTTCACTGGTTCAAGTTATTATTTTTCTGCAAATGAGATATGTTTCATTAACATTGGAACTTTAGCTTTCAAAACTTACAACTTGTATTGTCGTTGCAAAACTATTAGGGTTATCTCCAAAAAGTATCTTTTCCGTCACACGCCTTTTAGTAAAAACTTTAAGAAACAATTCATTTTATCAAGTTTCTGTTTTTTTTTTTTAATTTTTTAACTTCATCAAAAGTATATATCTATTTAAACCAGCCAGAAATGTTTTAATCGTAATTCTTATTTTAACTTATTTTTGGTTCACAGCATGTGAATTCTCACCTCCGTGGCATGTCAAACACCTGGTGTTACTGTTTCTGTTGCTTAATAACAGGTTCTTTATTTATTATTTCTTTCACAAGTGTCTTGAATGCTAACTGTTTAAGTATATTTATTTCTTTATTATTGTGTTTTATTTCGTTTTAGAAGCATAAGGAATTACGTCATACAATAAATTCTCACCTCCGTCACAAAATGCCATTTCTCATTAACAGATGGCAGTAATGACATCACATTTTATTTTCCCTTATGCGATGGAGCCCCTTGTTTATGTTTAACCATACAGAAGTTGTGAGATTTTACTTGAAAATCAAGATAGATTTGGTTTTAAAATCTGAGTGTGGTTATTGGGAATTCTCACTTTCGTGAACTTGAATTTCAGAACGTAAATTAATGTAAAAAAAGAAGTTCACATGTTTTCATATGCTTAACATGAGCAGACTGTAGCAACTAAGAAAAAATTTATTTCCCTAAAAAATTTATCTATTAGGCCTACATTGATGGAAAATTCTTCACCTCCGTGGCAGACCTTATTAATGTCATTTTTTTTTGAGGTGAGAATAAATGATGAAGGGGAGGAAATACCTCAATTTTAGAAAATCTACCAAAATTATAAATTACCAATGCATTCTCAAATTTACTAATTTGAAATTATATTAATACTAGGTATACAATTTTTACCACAAATTTGAACTAAAAGGATGATTGAAGGTTAAGCCGTACTTTAATTAAAAGAACTTAATATTAGATTTGCAATAATCAACAAAATAACTAATTGTTTGCACATTTAACAAAATTTCTCTTATGATATTAAATTGACCTATATTTTCAAACACAAGTTTCTTTCTTTTCTTTTTTCTTTCTTTTTTTTTTTTTTTTGATTTCCGTGAGCAAGGTATTTTATTTTTTATTCTTATTTATGAGTAAAATAATTGGATTTTAGCCGAGCCATTGTTTATAGTTACTTCTAGTAAGTAACACTTTCATGTAAGACTAGAAAAACACACACACGTGACGCATGAAAATAAATTCAAATTTAAGAAAAAAAAAAAAAACTCCTTCATAAAAAAATAGTAAAGACAATTTTTACATCAAGTGTAATACTTAAAAAATGTGCTTACTCCGGTTAAGTTAAAATATTTAGTTTCTGGTGCAAAATGTTAGTGCAATAACTTGGTCTTGCAATAGCTTAAAATGTTTCTGAAGAATTCAGACACGCTCCGAGTTATAGCCAGGCAAGTTTATTGAATAAATCAGGAACCTTCGACGAAAAGTTAAATATGCTTAGACACTAATAGTTTGGTACCTTCCTGATTTCTTCCTACTTCCTCTCAGTGCCTGAATACCACACAGGTCAAGTATGTCTGGGCCTAGGGAACCCAATTTCCTAAGGGAGCCCAAATTTTTGAAAAACCTATGCATAGCATTAAAGGATCGTGTATTGTTTAAAAAATAATTAAAAAAATCAATGATTAATTAATTTAAAAAAAAACTTCTTTGATGCTTGGTTAGCATTTGTCTCATTTAGATGTTCTGTATCAGTACGAAAGCTTCATTCCTTAAATTTCATCCAAAATATAAGTTTATTATCATTAATAAACTGACTAGTGAAACGAAGAAGACTGAAAAAAAAAAAACTGTTTGGTACATGACCATTTTTTTCTTTTGAATATTTGCGTGAGATTAGGCGGGCAATATCCCCTTCACGATTTAATTGAGCTATAATATACTTATAAATGAATAAATGAATATAAAAAAGCAGTATAGGATTAATTTATAAAATGACTATAAAAAAGCAGTCCTGGTGCTAGATATGGGCAAACAGCGACTGCACAAGGCCCCATGGTGTTTAAAAAAAAAAAAATCTCCACTGAGGAGAAATTAAGCAATATTTTGTGTTGACATAAAGTGATAGAATGGAGAAGGGTCTCCAAAGTATTGTGGGCCTTGGGCCTCACTTTCACTTAGTCGGCTCATTTAATATAAAAAAATATGTTTTCCTTCATCGGCAAAAACACACACGAAGGAAAAAAAAATTTAAAACCAACATTTTGGATGCCTGGATAACAATTAAATTAGTTTTTGTTGAAATAGCATAAGTCAACGAACAAACTTACGTCTTTTTTCCAAAAGTAATTCAATTTTGGCACTAAACTCCCCCCCCCCCCCCAAAAAAAAATCGTTAGGCATAATAAAAACTCTGAACGGGTTATGACTTCCAATTATACTTTCAAATTGTCCTTTACTTAAAACCACCCTTGCTCTGCAGTTTATAATACTGGTTGTATTTCCAGTACATTCTATTTGTGGATTTGTTGTGAATCCTGTATAAATATTCGTTGTGTAATATTAGTTTCCCTCCCATTAAATCGATGAATCTAATGCTGTTCATTTTCGGACTGAACAACGATTTTGGAAAAAAAAAGGAAAAAGTCTGAGTAAAAATACGCACGTGCTCGAAACAGGGAAAAATAATCCACATAGAATTTCCCTCCACCGATTGTCCCCTAAACCAAAATCCCTACAACTAGTTTGAATTCACATACCCCACACCCCCCACTGAGTGATTCCTATCCATCATACTCTCAAGCAGAAATCCCCTTGGGGATTGGGGCGAAAGATGGTAGACACAGTATTTTCCCCCCTAGAAAGCCAGTGAAATTCAGCAACATCTATGTTTTAAAGAATGCATTAAAGCCCTTTTATACTTCCCCCCCTTAACTATAGCAATGGCTTTTCCAAATGAACTTAAACTTTTAAATGCTTTTTTAGGAAAATCCAAAAGACTTACCTGGTAACAGCTTTTAAAGCTTTCTTTGCTCTATACAATTTCCTTATTTTTTCTCTTTTCTTCGCTTTTTTTAACTCTTTGTTTTCAATAATCGCTGTTTTCTTCTTTTCTCTGTCAATTCTTTTGATTCAATATTTTTAAAAGCTTGAAAATTTCCACGTGCTTTTAAACTTTTTTTGTTCTTTTTTTTTTATTTATTTGCTGTTTTTGCCATCTACAGAAAAAAAAAATGAGCAAACATCAATTTTGGTGGCAAAATTAGTTCAGACAACAAAGAAGTGACAATGACTTACACTACATTGTGACTTACGCTACCAAACTAAAATGATTAAAATTCAAGGGAAATATTTTTTATATTAAACTTGTGGTTATTAGGAGGGGTGGGATAGAGATGGAGAGGTTTAAAATTTTTGAAAATCTAATTTAATTTACAAAGATCATGCAAATTTTAATATTTTTTCGTGACTTACACTACAAGCTAAAATGTGTAATTTCATATGCATGCTAAGTCATAATTGCATTAAAATAATCTTTTGAAAAGTGCATTTATATATAGCATTTATGTATAGATAGTGTATTTCAAGAATTCATGCTTAAAAATCTCAAAAAAATGAACTTACCTTTTGTACCAGCTACTCAAAACGGATCAAAAATAAGCAACCACTTTTCCAAAATATAGCAGCCATTTTGAAACGGTAGTGTTCCCACTAAATAACTTCAAACTTGTTAAACGCAAAATTTACTAACTTCAGATATCCTTATAAAATGTATCATAAATTGAACTCTGCAAAAAAATGTTTTTTAAATTCACTTTTGGTATACAGTTACGTGGAATTAGCCTTAAATGTCCTTTTTTGGTAAGTAAAAATTGTAATATACTAGAAAAAAATATGAATTTGCTACCCTGAATTATCATGGTTAAACTAATTGTCACTTTTGATCCCAGTGTTTTTAGCCGTACAGCGTTGCTGAGCATTAAAATGTTTTTTTTTTTTTTTTTTTTTGATACAGTTTTTTGGGAGGTATGGTGATAAAGCCAATGCAGCTTTTCTACTAGAAATTACTGTAATTTTTTTTCCAACACTTTTATTTAGAAATAAATAAATGGTAAGAATCCCCTTTGCTATTCATTTCAGCTTTCTGACTCCATCAAAGCCCTACTTTTTTTGTAAGAACTTATGATAAGTTTAACGAAAACATTGCTCTAAAGTTATCTTTTTTAGCAGATGCGCATTGAGCTTACCATTAAAATTTAATTTATAACATTTGATAGATAAAATATTGTTTAAAATATGTTGGGGAAATTATTTAGATTTGAAGTACCGTATAACCTTGATTTAACCATTGTTCAAGAGACGGGAAAAAGTTATCGTTAAATCGAGTAGCAGACATTTAATGCAGTCAAACCCGGACGAGCAAAATGTATTATTAAATTGAGGAAATTGTTAATGCAGTTGCACTGTATTTAAATATTTAATGTACTGTTTTGGTGGCACGGGGTCTGACTACCCCCTGCCCCCCACCCCCCAAGTGATGCTCACCTTTGGACCAGAGGTTTTGTGTTTTATACATCATTTTACTAATTTTTAACCTTAATATATTCAGACTATATCGATATATTTAGATTTAAGTTTTTAGTAGAACGAATATTTAAGCTCAGATTATGCCTTTAAGAGAAATATATTGTAATTCATAAATTTGTGTTTCCTAATTAAAAGAAAATGCTTTATTGCCAGAGATCTAACTAGAGGAAATTTGAGTCCATTTACTGGTCCATCACAAAAATCAGAACAATTAAACAGACACTTCAAAACATTCTGATCCACCGTACACACTTTTCACAAATTATTTATTCAAAAAGCAAATCTGAAATCAAAATAACGCATATTTCCATGTATTAGCCGATCATTTTTGGAACCTTTTTTGAAATTCTAATTAGTAGGATCATCTTATACACTAATCTGCAAATTTTGCAAAAAAAAAAAAAAAAAAAAAAGAAAAGAAAAAAAAAATGTTGGTGCATTTCTGTGATTCTTGTGTAACTTCTTATCAAAAGAGTGTAACAATGTATTGTTCAGTAAATTACCGCCCATTAGCCAGGGCTAAAGCAGAAATACATGAAATACACCACCAGCTCAGTCATTTCCAGCCGAGGACTGCAATTTCGTGCTTATTAGCACTCATCAGCTCGACATAGGAAAGTGACTGAGCTGGAAATGGAAAACCTCTTATGGAAGCCAAGAGGGCCAAACAAACTGGTAGCTAATGCAGAATTAGCACGGACCAGCCGAGTGACCGAAGCAGTAGTTTGGTTCAACTCGAAAATTGATGGCAAGGCATGGTATATTAAGTAAATTACCGCCCATTAGCCAGGACTAAAGCAGAAATACATGAAATACACCGCCAGCTCAGTCATATGTATTTCTGCTTTAGCCCTGGCTAATGGGCGGTAATTTACTGAATATACCATGCCTTGCCATCAATTTTCGAGTTGAACCGAACCATTGCTTCGGTCACTCGGCTGGTCCGTCCTAATTCTACATAAGCTAACAGTTTGTTTGGCCCTCTTGGCTTCCATAAGAGGTTTTCCATCTCCAGCTCAGTCACTTTCCTATGCCGGGCTGATGAGTGCTAATAAGCACGAAACTGCAGTCCTCGGCTGGAAATGAGTGAGCTGGTGGTGTATTTCATTTATTTCTGCTTTAGCTCTAGCTAATGGGCGGTAATTTACTGAATATACCATGCCTTGCTATCAATTTTCGAGTTGAACCGAACCATTGCTTCGGTCACAGGGCTGGTCCGTGCTAATTCTACATTAGCTACCAGTTTGTTAGGCCCTCTTGGCTTCCATAAGAGGTTTTCCATTTCCAGCTCAGTCTCTTTCCTATGCCGGGCTGATGAGTGCTAATAAGCACGAAACTGCAGTCCTCGGCTGGAAATGACTGAGCTGGCGGTGTATTTCATTTATTTCTGCTTTAGCCCTGGCTAATGGGCGGTAATTTACTGAATATACCATGCCTTGCTATCAATTTTTGAGTTGAACCGAACCATTGCTTCGGTCACTGGGCTGGTCCGTGCTAATTCTACATTAACTACCAGTTTGTTTGACCCTCTTGGCTTCCATAAGAGGTTTTCCATCTCCAGCTCAGTCACTTTCCTATGCCGGGCTGATGAGTGCTAATAAGCACGAAACTGCAGTCCTTGGCTGGAAATGACTGAACTGGCGGTGTATTTCATGAACAATGTATTGGTTGAAAATTCAATAAATAGGAGAGATTCTTCTTGTCAAGCATGGTGGTTATGGTGGACTGGCAAGGATACTCAACTAAATGCTTAAGGTTGGTGCTTAACTGTTCCTGAAGTCCCATTTGTCAAGGGAACTCCCTGATATCTAAAGCAAATGAACCATGCAAATGGTAGGTGCGGGGGACTTTGGGGTGCTATGTCATGTTATGCTTGTGTGAGCTATAAATCACCAATTCTACCAAATATAGCTCTTAATGTTTGTGCAGTTTGTCTCTTATGTAGTTTGCATCTAAATGATAGAGGTTTTGAATTTTTGATGCTAACAGGTGTGACTGTGTTCTGGTGACCTGTTTCCACCTCTGCATTATTTTTCCTTCCTACAAATTTTCGTGAATATATTGATAATTATTAATAATATTCATCACATAGACCTGTTAAAATGCCATTCTAAAACTATTTTGCTGTAAAAAATATTTTTTTGCCATTTTTATACTTGTGATGCCTTCATTTTAAAAAATGGGACCTCTTTCCATCTGATATTTCGAACAAGTTTTACTCATTTTTCACACTAACTTGGTATTGTTTGAAGGCAAATAAAGAAAAATACTTTTTATTTTTATTACAATCATTACTCAGATTTCCCAATCAAAATTCCATGTCCTTTGTGAGTGTCAAAATGAATTGATGGTTTAATTTTATGTTTTCTTCAACTGTGTCGATAGCTATTAATAGTGTGTTTATCATAGACTTTTAAAATGCAATCAAAAAATGATTTTTCTGAAATAAATTCATTTAGGGTCTAGTGGGGTAAAGTGGTCATAAAATACAGGTTTTTCAACGTAAGTGAATAATAAATACAAAAAATTTCTTCTAAAACTTCAAATTTTTTTGTCACTTTTTTACATTACATTAATAATGTAATGAAGCACTAAACTTTTGGAAGAATTTTTTTTATTTAAATAGCTTAATGGCATTTTCTTTTTCATATGTCTTATTGACCTGGGGTGGGGTAAAGTGGTCAAGTTAAAAAGAATTGATCTAAAACCATCATAAATAACCACAATTTTTTTTAATGCTCAACACACTAAGTTCTTTTTAAAAAATCACTTTATTTAAATAAACTGCAAATTTTTGATGGTCAACTAGTCAAAAGTTGGTTCACCAAGAATTTAATCATGTTTCACGCCTGGATTTCATGAGTATCATCAGGGAAGATGTGATAATTTGCAATCTTTTATTTCTGTAAGAATATATTAAAGATGGCATCTGAATAATGTCTAAATTACATAATAAGAAAATATTGCTCCCAAATACGGTTTTAAAAAAAGTTACTTAATTAAGAAACAAAATGGAAAAAGTGATCACGCTTTATCTATTTATTTAATGTGTGCTAAATACTTCTAGCTCTAAGCTTCTACTTTTTACCGATAATTAACAGCTAAATTTTTGGAGGGTGAACGGGGGAGGGGGATCATAAATTATTCTACTAGAATAAATTGAAAGCAGTGGTTGCAGAAAAAAATGCTAGGATTTTTTTCAAATATTATAGGAATGCAATCTTGTTTTTAATTCAATCAATATGCTGTGTCAAGTTTAAGATCAGTTGTATTTAAGCCATTTTACCATAGAAACAGTTAGTAAACTTAATACTTTAACTGATATCCGCCTCATAAGTGAAAATTCAATGAGTTTAGATGACGGATATATGTTGAACATAACCAATGACCACTTTACTCTATCTTCCTTAAGTTGTTCTAAAATATGATATAAAAGGAATCCAGCTTAGATATTTATGCAGGCCTATTCTTGAGACATCCGGAAAGCTGCCTGCACAATAAATATGCTAAGAAATTTTATAAACAAAATTTTACAAAGAAGTTAAAAGAAGTGTTCAAATTTTAAAATGTGTCAAAAGAAACAAAAATATTTTTTTTCACAAAATAAGTTTGCCAGTATTAAAATTTGCATTTCAAAACCTAAATCCTTATTGTTAAAATCTAAAATAAAAAACAAGAATGATATACTTCCTTAGAAAAGAGCCCCCCCCCCACCAAAAAAAACCTACCTGAAAATGTCAATGGTGTAGTCTGTGCCATGAACCCTTAATATCCCCCTTCCCAGTAAAAATTTTAAAGTTTCACATTATTTGGTTTTTATAAAATTATTTGATTTTTCTCAAAATTTTTTCAATTTGTCACAAAAAAGGGACTTGATCAAATATCCTGGACAGACCACTGATTGCTCACTTTTGCTAACTCAATAGTTTGCGTAACAGCTGGGCTGCATTTTCAAGAGCAATCTGGTACTTTTTTATGTAAATACTAATTACTATTTAAAAGCTTCCAAAATTTAATTTGCCAAAGAATTGTTATGATGAAAGGCAAAATATAATACTTTTTATAACTGAAAAACTTAATGTTTATTCCTGAAAAGTTGTGTGTTTTATAGATAATTGTTTTTTATAGATTTACTTTATAAAGGTGTTCTACTGTATTGATACAAGTAATGCAAACTAATTTTTAAAAACAAATCTTCTTCATTCTTTAGCATTCCACACTTCTATTCGAAAGTGCTAAATTTTTTCAGTAGTTTCAATGAATTAAGATGATTAAAATTTAAAAATCTCGCATAATTTGCTCAAAATGTAATCAAAGGAATGTAGACTTATTGCATAGTAGTTGCAGTTTGTTCATGTGTAAACAATCTAATTCTGTTCTCAAATTTTTATTACATTTATTTTTAGGAATGGCCTGAAGCGAGATGCGGAAGATAGCCGAAGCGATTCTTTTTTGCATGTTTTAGAAATACTCAGCAAGTATGTATTGTATTTTATCTGTATGCTCTATTTTCCGAAACTGTCCATTGTAATTTTCATGTAAAATAATGGTCTAGCAATTTTTAAAGGAAATTGCTAATGCAAGACTTAGGAGAGAATTTTTAATTTTGAAATCATTTGGAATTTTTATCCACCAGCTTATGGGGTAAGAGTTGTTCCAAGAGTTGTCTCCCAAACTCCTAGTTTTGTAAAAACTGTCCTAAAATTCCCATTATTTTGAACTTAGATCTAAAAATTCTAAAACTTTTGTTGTTTTAGATTGCATTTTTACAGAAAAAAAGAAAGTTCCACTGAACTTGATTCAAACATTTTCTACCATACTTGGGGCAAACCTAACCTAGCAGCATTGTGGAAGCTCTGAAGAGCCTTGTCATACCATTTCCTATGTATCACTGCTCCTTTCCTTCTCTGGTTGCCATAACTGGTGATTATCCGCACAACTGCAGGAAAATTTACATGCAACGCGAAACATTCCATACAACACATTTGAAAACTTTTGCTATTCAAACGGAAACAAGAGGTTAGACACTACTATCCAAGTTCATGAGATATGAAAGTTGAAATTTTTACAAGAATCTACAATAATAGACAAAATTTTGGAAACCGTTTGAAAAAGAATGATTTTAGGGGTTTGATGTCTAATAACACCACATTTTTTGTACTAATACTATAAAATTAAATATCATTGGGAAGGTAATTTAATCAAGATTGCAAAGCCGCAAGGTTTCTTCAATTATCTGCTTTTTATCAAAATTTCTTTGGACAAAAACCAGAAAAAGGCTATGTTTATATCCTATTTTTTTGGAAGCAGTGTTCCTTCATTTGAATGCAGGTAACAAGCATGAGTATTTGCAGATCCAATTAGATGTCATCTTGTTTTCTGGCAATGATACGACTGATCACAGGACATTTATCAGTGTAATTGCCATCAAGTTGGATTTTTGTTTTGTGCTTGTTGATTTACTAGTGAAATTGTGAAATGTGATTTAAAAAATAATCAATATAAAATTAAAAAATGACACAGAGAGTTGACCTATCACTTAGAAAGCAATCTATAATAGTAACTTAAGTTTTAGGCTACAGTTAGAAAAAGTTAGAAGAAATATTGGGGAAGCAGCCAAGGTGACATTTCTAAATTTTTGAAGTACAAGGAGACTCAAACAATACCTCTGGGGGCACTGTACCAGGGATTGCTGGTCTTCTGGTCTGGATAACAAAATCAGCTGTCTTCAGGGTCCCATCCAACTGGTTAAAACACAAAATTGTTAATGCTGATAGTTTTATTGACTTATAGGAAATTTTTTTTTCAATTTTTTCCCCGTTTGTTGAAACTTCCACTAAATGGTAAATTACTAGCAAATTACCCAGTTTATTTATTTATTTTTTTTTTCAATTTTTACTTACCAAATAGTATGAAATACAATAGATAATCTTATTTGAACACAAAAATCAATGAGAGAAATTGACATTTGCACTCTTGAGCCAGATGTTTTAATGTTAGGTTCATGTGGGAAGTAGCTTATGATGTATCTTTAACGTGGGAGGCCATTAAATTTGAGCTGTTTTCTTCAAAAATTCGTTTTTAAAAATGAACTTTCATCATCTTATGGTGAGTATCCGGTCGAGCAACTTTTTGCGGTTTAATAATTGTAAGGGACACAAACTCCAAGGCAATTTTAGGAATAGCAACAAATCTCTGTGGTAAATAGTCTTGAAATCTTACTGCAAATTCCTTCTTCAGATCTGACATAAAATTTTAAAATTGCTGCAATAGCCATCTCAGAACTATTTTCACATATTAGCACTTTTTGAAAATGAGTGAACTCTTGACTTTGTCTCTTTGAAACATGTCCATGCTGGTGACTGAAAGAGGACACACTTTGCATCAGAATGGCTCCCAAAGTTGTTATTTATAATAAATAAATAAAAAATGTGGGTAATTTGTCACTTTGAAAACATTTTGACAGTTCGTTTTTTGTCCTTTTGTGGTTTGCACCTGGACTGTAGTTCGCCAGTTGTCGACCACTTTTCTGGAATAAAAGGGCCGCCAGGGGGAATTCTGAAATAGGTACTGTTTTCTTCAAAAAAGGCACCCTTGAGTCTTGCTCAAGAATTGGTGTGCAGTTTTCCCATTAGCAACAGTTCAAAATATGAGCTGCTTTCATGGGTCTTGGTATTGAGACAGTGTTCTTTATTAAAATTTTAATTTTAGAATTTGGTGTTTTACAGTGTTCTACAGTGATTGATATTTTTATGCCAATTTTCGTTGTTTAAAAAAATGAAAGTATGGGAACTGAGAAGTTTAAAAGTAGAATTTTGTTGAAAACTTCAAAATTTTCAATACATTATGTTGAATGAGCTGTGAAGTGTTTTCAAGTGGTTTAATTTTTTAATCTTAAAAAAAATACGATATTGGATTAATTCTTTTGCAAAATAAATCATCCTTCTATTTTCTTACAACATAATGTATTTTAAGACATTATAATGATAGTAATATTAATAATAATAAACATTATTTAACAATTAGCTGCTGCTTTTAATAGGAATGTATGGATGCCTCAATTGCCAAATCAATTAGCTCCACTTTTATAAAAAATCCTCATTTCTGCTTTAAGAGTGCTTTATTAATGCTTAGCATGTGAATTTATATTAAAGTTTAGGTTCAGTACATTTCTGACACACCAACTTCTTCATAACTAGTCTCGACTTTTTGTTTTATGGAGTTAATCAATTTGGCAAGTAAGGCATCCATATAAAGGCAGTTCCTTTTATTCTCAGCTAGAAACAAGTAAGCTTCTTCATTTTGAGCTTTGTAAAATTTCTTTGTAAATGACATCGCAAAAAATTGAAAAAACATTTGAAAAATCACAACATTTTCCCAATTTTTGTCCTAACCTTAGAACTAAGAAACAAGTAGTGACATTTTCATGTAATTTCATACTGTTTAAGTTAATTACAGGCTATTTCCATGCATGACTTACACTACATTTGAAAAATTTTCAAACACTGTATGGTTGATTTAAAAAAAAAAATATTTTTAAAAATATTATGCCTTTTGTAAACTAGACGTATCTACTATTTTTAGCAGGGCATGAAGTTTATTCATACATTTTACTTTAATGTTTACAAATGAAATTGCCATTCTGTGACTTACACTACTGGAAAGTATGTTGATATTTGGCTATCATTTCAACTTATGTTTTCTTCCTCATACATTGTCAATTTTTTTTATTATTAATGCAGTTTTATAGCTAAGGTTTTGAATATCCACAAGTGAAAACAAAAAGATTCTAGATTGTATAGTTTTTCTTAAATGAATATTTTTCTGCATGACTTACACTACCACTTTAATGTAACTTACGCTACATTAACATAAAATGAACAGTTAAAATGTGGAACTAAATGAAACTAATCCATCACATATTTAAAAAAACCAAAATTAGGAAAAGTATAGTGAAATTGACGATCAAAGTCGCGGGTTCAAGTCAAGTTATTATGTCTTTATCCAAATCAATATCTGAAACGTCTTCCTTCTCAGGCCAGATGAAAAAAAAATCCTTTCTATTGCAGACATTTTCTTTCCTGACAATTTGTGCAGTGAAATGCTTAACAACCCTTTTTCCAGCAAATGTGAGTAATGGTATAGATTTGCATGCTTCTGCATCAAGAACGTAAGCCATTGCAGTGTAAATAGTGCAAGATTTTGAAACCCAGTGGGCTGAATGAATTTAATCTTGAAAACAAAAGTTATAATTTTCACTAAAATTGAAATGTAATAAATAAATGAAGTGTTTGGGGGAGGGGAGGAGAGGAGTCTTCCTTTTGCTTGTGGCATTTTTTTTCCCCAACTTTTCAATAGTTTCTTCCAATGTTGAAGAAATGCTTTGCCTTGTCTCATCTGTTATCTGCTGAAAGTATTTGATGTCCTCTTCTAGTTCTTTTTCAGCAAAATCTTGAGCAAACATAAATTGATCCCAGTTCACAAAACTTATACAGACCAATGTAGACATCAGCATTTTCATTTTTTAAATTTGCATATTTTTCTTCTAGAGTCATGAATAGATATCTTTTCTGTACTTTTGCTTTCTTGCCATCTTTATGTCTGATGGTTACTGAATCTTTTACTCCAGGTTCTTGGTAGGTTATGCTATCTTTTTCAAAAAAATACATTTACTTGCACTTTTATTTCCTCATTTATTTTTGTGACTCTTGATTGTTGAGGAGGTGGTGATGACAAAATGTCTGGTACTAACTGGTGAGCTATTTTAAGAGCTTTGCTTTCATTTGTTCTTTAGTCCAGGCTTCTCTTAACTTTAGCAATGGTTTTCCCAAATGAACTGGGACTTTTAAATGCTTTTCTAGGATAATCCAAAAGACTTACTAGCTTCACTGGTGACATTTTTAAAAGCTTTCTTTGCTCTACAATTTCCTTTTTTTCCCTCTTTTCTTTGCTTTTTTTAAGACTTTCTTCTCAATAGTCATTCTTTTCTTCTTCTCCAAAAATCTCAAAAAAAAAAAATTAACTTACCTTTTGTACCAGCTATTCAATATTGATCAAAAATAAGCAACCACTTTTCCAAGACACAGCAGCCATTTCGAAACAGTAGTGTTCCCTCTAAATAACTTCAAAATTGTTACTAAATGCAAAATTTAATAACTTCAGATGTCCTCATAACACAGAGGTGGCTTTCTGCTGGCAGAAACTAGTTTTTGCCATGCCAGTGGCAGAAACTGGTTATGACCGGTAAAAACCGACAGAAACTGGCAAAAACTTTAAAATGTCTTTAATAACTCAAGTAATTAGTAAATGATATTTGTTTTTGTAAAACTAAACAATTAAACAACATTTCATCATTTAAAAAAAATAAAACCCGATGCTAGTGCCCTTGATTTAGTTCAGAAAGGGAACTTTCCAATTGCAGAGGCTCGTAGTATTTGAATTAATTTAACAAAGGATAAAAAATCATACAGGGATGCTTAGGAAAGAGGAGTGACATACAGAACTGAACAGGCATTACTGATTGCAATTTGCTCACTTATATGCTCTCTCTAATTTGTTTTTGATAGAATTATGTCATGTGCTTCAAGAAGAAAGTGCCCGATTTTTACTTGCCTAAATTTTGTACCTAATGTCACAGCTTTGCAAAACAAATTGGCCCCATTTCTCAAAACTTATTTTTCCAGTCAAATTTTTACCGCAACCCCAGTTACTACATGGTGGACCAGTTATACAATAGATGAAAGTTTCACGAACATTGCTTGCTCCTTGATGCATTGTCTGCTAGCTCTTCTGTTTTAAGAATATTCTAAAATTTCTCATTTGTGCGTAGTAAATTGAGAGCTTGAGATTTTTTGAAACCACCTTTTCTAAGAGGCAATTGCAGGGTCCAAACAATGTAACATTTGATTTTGAATTGTAATAATTTTGTAATAAAATTACAGTAACAATTAATTATTTTTTCCATGAATTTTCAGTTGTATATCAAAAATTATTTTTTCATTTTGTGAATTTTTGCCAGTTTCTGCCGCAACGTGGCAGAAAGTGGTTTTTGCCATGATGGTTTTAACCGGTTTCTACCAGTGGTTTTAACTGCCTCGGCAGAAGCTTGCCAACCCTGGTCATAACATGTATTAAAATATGAACTCCGTAAAAAAATATTTTTTAAATTCACTTTTGGTATAAGTTACATGGAATTAGCCCACAGTAAATGACCAGTCATACGAAAAGTGTGGGAAACAAGCATTCTCCTGTGTGTGTGTGTGCGCGTTTTTAAGGTTTGCTCTTCAAAGGCCTGATAGTTGGAAAAGAGCACAAGTTCAATTTTATTTTGCTAAATAGTCAACAGTTTTGGCTTGTTCTGTGTTAGAAGATTTAGGGCTGTTTCGACCTGATTGGATCATAACTGGAGGGTCCAGGCTTTGATGCCACTCAGACAAAGTTTTTCCTTGTTTTTTAATGGTAACTGGGGCCTGTTAAATATGTTCATGATCACAAAGGACTCCAAGATCCCATTCCAAATCAATAACCTTTGGGGTGCTGGATCAGGGAATGTTTGGCTCCAAGTCTGGATTGAAAAAGAGAGATGTCTTCAAGACCCCATCCAACCTGTTAAACCACATTAATGATGGGTATGGGGAACCCTGGAGTGTCATATAGTGTTTGAGGATTTTAGCATGCATAGTTAGGAATCATTTTCTCAATCTAAGGAGGAAAAAAGATCTAGTTTGTGTACTTTGTTATGCATCTGTTTTAAAGTTATGCAAAAGATGTTATTTAAGGTTAACTAATGTGTTTTTTCCCTCTTTGTCTTTTAGATTAAGACGTAAGCCGCCTTACCTGATTGTTGAAAATGTAAAAGGTTTTGAAGATTCTCTGACAAGAAGCTCGCTGATAAAAACACTAGAAGGTGCTGGCTATTTATTCCAAGAGTTTCTTTTGTCACCTTCTGATTTTGGCATTCCCAATTCTAGGCTTCGGTATTATCTTCTTGCTGAATTGAAAGATGCTTCTTCTTCAACTAAAATGGTACATAATCTGGCTAAAAATATACATGTTGCATATGAATAGAGAAATATTAAAAATAATAATACTCATTCAAAACCTTTTGCTAAATGGGATCCCTGAGAAATTGGGAATGATCAGAGAATTTTTCCTGTAGAGAAAAGTTAGGGAATTTGAGTGAGATTGAAATTTTATTTTTCTGCTGTTTTACCTTTAACACTAAGTTTTGGAATTACAATATCTGCACTGGAGCGGTGTTGTTATTATTATTGTAATTTTTATGATCTTCTATTTAGTTTTGAAAAGACTACTTGCTGAAGAGAGGGTTCTGCCACCCTCTCTGAAGAGAGCTAATGCACCCTCCTCTTTCCTTCTCTTTCTGTTCCATTCTGTGTATAATTTGATGTAGATAGCTGTGAAGAGAAATGTGAAATAGTGGTTTCTGTTGAATATCCTGCACTGCTACTATCCAATGGTTTATTTCATTGCTATCAAAACAGAAGCCTACTTTATTATTATTTTTTTAAACTACTTTAATTACTAATTATAAAAGCATTTTTCTTTCTGAATCTCCTGGTTTAACTCCTTTATTCGTATCCTTTGTTGGTTTTTTTCTAGCCTATATTTTTATACTTATTTCATATGCTTTTATTTTTTTACTCTTTTTTTTCTTTTTGTTGTTCTTAATTTTTATTAAAATGCAATTTTTTTTCTCTTGGCTTCACTGTTATTATCATATATTCATTGAGAGAATGAAGTGATACTTGCAGTCAGTCTAGTCAAACTTGGAAATGAGTGGCATATGTACAGAAATGTTGAGAAAGATCGTAACTTTTGATTGTATTCTTCTCAAAATTACTCCATTTTTTCTCTCATATTTTTAATTGCATTTTTACGTACTTCTGTCTCCGTCCATTTGTATTTCCCTTTCAGTGGTAATTTTTATTGTAATTTTTATAGCTGCCTACTTGTACGATTTAGCCGTACATTGTAAGATTTTCAGACGTTTTGTACGATTGTATGTTCTTATGGCAGATTTATACGATTTTTAGGTTTTTGGTTTTAATTGTGTGATAAACTGCGAACGGTTGAAGTTTACTTTTACTTCCAGCACTTTTGAGAGCAACCCCTAAAGGCGTGATGTGAACAATGTTGAAAAGCGCAAAAATTCTCTTTTGTTATTCTCTGTGCTTCTCGTCTCCTAAAGACTTTCGTTTGAATCCAACATTTGGCGCAATATCTCTGTTGGCAAAACAATTCAGCGCAGAACGTTACATTTTGTTGCCAAGCAGCAAGAAAGGACCAACGTTATTGGTGGGGTTTTCCAGCGATGTTCAACTGAAGGGCGTGGCCTAAGCATAAATCTCTGATTCGTTACGCATCGCACATGAGGCATTCTTTCTGGCTATAATCACGCCCAGCGATGTGTTTGTTGTGAGAATTACACGTGGTGTTTTCTATTATTTTATAATGTCTAAAGCTAAGAAATATGACGAGGTATTTCTGGATTGTTATTCTAAGGATTATCCTGGTATCTTCAAATCGCGAAAAGGACCAATTTTTGCATTTTGCTCATTTTGCAGTGCAGACATCAAGATCACTCATGGAGGAGCTAACGACATCAAACATCATATTTTGACAAAAAAGCACCACGATCTGTTGAAAACTACTGTTAAAACGCTGTTATTGGGACATTTTTCCAAGAAGATAAGGAATTTGATGCAATAAATGAAGAATGCCTCTTCACTGCGTTCGTTTTAGAACATAATTTGCCGATTGCAGTTGCGGACCGCGCTGATCCATTATTCTGGAAAATGTTTCCTAAAAGTGAAACTGCACAGAGATATGGTTGTGCGAGAACAAAAGCCACAGCTATAATACCAAAAATGACTGAAGAAAGGAGTAAGTCCCTTCTAAATTTATTGCAAAGCTGTGCATTCTCCATCGCTACAGATGGTATTAACAACTTTGATTCGCAGATCTACCCAATCATGTCATATTTTAACCCTGAATTAGCAAAAATCGAAAATAGTCTGCTTGCAGTGCCCGTGCTTTCTGTTAACTGTACAGGTTTGAATATAGGGAATTTATTACTTGACACTTTGGATGCTAAAAATATTGATGTCGAACATTGTATTTCTTTTGGGGCAGATAACGCCAATGTTATGTTGGGTTCAAAAAATGGTGCAGCTGCCCATTTAACAATGAAAAATGAAAACATATTAATTATGGGATGTACTTACCACCTCATCAACCTTGATGCTGAAAAAGGGTCCAAGTCTTTTCCCAAAGTTATTGATGATGTTTTAATTGATATCTTTTTCTACTTGGAGGGAAATTCAAAAGGAGAACAAGAATTGAAGGCACTGCAGGCCATGTATAATGTTGAGGAGCACAAAATTTTAAAACATGTCTGCACAAGATGGCTGTCTTTAGGAAGAAGACTGAAAACAGTTTTGGAACAATGGGATCCTCTTAGCTCCTTTTTTAAGAACTCCCTGAAGAATCCTTCAAAGAAAACATCTATTGATTTGTTTCAAATCCCTAAAGTCGTCAAAAAGAACAGGCAAGATCAAAATACTCCACCACAGTTAAAAACGCAGACTCTGCTTCCAAATAAGAGGAAGCAAAATCAGAAGAAATTGCCATCTAAAAAAATGAAAACCAATTTCAAGTTGAAAAATGAAACTAACATTTTGTCAAGAGAGTAAAGACTTTTAATGTTTCTCACATCAGGTTTAAACAAATCATTTTGTTTATTTTTAGATTATATTATTCCCCTTTATGAGCAATCAAATATTATTTTACAGTCTCAAGCCCCAAAGATTCATATTCTAAATTCTATTTTAATTTCCATGTACAAAGAAATTTTATGCAATTTTGTGAAACCAGATATTATTAAAGGCTCAAACATAATGGAGGTTAAGTATGCTGAATTGATTAATTAAAATAATGATCAGGATATCTTAGTCGGTTCATCTACTTTGAAACTTGTTGAAAGAAATAAAATGCTGAGGACTGATGAGAAGAATGAATTTTATAAATCCATCTAAAATATTATGTAAGTGTGTGCAACTACATTAGATTAAAGTTCCCTATCAATAGTACTCGGTTATTACATGCAGAAGTTGTTGACCTATCAAAGTCATTCTCTGATATAGATTTTTTTTGTGAGTAAATTTCCTATCATTCTGCTGCAAAAGAATGGAGAAACAACTGATGAAGCCAAAGATAAGCTCCAAAGTGAGTTTTGTTCCATCCAAATAGATGACTTGCCAGATGATGTGCTAAAAATGGAGAGAATAGATGAAAAATGGGCGGCAGAGTGAAAAAATTGTGTGATGCCAGTGGTTCACTAAAGTACGAAAGGCTCTCTTTTACAATGCTATCTATTCTAATAATACCTCATAGCAATGCAGAGTGCGAAAGAATATTTAGCAGCTTGAGAAAGACTAGGACAGAACTGCACACTTCTTTATCAGACAACAGCATGGAGATCATTTGAATCTGCAAGAACTTACAGAAAAACTGTTGTTTCGAACAAGTTTTTGATAAACGATTTTTGAAAGCTGCGAAGTCAGCAACTTTTCAAAGCTTAAATTCAAAGAAATAAAAGTTTATTTATTTACTTAATTTTAAATTTATTTTTTTAATTATAGTTATTTATTTTATTTATTTATTTTTTTGCTAAAAGAATCACAAATCAAGCAAAGGTAAGGATTTGAAAATATTATAATACTTTAAATTTTAATACTTTGCTTCATAATGGTCCAAAAAGCGTAGAAATATATCCACCGCATACGTTGTAAGAATTTTTAAGTTGGCACGTTGGCAGCTATGAATTTTTTAACTGTGAATATTGCAAATCATTTTAAAGAGATACACTATTATTTTCCGTGAAGGTATATTTTAATTAAATTTAAAAAATCTATTCCAAGTTCTGGTATTTTATTTTTTGCATTATTAGTGCTTGATTTTCTTAATATTAGTTTTAAATGATAGGATTCCAAATTTGCTATCCTTGAGCTTACTAACTAACTTGTTTGGTAGATTACAAGCTATAATAATACCAACATATTTTTTTTAATGTTTAATCAATGAGTGATTCACTGGTCAGATGTTTCATCTAGCCCCAAGCACATTTCGTTTCTTTGAGTTTCACAATTTAATTCTTGTATTTAGTCCTTAAGTATATGACAGATGCTGGGAACTATTTTTCTTGAGTTGTCTTTGAGTGCACTGAGATCTTTTTCCAAAAATGTAGTAACACTTTTTGGTGAGATTTATATGCACTATCTTTTAGGCATTTTCTTACTTTACTGTTCAGCACAAATGTATTCATTTATCTTACATATATCTCTATTATAATCAAGCTATTATCAACGTGTAATTTTTTATCTGCTACTTTTTTTACTTTTTCAACACTCTGGTTAATATTGCTACATGTCTTAGAGAGTGCTTTTAAAAACTGCAAACTGTGTTTCAATAGTGGTTGTGTTCCTTTGGCACCAAATTTTGTTTTCAAATATTTCTTACGATATTACTGACTCCTTATTATATCCACTTCAACAAGTAAACTGCTAAGCAATTTCTAGTGTCAATGATTCCGGAGTTGTGCAGTTTTAATGACTGTTTTTAATATCTGATACATAAATGGAAAGATGAAAACTAGTTTCCCAAACTCTCAGAGGCTCAATTAGCTAAAATGTTTGTGAGCACTATATAACAACTTATCACAATCTTAGTTCCAAGAAATAATTTGAACTTGACTTTTATGGAGCAAAAGTCTACCAGTTTGGTTCCTAATCATGAAGTCTGCTTAAATCTAGTACAAAAAATAAAAATGGATGTTTACTTGTTGTGAAAAATATTTAAGTATTGTCTAAACAAGTAATGCTGCCATTAACCTAAGCTGATCGCTCACTTTAAGAGTCTCATCATCTCTTATACCTTCAAGAGGAAAAACTAATTGGCTTTAGTATGTATGTTTGATTGGAAATGTGTGTAAGGGAATATGAGTTATTGAATGGATATTTTTTAAATTTTATAAATCTGGCAAGGTTGAATTTTTAATACCTAAAATAAACTTCATATGCTGCTTAATAGTGGTGGGCCAAAAAAAAAAAAAAAAAAGATAAGCTTTTACGATTTTAGATCATGTCTAGTGTCCCTTGATAGATAAAAATTAAAGTTTGTAGCCTAGTTTCTTTATTTGCATTAGTTGCTTGGAAATTTTTGCCAAATAATGTTTTCTATCGTTTGTAGCAGATTTAGTTAACGTTTTTTTTTTCTTTTCAATCTTTGATTATGAGTAAAGCAGAAAAGATGCCATCTGCCATCTTAAGATGCCACTTAATTCCCATAAAAAAATTGAAGTGTGGTACAATTCATTCATTTGCCACAAATGCATAGAAATTGTGGTAAATTTCTGTTTTTTTTTTTTAATATAAAAGTTTTTGACAAATATTGTCATAATGTTAGAATATTCTTTTTGTGGGAATTAGCTGAAATACTTATATGTTTTTCAAATAATATGAATTTGTTAGCGTCTTGATCTCGTATGAATTAGTTATTTATTGCTGTTAAGGTTTATAAAGTATGAAATATGCTCTTAGGACCTTTTATCTAGCTTTTAGCTTGTTCTGGCACAAAACCTATGGGGAAAACAAATCAAAACTTGCCTCTCTTCATTGATAGATTTTTTTAGAAGGAACAAAGTTACTATTTCGTACCAAATGTCACTCGGGTAAGATGTCACTCTGTTTAGAACAGGAGAAAAGCAAGTCTCATCGTCGGTTTAAGAAATACAAACAGGCTTTAAATCTCAAATCTGAAGAATCAGTTATCAGATGGAAAAACTACTGGGGCTAAGACTTTGGTTCAATCAAAGTCAAGCTGATTGAATGCTAAATTTACTTGTGCCTTTTCTATTCATGTTGTATTTTCTGGGCATCAGAAAGTAAAAATACTGAAAATATCTGCACAGATAAAAAATATCTACTTTATATTTGTGTAGCTCTTTTAACTGGACTGTTCCCTCTAGAGCTTTGAAATGGGAAATTAAAGCCTATCATGCAGTCTAAGTGGGTCATCACTAACTTGCACTAAAGTACCTCAAAACCAGACCAGAGTATATAGACCCCCCTCCCAAGATGGTTCTCCCAATTCATAATACTGGAACAGTTGTAAATATATTTTTTAAAAAGAAAAAAGCATTCTAGTTGCATAGTGGTACTCAACTTACTTTTGACTTTACATGTTTGCTGTTGGCTGCAATATGTCTTCGAAGGAGCACAGCATTTTTTTTTCTGTAAATTTTATGAAAGTATTTGAGTTTGCAGACAGTTTTAAATTTTATCTAGGTCTGCTCAAAACCCAAAGAAGTATAAATTGGCTCTTAAATCATGTCAGTAGGTCACCAATCATGAATTATACTGGGGTCTTGTTCTTGTGCCAAACAGCGACAAACAGAAAATACTGCTACAAAAGTATTATTTTGAAATGTTTTGTGCCAAAAAAAAAAAAAAAAATTGTTTTAAAGATGCATAACTGCCTAGTTTTTGCAGTAGACATAAAAGTTAACACATTTCAGCCATTATCAAGGTTTACGTACCAGGTGTGATTTTTTATGAATTTCAAAATCCTATTATGCCCGCTTCAATAATGCTGGATAAGTTTTATCTACTATGCAATTCTATACCTCAAGTGCTAATTAACTTGTGTTAACACTGGAGTTACAGTGGTCTTTGTATACCTAGAATTACAGCGGGGGTCATTTTGACCCCTGAGTAGAAACCTGCGTAGTTCCCCACGAAATGGTATATATTTACAAAAATTAGTTTAAAATAAACATATTTATAATAAATGCAGTTTATTTATAGTACGTAGAGGACTTATGAATGTATAATAAATTATTTAAAATAAGTTTAAAATACACTTAAAATAACCAGCACTGTTTCAGTTGCATTTCAAAAACTAGCAGCTAAAGCTCCTTTTTAAGTACAAAAACATTATGAATGTTTCAAATTCTTTTAGTGTTATGTTCTAAGAGGCATTTTTGAATTGCTGCTGTGTTTTAGCATCAGTAAATGTACATTCATTTTTTTTCTCTCAAAAGGGTCAAAATGACACATGTCTACACTTATAGGCATGGCTGCCACACTTCTGTCCAGGGGACGGAATTCTGTCTTTTCAAAAATTTTGGCCATTGGATTTTTTTTTTGTTTTGCTTAAAAAAAATCAGTTTTGAAAAATCTTTTTCATCTTTAAAAAAAAAAAGGAAAAACAAGTTCCTAGGCATACATCCATGTGTGGTCGAGTCGGAAAAAAAAAACTCAACATTCATTCGGGGGTGAGAAAAATTGAAATTAAGGCCGATTTTTGAGTGAAATTTTTTTCCCCGAGTACAATACTTCCTTTTTTGTAAAAAGAAGTAAAAATCGTAAAAATCTCTACATTTTTGCAGCAAATGAAGGAATTGTATTGCACACTTCAAAAATTTTTATGGGAATTTTATGTCGCCTTTCTGCTAAAAACACAAAAAAAAAAAAAAAAATAGATTTCTCTTAAATTTCTACACAATTAAAAGCATATCATGCACTTTGTTCCACCAATGGCATCTTTTTCATTTCCCATCATCACAAATCAGAAAATAACATCTTTCTCAGCTCACCCTTCTGCTTAAGGTATGATATATTTCCCACCTGACCGTTTTAAAAGTCTATTTCCCTTGCATTTCTGCCCTGTTTGAAATCCAAAATGTTTGCCGTGTTTATCTGACAGGTTTGAAGAACCAAAATTTTAAACTTCAATTCATTTTTGAAAATTACTAATTTCTAAATATATTTTTTAGATGTTTCTGTGTTTACAGATGATAATAGTTTTGTTCTGAAAAGTTATTGAAGTAAAATATAATTTAGAAATAATTTCTGTATACACTATTGGAAATGGATATGACATATACTGTGGGGAATATCATATTATACGTGGTGTACAAATAAGTTTTAAAGGATTTTGTTTTCAAGTTTGATG
This sequence comes from Uloborus diversus, assembly GCF_026930045.1. Taxonomy (NCBI): domain Eukaryota; kingdom Metazoa; phylum Arthropoda; class Arachnida; order Araneae; family Uloboridae; genus Uloborus; species Uloborus diversus. The sequence continues at coordinate 157,612,283 of NC_072733.1, read as the reverse complement.
CTTTATTGTGAAACAATGGTTTCATGTTCAGTTTTCGAAGTATTGCCTGTCGTTGGGCACTACCTTTTCCTATATTTCTGGCGATTTTCGGATGCTTACTCAAAAAAACGATGCATCTTTTGATGTGATCCATGAATCATCCTTGGACTTCTTCAAAAGAGCAGAAGTGCTGATCCTAAAGAGTATGTGTCATCGAGGAACACAAATAGTAGTCCAAAGGGACAATGTCTAGGCTATATAGCTGGTGGGGTACGATTGACTATTTCAGGGTATCAAAGTTTGTTTTGACCAGCGGCGTAATATGTGGCGTTGCGAAATTACCTTGTTGTGTCTTTCCTTTTATTGTGGCCATTTTTCCCGCAGTGCTCTGCTCAAATTCATCAATTGAGTTTCGTAAAGTTGTTTGGCACCAATCTTCGTCCAACATAGCCTCCAATTCGGCATCAATTTTTGTGGCTGTCCATCATGCTCTTTGTCATTGGTGTCAAAATCACCACTTCTAAAATGTTTATACCAAAACTCACATGGGCGATGAAGCATGTTCCCTGTAAGCTTCTTGCAGCATTCGATTGTCTGCAGCTGCACTTTTCTTCAAATGGAAGCAGAAAAGTAAAATTTCCCGCAAATTGTGTTTTGTGGGCACGAAAGTTGACACATTCAGAGCACACAAAAACTGTTGTTTCCAATTCAGCGAAATGTCACATACTGAAAATGAAAGCCTAACGATGAGCTTATAAAATTAAGTTAGTTGCAACATTGTCCTTTTCAATTTAATACCAGTGACGCCATCTCTTTGAAATCCTTTAAAACTTATTTGTACAACAGATATGATTAACAAAGTGTTAAGTAACTGAAATGTGTTGGTCATCTATTTCTTAATATAAATTTTTCATTTGAAAAAGTATAAGTAGAAATTGATTTTTCTTTTTTCTGTTTTCAGGGGTGCTTGAAAATAAATAAATTTAATTTCTATTGTTGTCCAAAATGCTTGATTGAGACAGAGAGTTTGTCTAAAAAGCATTGCATTCTGGGTCATTTTCTTGAAGAAAAAGCAGAAAAGTATTTTGATAACTTCCTTATTCCTGAAAATGTGTTATTAAAGCACTGGCTTGTCCTTGATATTGTAGATCCAAGAAGTTCCCATTCTTGTTGCTTTACCAAAGCGTAAGACAGTTCTTATTTTTTATTTCATAACTTAGAAGATGTATAACATAAATATTTATCTTAATAGCCTTTAAAACAGTAGTTTAATCTTTAACAATTTTATGCCCTGTATAATTATGTTTCGTTATTAAAAGTGAAAATTCTTTTTTTTTTTTCAGATATAGTCATTATGTTCAAGGAACTGGATCTGTTTTAACTCCATTCACTGATCCATTCGTAAGTGTTTTTAAATCTTTTATTTATTTAGAATTTCCAAATTTAGAAACCTTGTTATCATAGTCCCCTTTCTAAATTGTTGATGTTTTTGCTTATTTTGTTTCTTTTTAAAAGCAACTTTCTTGGAGTATTTTCTTTCTTTCTTTTTTTTTTTTGTGGGGGGGGGGGGAGAGTGTCAACTTTTTTTTTTTTGCAATTGTTTTCATAAAAGTAAAAAATAAAAAAATGCTGAGACAATGGGAAAACATCATCTTGAAAATGAAAACAAACACTGTACTAAGTCATCTAAATGACAGAAAATAAAATATTTTTTTCCATAGAAGGTTTGTTTCAAATTGTGGAGGCACTATTAAAAAAGAAGCACAATTTAGCTTGCTCCTTCAGATATTAAAGTTGCATTTCGGTTATCTATGTTTTTTTGAGCAATCACGATTGCTTATTGTTGTCATTTGATAGTCCTTGAAGTTGTGGTTCCTTTTTCAGCTTGAACCAGCAGCACCACCGCCCACCACAGCTGCTCTGGTCCTGAGCACTGTCCCCCGGAATCCACTTCTTCTGGGTGGTGGCGTCTATGTCCTACACACGCATGCTCATACACCCTCGCCTACACACGCGCACATTTACACATATACATAGGCCTACGTGCACACACTTAAGCCTGCACATACACAACTATACACACATAACCACCTGGGAGGAGGGACATGCTGGGGGGGGGGATCCATTTCTAGAAACAATAACTCTAATGAGTAGGGTCTTGTTGCAACTCGTGATTGCGAAAAACATAATTTGAATTCAAAGTTGATTGGAGGAAGAGGGTCACAGGTTTTTTTTTATAAATTTGACAAATGTTCAATTTCAAGTAAAAGTTTTATTATCAGTCATTCACACGGCTTACAGAAAGCCAGTAAAATATACATTTAATCAAATTTTGATTGTATACTGTGATACACCTTACAATTCTGAGTTCTGAACTGAAGTTATGTCTAAAAAGCTTTAGAAATGAATTGCTGAGACACATTTTAATGGCTCCTTTTTCTTATTTACTTGGCTTTTGTTAAGACATGTTAATGACTCAAAAACCGTGGATAATAGAAATATAAGTTTGTTGATGGTATTAATAATAGTTATTTTTATTTTTAAAATTCACAATACAGAAGGATGTTTACCAATTTGTTGATTTGCTTTTAAATTAACGGAATAAAATAATTTTTTTTTGTGATCAATAAAAATCTTAGTCTTGTCCAAGATAGTGAAGTAGTAGTTTGATTACTGGTATAGAGTCCATGTCAATTCAGGAAATGGGGTTACCTTAATTGTCTCCGAAGCTTTTGAGGTAAATGTATATTAAAATTCAGAAAAAAGTAAGTTCCAAAATTTTCAAACTGCTCTATCTCTGGAACGGTGGAAAATATTTTGTTATGATTTTTAGTATCTGAAAGATAATTATTTTCTCTTCATCATGATATGCACCATTTGGAATTATGTATTTACTTTTTCTTGCCACTGCATCTTCAGAAAAAGAAATAATTAATCAATATATGAATTTTTTACAAAATAGCAATTTCGAAAACTTAAATTTTTTTTTAACTCTTGATCAGTATTGAGTACTATGTACCCTGAAAAAATGAGCATCCACTTTTCAGTTTAACAGGTTTTAGAGGCATATGTGTAAATGAGGGTTTTTCAAGAACTCTATACGTAAAGGTAAACTTTAAAATTCATAAGAAGGCACTGTATGCTAAACAAATCTTTTAGCACTGTGCTGAAAGGTTGCATGTAGAGAAAGGTTTCAACTGGCAAATCGGCTAAAGACTTCATTCATATTTTCATAAAAAAATAGGATTCCTGATGAAACAGCTACTAAAAATTAAAATGTGGCTATAAAACTAAATTAAAATTTTCTTCTGGCCACTTACCACTTGTTTGCTAAAGTTTTGAACTTTCAAGTCTACCTTTACATATAAAGTTCCTTCAGAATTCCCATTTCTCAAGTGCTTCTAAAACCTGTTAAACTCGATAGCGGAAGCTCTCATTTTAAGGTAATCTAAAACTAATTGGTACTAATCACTTAATTTTTTTTTTTTTTTTGAAAAACATTCAAAAGACTGATTAATTATTATTATTTTTTCTTTTTTAAACTCTTTAGCAAGAAGAATTAAACTCATATTTTTGAATGGTGCATATCATCTCCCAGAAAAAATAATTGTCTTTTAAGTAAAAAAAAAAACTACTACAAAATATTGTGCACCATTCTGGAGATAACGTGGTTCAAAATTGTTGTTAAATCGCAAGTAGAAAATGACACTCAGGTTGCTATTGTTGGGGGGCTGTATCTCGGGTCAGAAATTTTTTGTTTGGAAGAACAAAAATGTGCCTGTAGCTTAATGTTTTCTGTATTTTAACATAGGTTAAATTAAAATACTTCTGAGAGTATGAAGGTAAGATTTTTTTTTTTTTTGAAAAATCTAACTAAGCCTACCTTACCTGCAAAGTGCCCATAAATACCATGTAGAAGGTTTAACGTCTTGCATTCTAGTTCAGTGGTAAAGTACGTGTTAAACAATGTAAAATTAAACCAATGGTAAATACCTTTTTTTTCTTACATTTAATTTTGAACCCTGCTTTTCTAAGTTAATCATTTTGATTTTTTTTTTTTTTTTTTGTTATGTGTAAAATCCATTGTTTGATTTACTAATTTAATACTGCAATGCATGGTTTTTTGTATGTAATAATGATTGTGCATTAGTTATTAATTGTCCCAATTAACATATTCAAAAGTGTTACTCAAATCCACTATGCCACTGAGTGGTCTATTATGCCATTTACACATCCCATGAAAAAATGCAATTGCTAAAATACAATAAAATACAAATAATTAAGCTCTGATGTGATCTAATTCTAGTTATGTAACCTTTAAAGTATCATCTTAATTTTTTTCAGATTTTTTTAATATACAGTATACTCCCGATTATCCATGTGCGAATTATCCGGTTTGCGGATTATCCGTGCATCATTTCGGAATCACACTTTTTTAAAGCCTCTTTCAGGCGCTAAAATCAAGGTAATACGAAGTGTACCCTACTATCCGTGCACAGAGGTCAAATCGGACACGTGTCCTACCCTCGTGTTCTATTGTTGTATTGTCCATTAGGGGCCATCCAAGAGTCATTGGATGAAGAATCATCTTTGATTGCCGAAGATAATATCCATAACATCACTGAGGAAGTTAAGGAAATCGAAGGTTTCGAATCAGTTGACGCTGAAAATGTCAGAGTGGTTTAAAAGCGACGAATGTGAATCAGGATTTCAATGTCTAACTGATGAAAATATCATTGAACTTGTTACTGAATCAAACGCAAGTGATGATACCGAAAACGAAGATGAACATGGAGAAAATACAATTTCACATTCTACTACTCTACAATCTGTGGAACATTTATTGGATTACATGAGTGAAAGAGGTTACAATTACGGAGAAATAATTGCAGTAAGAAAAAATGTATCACCGAATTTTTTAAGTAATAAATTTCAAAGAAAAGTTCTTGGTTTGTGGGAGTATATATATATATATATATATATATATTAGTTTTTCTAATTTCGACCTTAAATAGTTACCCTGCATATTCCTTAAAGGATTTTTCGGATTATCCGTGCTACGCAGCCCGGTGATTAGCACGGAAAATCGGGAGTATACTGTATATTGTATTACCCTGCACTAGCTGTCATGCTGCAAGGTTCAAAGTTCACCTGGTTTTAAAAAATCCTTGCGTGATCCTTTCCACCATGCCAGTATAAACAAAATCAGATTAATATAATTAAATACAATAAATGTATGTTTAACTTAAAAACTAAAGTGAGTTTCTACATATTATATTTTTAATAGAAATAAGGGTTTCATTTGTTAAAACATTAATTCACAATAGCATTCTTATTATTCTGAAAAGAAAAGAATTTTATAAAAAAGTAAATTAAAGCAAATTTTTATTGTCCAAAAATTAAAGTATTTTACAGTTACAAAAATAATTTAATACCATTCAATGAATAAAAAAAAAAAACTTACCTCCCTAACTGGAATGTAAAATAACTTATTTAGGTAGTGATAAATAAGTGACAATTTCTGTGATTGCTTCTGTGTCAAACATTATGTAACGGATTCGGTGCGACTTCCACTTTCTTGAAATGAAGACACAGTTCTTGATAAAAACACAGGAAATTTATTTACACTATGTACAGGAAAGATCTTCAAAAAACTGCTAAATTATTCATCAGCAATTAAGCAATTATCACACAACACCGTAAACTCAACGTTTACACACGTATTTACTTCCAAATACGAAAACAACACAGCGAAATGCCTCGCTATAAACAGAGCTAATACACACACTCAGTTCGAAATCTGAATCGAAACTAACTGTTTATCCATCGCTAACGGCTTAAATACACCGAAAAGAATTTTCTCAAATATTCCACACGCTTCTCGAAATGCGTTGACCGTTATCAAATTTTATCAGTGAACAAAAAGGGAATAGGGGTCGTATATTTTAGCCATATGAAAAAGGGGTTGTATATTCATTACGGGAAACTATTTACAGGTTACGTTACTACAATAATTACTATTTACAGGATTTGTAACATTGCCCCCTTCCTAAGGACTGCACGTCCCGGGCAGTACAATCCCCAGAAAGGGTGCCAAACTTCATCACATGTTCACAAATATACACATTAATTAATAACTAACAGATACAGAAAATACAATAATAACAAGAAATATTACTAAACATTAAAAGCAAAAATTATCTACAACTTTTATGTTATCAACCATGGTTGTTTACGTAATACTCATGAACTATGGCCATAGTATGGGGCTAACCGATCATAATGTACAACCCTAGGTTTTGCATTAGGTGATTTTTGGATCCTCACTACGACGTCATTTAGTCGGTTAAGGACTTTGTAGGGTCCATCCCAATGCGACTGCAATTTGGGTGACAGACCTTTCCGTCGGATGGGATTCCATAACCAAACCTTGTCGCCTTCGTTGAATTCATGTCCAGTAGACCTTGTGTCGTATCGGGTCTTCATCTTCTCCGCCGCGATGTTGATTCGCTCTCGTGCGAAGTTATGAACGTCTTCCAACCGGGCCTGGAGATCCTGGATGTACTCCTCAGGCGATGCAGGCGCATCCGGAGGACGACCGAAGACGAGATCACAAGGTAGCCGAAGCTCTCGGCCGAAGAGCATCTGAGATGGGGCATATCCGGTAGTCTCGTGGACAGCACTGCGGTAGGCCAGCAGGAACAAAGGTAGCTTCTTGTCCCAATCCTGTTGATTTCTGGATACCATAAGTGAGAGATTATTCAGGATTGTGCGGTTAAATCTCTCCACCATGCCGTCCGATTGTGGGTGTAGTGGTGTTGTCCTAGTTTTCTCAATTCCGAAAATTTGACATAGGCCCTTAAACACAGCAGAGATGAAATTCCTCCCTTGATCGGAATGAATCTGCAAAGGTGTTCCGTATCTCGAGATCCAATGTTGGACTAGAGTCTCTGCTACGGTAGTAGCCTCTTGATCTGGAATGGGATATGCTTCCGGCCATTTGGTGAAGTAGTCGATGGAAACAAGAATGTATTTGTTCCCATCAGCAGTTCTTGGTAGAGGACCCAGGATGTCGATCCCAATTCGTTCGAAAGGAGCTCCAACGTTGTACAGATGTAGCTTCCCTCTGCTTCTTTTCTTCGGTCCTTTACGAGCAGCACAGGCGTCACAAGAATGGCACCACTTCTCCACGTCATCCTTCGCCTTGCTCCAGAAGAAGCGCTCCCGAACTTTATTGAGAGTTTTCAAGACACCAAAATGTCCTCCAGTCGCACTACTATGTATTTCTTTCAGAACATCTGAAATCCTGGATCGAGGAAGTAGTAACTGCCACCTAGATGTCTTGCCGTCGTCAGATTCCCATTTCCGGTGTAGCATGCCGTTCCGTAAATGGAGTGAGTTCCATAAAGCCCAGTATCTTTTTGTTGCAGGACTGAAGATGGAAACGTCCTGCCAGCTAGGGCGTCGACTGTCACTTTCCATGAACTCTAAAATTGGTTTTATGTCGGGGTCTTCAAGTTGATCTTTTCGAACTTGGTCATCACTCCATGGATCAGGTTCTGATGATGTTGGAGTCACTGTCACCTGATAGGCGGTAGGGCTAGTCGTTCCACACTGTTTCTCGATTCGGGAACAATAGTGGCAGTTCTCAGGACAGGGTCTCCTTGATAAAGCGTCAGCATTACCGTGAGATAACCCTTTTCGATGCTTGATCTCCATGTCATATTCCTGGAGCCGCTGTATCCATCTGGCTATCTGGCCTTCTGGATTCTTGAAGTTCAAAAGCCAAGTTAACGAGGCATGATCTGTCCGAAGCAGAAATTTTCGGCCGTAGAGGTAATGATGGAAGTGTTCTACAGCTTTCACTATGGCCAGTAACTCCTTTCTGGTGACGCAGTAATTTCGCTCCGACTTTGATAAGCATTTGCTCCAGTAAGTGATGACATGTTCATTTCCGTCAATTTCTTGGGATAAAACAGCTCCAATTCCCTCGTTGCTCGCATCAGTGTCCAGGATGAAGGATTTTTCAGGCTGAGGATAGGCGAGGATAGGCGTTGATGTTAAAGCCTCCTTCAGTCGTAGAAATGCATCTTCGCATTCTTTGGACCATTCAAACTTTTGCTTGCTCTCCGTCAGCTTATGCAAAGGTCGTGCAATGTTGGAAAAACCCTTCACAAACTTCCTGTAGTACGTGCAGAGCCCCAGGAAACTTCGCAACTGATGGATGTTTTCGGGACGACTCCAACTCCTGACCGCAAATACCTTCTCTGGATCGGTTTGCACACCCTCAGAAGAGATGATGTGACCAAGGTAGTTCACTTCCCGGCGGAACAAATTACATTTGGACGGGCTTAACTTCAGATTGGCTTCCTTAAGCTTTTGCAGCACCTTCCTAAGATTTGCCAGATGTTCTTCGAAGCTGCGTCCCACGATGATGATATCGTCTAAGTAGACCAGACAGGATTCGTAAGAAAGTCCTCTTAACACTGTCTCCATAAGACGCTCGAACGTAGCTGGTGCATTGCAGAGGCCGAAGGGCATCACTTTAAACTGCCATAAGCCTTGTCCAGTTGTAAATGCTGTCTTTTCTCGGTCATCAGGGTGTATCTCAACCTGCCAGTAGCCGCTCTTCAAGTCCAGGGTCGAAAACCACTTGTGTCCGGAAAGAGTGTCCAAGGTGTCGTCTATCCGTGGAAGAGGGTAGCTGTCTTTCTTGGTGATTTCATTCAGCCGTCGGTAATCGACACAAAATCTGGTGGAGCCATCTTTCTTTCGGACCAAGACGATGGGAGAGGCCCAAGGACTGGATGACGGTTCGATTACATCATTCTCCTTCATCTCTTTCAGGAGGGTCTCAACCTCTTCCTTCTTGGCGAACGGTAGTCGTCTTGGATGCTGTTTAATAGGGGGGTGTTCCCCAGTGTAGATCCTATGCTGCGTTAAATTCGTCCGGCCCACATCCTCCGATGTAGATGAAAACAGATGCTTGAAGTCGTCCACCAATTGTTCCGCAGCAGCTCTTTGATCTTTCGATAATGGCGCACTCCCAATTAACTTCGACGTCAAGGACTCAGAAGACACAGTCTCAGGGGAATTGATTCTTCTAATGATGCAGTTTACTGGAGTACAAGTTGCCAACACTTCACCTTTTCGGATATTCCTTGGCCTTTCACTCACGTTGGCGACTCTCACAGGAATTACATCCTTAGAAAGGTCCACAAGCGTAGATGCTACCAGTACTCCTTTTAGGCTATTGCTTAGGTTAGGGTATTCAATGAGTCCAAATCGAAAACTATTGCTTTCTTCAAGGGAGCCAGGTATTAATGATTCTGACCTTGAGGGAATCGAAAAATCTGTTTGAGCTATTATTTGATGAGCGGATTTTACATCATTTTCTCCGTTGAGGATGGTTATGTCTTCTCTCATCGATTGCAGCTCATTAGTCTTGAAGTCGAGAGTGAAGTCATATTTCTTCAAAAAGTCCAATCCGAGAATGAAGGGGTCCGTGATATTAGCGACGAATGCCGTATGATGGTAGGTGGCATTCCCAAACACTATTTCCAAGTCCACTTTACCGTCAATCTCAATTTTGTCACCTGTCACAGTCTGGAGACTTACGCGTGGCGATGTCCACAGCAGTTTCAATCCAAATTCACGAGCCACATCTGTCCTAATGATTGTCACATTGGCTCCAGTGTCAACAATCAGTCTGCAGGGGTTCCCATTTACATGTGCGTAAATGAAAAGTCCATCACTGCCACTACTAGAAGAGGAAATCTGCAGAGCTTTAGTTGTGGTGATTTCCTTCCCTCGCGTAGCTTGGCGATCCGGACAACTCCTTCGCAGGTGTCCTTCACTACCGCATTTCCAGCACTTAAGTGATTGTCCATTTTGGTCCTTGGGAGCCGAAGTCCTTTTGAGGATTCCTGCAATTTCTTTTATTTGCTTTTCCAGTTCAGCAAAGCGTGACGAAACCGGATCAGGCTCATCAGTTTTGACGCCGCGGATCGAATGGCGATCCTTGCGGGTTGCTTGCTGGGCGGCCTCCAACTTCATCGCATACACAACAGCAGAATTCAGGTCTTTGACATCCGCCATCCGTAGAGCTTTCTGGATTTCCGGATCTCGAACCCCGTCGATGTAGTAGTTGAGTGCCAGGTTGTCCCGAACATCCGCAGGACAGTCGCAAAAAGCAAGATGAGACAGTCTTTCAATGTCCGCCGCGAGCTCTTGCAGGGTTTCTCCGGTTCTCTGGAAACGGGACTTAAACTGGAGTCGGCTGAAATCTTTCTGGCACTTCTCACCGAAGCGAAGCTCCAACGCAGATGTGAGGGCGGCGAAATCCAGGCGCTGGCCGTTCGGAAGGTTCTGAAGAATGTCCGCTGCGTCACCTCTCAGGGATGCTGCAAGATGGCAGGCCTTGGTAGCAGAGTCCCATCCGTTCGCTTCCGCCACTATCATGAACTGAGTTTTGTAAACCTGCCACGAAGTTTTCCCATCAAATGTGGCAAGTTTAATGGACGGTCGAGCAACCGATGTGGGAGCTCCAAACTGTACAGAGCTGCTTTCCGCGGTCGCCAATCTCCTTTCCAGGTCTTTAAAGATGTCTTCTTTAAGTTGATGAAATTTTCTATCTTCTTCTTCCAGTTTACTTTCTACAGCATTGCATCGGCCTTCCACGGAACTTAATTTTTCTTCAAATTTCTCTTCGATAGCATCAACTCGATGCTCTATCTCATTAAATTTATTTTCCATCACAGTCTTTACCGAAGTAAGATCGTTTTTAATTTCCTCTTGGTTAGAAACTAGGTCATTTTTCAGCACCGTTAAATCACTTTTCAATTGGTTTTGATTAGCCGCCATATCATTTTTTAATTGTTCTTGATTAGCTGCCATATCATTTTTTAATTGTTCTTGATTAGCTGCCATATCATTTTTTAATTGTTCTTGATTAGCTGCCATATCATTTTTTAATTGTTCTTGATTAGCTGTAAAACTTGCAGTCAAGTCACTTTTTAATTGTTCTTGATTGGCTGTAAAACTTGCAGTCAAGTCACTTTTTAATTGTTCTTGATTAGCCGCCATATCACTCTTCACAGAGGTGATTGCGTCAAGAAGTTGTTTTAATTGTTCATCCATTGCGCGAGTAATCACCATAAAAATCAAGTCCTAATTCAAAAAAGTCTTTATGAAAAAATGTCCAAAGTCACACTTACTCCAAGAAAGTCCAGAAGAAGCCCCACGTTGGGCGCCAATTTGTAACGGATTCGGTGCGACTTCCACTTTCTTGAAATGAAGACACAGTTCTTGATAAAAACACAGGAAATTTATTTACACTATGTACAGGAAAGATCTTCAAAAAACTGCTAAATTATTCATCAGCAATTAAGCAATTATCACACAACACCGTAAACTCAACGTTTACACACGTATTTACTTCCAAATACGAAAACAACACAGCGAAATGCCTCGCTATAAACAGAGCTAATACACACACTCAGTTCGAAATCTGAATCGAAACTAACTGTTTATCCATCGCTAACGGCTTAAATACACCGAAAAGAATTTTCTCAAATATTCCACACGCTTCTCGAAATGCGTTGACCGTTATCAAATTTTATCAGTGAACAAAAAGGGAATAGGGGTCGTATATTTTAGCCATATGAAAAAGGGGTTGTATATTCATTACGGGAAACTATTTACAGGTTACGTTACTACAATAATTACTATTTACAGGATTTGTAACAATTATATTGCCGTATAGTTGAATCCATAATGAATGAACTACATTAATAGCAAACACATATTAATTTTTCTCACTTCTTGTTTAACTTGAAGTGTTTGTATTCTTGACTACGAGTAAACATATTTTGTCAGTCGTCTACCTTTTTTTTTTTCTTTTTTTTTTTTTTTTGGCAAAATGAATCCAGAATTATCTGGCATGCTAGAAAATTCAAATTTCTCAGCAGGCTGGTCAACCTCACTGATATCCCACATGCCAGCTGATGCAGGGTAATGTGGCATAGAGAGAGAGAGAGATAGAGTGTGAGTCTTAATGTCTTGGGGAACACCTTAAGGGGTGTTAGAGGGGTGGATAAGAAGCAAGAAACAAATGGGAACATTTGTTTGCAAACATTTGTTTCTTTTTCTTTTTTTATTCTTGCAATGTTTTTATTTTGCTTTGTATACTTAGAGTTCTTAACATTGAATGTTATATGCAAAAGGCCACGATCTTGCAAAAAACATTGATTTTTCATGTACTGACTTGCTATATTTTTGATGTTTTTGGCTACTTGTTCTCTCAAAAAGTAATAAAAATTATTTCCTTATTTCTCCATACATATTTTTTTTAGCTATCTGATGTTTTTAGAAGGGTTTCTACAAGTGAAAATCAAGATGAAAAACTTAAGTTGCTGAAATCACTGAAACTTCGATATTTTACACCAAAAGAAGTTGCAAACATTATGTATTTTCCAAAGAATTTTGGTTAGTGTTCTTAAAACTTTTACCATTATTTAAAGTGAATTTTAAACTGAATACATTCTTTTGCCAAACAAATTAAAAATAAGTATCCCTAGAAATTTGAAACGATCTTCTGAAAATTTCATGTACAAATATTTTTATGTGAACTATGCAGAAGATGCAAAATTTTCAGTCCTGGTCAATATCAAATTTGGTCACAGTATGCAACTCTATTGCTCAACTGGCCTAGTACAAATCAGGAATTAATTGCTGAAGGTCTATATTTTCTTTTTTTCCATTGTAGTTTGTGGATACATTAATAATGCTATTACAAGTTGTGGTAGCATTTATGTACAACTGGAAGACTGAATATGGTCAGATAATCAGGATGCATGAAGCTAGGTAGTCATGTGTGATGCTGGGTATTAGACATTACACTTTCAATGTAAACGTTTGACTGTAGGCAGGTCGTGACAGCAATTTGCTGTGCTGAACTTTTGCAAAATGAAAGCTCTGGAGGTCCGCAACGCAAATACAAAGATTGGACGCAAAGAGGATTGTCCCTAATTCCAATCCGTCAGACTAAATTATTGTCTTTGATTGGACATGCTGCAGTTTCTTCCACGCCATTTATAGTACCCTTCCACCATCTTACGCCCAGGTCAGGCAAAGCTTGTCACATGACCATCACCGATTTCTCTTTAAAATGTACTGAAGTTACAACTAAGGGGTATATGACATATCACAACGAGTTTTGCAAGAAATTTTTTTCTCCAGTTCAGCCTATTGAAATTCTGCACAAAATCAGCCATTTTGAAAAAAAAAAAACAGCAAAACACTCAATTTGAAATGGGTACTTTTTCAAAAGTATTTAACTTATCAAAATATTTTTTTCTGAAATGAATTAAGAGCCTACGTATCATCTAGGCATTGTTTTTGAAAATTTAGGCAGGTTTATTGACAAGGAAAAAAATATAAATTTTTGTGGTAAAAAATTGAATTTTTACCGATTTTATTATTATTTTTATACAATGAAAAAAATCTTTTTCTTTTTCTGAACAGACATCACAGTTTGAAACCCTTATATGGTAACTTCATGGCATATTTTATTGTAGTCCTCAGATGCATACAGCCTGTAAATAAAATTTTTAAATTCTGACAGGGGTGTCTACCCACCTGGAAAACCTGGAAATGTCAGCAAAAAATCAGGGATTTTATGTAGAAAACCTGGAAAATGTTTAAAATTATAACCACTTTCAAAAGATTTGTTTTTCTTTTGTGCAGTTTAGTGAAACAAATTTGGTCAGAAATTTCTTGAGATTACTAAAAGAAAATATTTCTTTCCTAAAACCAGTTCTTCAACCTCACCTTTTGTTCTTTAGTTTTAAACATTCCAGTTTCCCTTGGAGGTTGAGAAGTTAACAATGGTAGTTAATTTGTTTCTGCAACTTCCTATGAAAAACTGTTTAGTTTTCCCACACCAGTTAATAAATAAGCCATTCATTGTAACTAAGATAAGAGAATAAACAAGTTTGTAGATTATTGTTCAATTTCAGTATTACTATGTTGTTTGCGTAGTTCTTTATCTCTGTAGAGATGTGTTTGTAATTTACACATGTTTAAATGCTTTGAAACAATTCCTCTTGAATCAGAATCAAACAAACTAAAAATGTCAAAAAAAATAAAAAAATAAAAATAAAATTAAATTAAATTTAAAAAAAATAAATAAAAATAAATAAATAAATAAATAAAAAGTTTCCTACTGAAATTTTTTTCAATTCAGTGGGTAGAGAACTCAGCTGGTGCACAAAAGGCTTTAGACATTTTGCCACACTTAAAAATTCAAAAAGACAGAGGTTGTATATGTTGAACGGAATACAAATATGTATGACACAGTAAAATCAATGTTGAAGTGCAGTGAAATTTTGAAAGCAAAGTTGGGATTCTTTACTTCGGCGACATCAGAATTGCAAGTTTTTTTATTAAGATTCTAGGCTGGTAAATCAATGGCCCCTTTCCTGCATGAAGAGATGTATTTGATTTTTAAAAATTTAATGAAGTGATTTCTTAAAAGTTCTCCAAATTTCCCAAAAAACAAAAACTTAAAAGTTTCTCAAAAAACAAAGCCTGCTTTAGGGATGGATGGATGTAATAGTTTAAAATATAAACCTAACGTGAATGAAATGTCACATAAGCACAGCCAACTATTAAAAAAATAGCAAAAGTAGCTAAACTAACCTAAAAATAAATAAATAAATAAAAACAAAAAACTCGACTGCATAAAAATAAAAACTAAAAAGAAAAAAATATAAGCCCAGTAAGTTAGAATGTTAAGTACTACTGAATAACTACACAATTAAAATAGTTTTATAATCGATACACACATAAGACAAATCATGAATTCAAAAACAGAATAGAAGCAACTGCACGACTCTTTAGGCAATTTTACAAATTATGAAAAATCGCTTAATGATCCAATAAATCTCTACTAAAATTTAGGGAAAAGAAATGCTTCGTATGTTAACAATGGCTCTCATCGAACAAGTAAAATTGAAGCCGCTAAATATTAAAAATTGCAGAAAATATCGCCTGCGACAAAACAGAACAAATGGAACAAAATCGTTCTGTTGCTACACGTTTATTTATCGTCTGCCAAGTATTGCTTGTGTTTGTTCGTATGTTATCTTTTATAACTGTGTGTTAGCAAGAACTGATTTTGTTTTATTGTTTTTAGAACACGAATATGACGAGTCAAAGAACATTTTTTTTTTAATGTCTGAGGCCTGTGAAATTACAAAACATTTTCTTCGACTTTATTTGAAATAAAGTATGGCTATTTTCCTCAAGTAATGGTTTTAAGTTTCTCTTGCGCTGAAGGATGTCCAAAGTTAAATTTTTGAGATGCGATAATTCCCAATTTTGCTGATTGATAAAATACGACCTGGCACGGATATCTACATCTGATAAGAAGCAATTAGGAATCATTTTTAAAAATGCAATATTGTCTCTAAATTTGCTGAATAAAGAATTTTTTGAGAGGCCACACAATGACCTCCAATCGGGGCGCTATTGCTTAAGCTTAGTTTAGTTTTAAAAAAATCGTTAAAACGGTTTTTGCATCTTGGTGCAAATTTTGGTAGCGATTCATTTATGTTCCATTCTTCGGGCAGTGGTTATGGACCAGTATAGATCAGTAAATACATGCTACTGATTACCTGCACAATGCAGCGATAATATCAATTACTGCTAATTACCACTGATTTAAAAAATGCTCTTATTTAGCGGCAAACAAATAAACATGTTTGCATCATAAAACTGAAGTAATATAGATTTCAGAAATGCAAAAAAAAGATGAAAATGAAAAAATTCGCAGTCACTGGCGTTTACCTTCTCACGACAGAACGGTTATGGGCAAGAAATTTCAAAGTTGCAAATAAATGAAAATCAAAAAGTTTGCAGTTACTGCTGTTTGTCTGCCAATGGGAGAAAGTTTCCGTTCTTCTGTGTGCAGGTAAAGAGCAGTAAGTGCATTCTGCCGATTACCTGAAACATGTAGCGATAAAAGCAGTTACTGCTGTTTGCCTGCCCATGGGAGAAAGTTTTCATTCTTCCGTGAGCAGGTAAAGAGCAGTAAGTACATACTGCCGACTTCCCGCAAAATGTTACGAAAAAAGCAGTTACTGCTAATTACCACTGGTAAAAAAATGCTTTTTTTTTCTGCGGCAACCAAATAAAAATGTTTGTACAATAAAACTATATCAATATAGATATCAAAAATGCAAAAAAAATGAAAATCGAAAAATCTGCAGTTACTGCCGTTTACCTGCACACAGCAGTATATATATATATATATATATATATATATATATATATATATATATATATATATATATATATATATATATATATATATATATATATTGGGTTGTTCGGAAAGTAATTTCGTTTTTTCCCGTCAGAGGACTTAATTACGTTTTTTCGAAACCAACTTCACACTTAAGCCGCATAACCATTATATGTCTTGAGAGCTGATATTGCAAGGCTTGTGTGTGAAAAAGTTCTATTAATTCTACGCAGTAGTTTTTGGTTGGTGCCCTTTTAAATATGGAGAGCAATAAGCAGCATTTTCGTCATATTTTACTTTTTTACTTCAGAAAAGGTAAAAATGCTGTCCAAGCGAGAAAAAAATTGACGGATGTGTATGGAGAAGGCGTGTTAACAGTACGCCAGTGCCAGAACTGGTTTGCAAAATTTCGATCCGGCAGTTTTGATGTTGAAGATGCACCACGGTCTGGAAGGCCGGTCGAAGCTGACAAAGATGCGATAAAGGCATTAGTTGATGCAAATCGGCGAATAACCACATGAGAGATCGGTGAGAGATTAAATTTGTCGAATTCGACTGTTTATGGCCATTTGAAAGGCATGGGCTTAACCTCGAAGCTCGATGTGTGGTGCCCCATGTCCTTACGGAGCGAAATTTGTGTCGTCGCGTTGACACGTGTGATTCGCTCCTCAAACGTCAAGAAAATGATCCATTTTTGAAGCGGATTATTACTGGGGACGAAAAATGGGTTGTATACAACAATGTTAAACGCAAGAGGTCATGGAGCAGAAAAGATGAACCGGCTCAAAGCGTGTCAAAAGTCCACATTCACCAAAAAAAGGTGATGCTCTCTGTTTGGTGGGATGTCAAAGGAATCGTTTTTTTTTGAGCTTTTGCCGGACAATACAACGATTAATTCAGAAGTCTATTGTCATCAGCTGGACAAATTGAATGATTCACTTAAAGAGAAGAGGCCCGAATTAATCAACAGGAAGGGTGTAGTGTTCCACCAGGATAATGCGAGACCTCACACAAGTTTGGTCACTCGCCAAAAACTTTTACAGCTTGAATGGAACATACTGCAACATCCACCATATTCTCCAGATCTGGCGCCTTCCGACTGCTATTTGTTCTGGTCCCTGCAAAATTTTTTGGATGGCAAAACCTGTACCTCAAATGAAGATGTCAGAAACCACCTGAACCAGTTTTTTGCCAGCAAGGACCAAAACTTTCATGAGAGGGGAATTATGTTACTGCCAGAAAGATGGCAAAAGGTGTTGGACCAGAATGGCCAATATATAATTTAATAAAATATTTATTCATTATACGAAAACTGTCTTTCATGTTCCCCAAAAAAAATGAAAAGACTTTCCGAACAACCCAATATATATATATATATATATATATATATGTGGGGGGGGGGCAATGTGCAAATCCGGGCCGCTCGTAAGAAAATTCTGGACACCGGCCTTGTTAGCTAGTTCTTTGGGACTTTGAGTTAGTGATAGTTGGCTGCTGTATAAATATGTATTCATACATTTAATTTTATATACACTGAAAAGCCAAAGCATGACCACCTCTTTAATAATTTGTTGCACCATCTTTTGCCTACAAAATAGCTGCAACTTGCCTGGGCATCGGTTCCACAAGTTCTTGGTAGATAACTGGACTTAGGTTGTTCCTAATGTGCAGCAGTTACGCAGAGTCAAGATATTCAGGCATTGTGGAGTTTGATCTCTGAGCTACCTTTTGTATGAAAGACCAAACATGCTCCATCGGATTAAAATCTGGTGAATTAGGTGGCTAGGACATTAATTGGAATTTATCATCATGCTATTCAAACCACTCTAATACAATAATAGCCTTGTGAGATATAACACTGTCTTCTTGGATGATGCTATTTCTAATTGGAAAGACAGATGCCATATAAGGGTGGAACATCACTCAAAATCTCTTATTGGTCTGATATTGTTAGATTTTAATGCTAGTTTTTGCAGGAAGTAGGGAAATGTGGGACACACACACACAAAGTGAAATGGTTAAGATCACTGAGCTTTTTCAAAATGATCAAATTAAAAATTTGTTTTGAAAATTACAGTGCATAAAGGTAGAACATTTTATTTTTTAAAACTTACATTGAAACATTATTTTTTATTTTTGGCAATAAAATTTTGTCTTAAAAAAAAGTGGAAAATTTTCACTTTTTTTTCATGGCGCAAAGTGAAAAATGAAATGTTTTTGAATGAAATACTTTGTATTTGAGTGTGAAGAATATTTTTGAACAAATTTTTGAGCAAATGAAAAGATAATGAAACAATAAACTAATAAATAAATAAATAAATACTTGAATAAAAATTAATGAATGAATAAAATAGTGAATGAATAAGAAAATAAACTTAGTGAATGAATTAAAAAGTGAATTATTAAATAAAGGAATGTAAATGAATTATTTAATAAATGAATACAGACGTGATTGATTAAATTATTGAATAAGTAAACAAAATGAACTATGTCACTTTGCCACTTCCACATTGCCTGGCATGCACTTGACTGATAGTGAAAAATTCTAAAAATACAAATAAGCAAAACATTAACAAAAAAAAAAAAAAAAATGCTTCACCGAATATAAGAAGGTTCAAACAAATTAGGATTTCCAATCCTGTGCCAATCTGAGTCACATGGGATTTCTGGATTGTAAGGAGGCAATCGGTGACAAAGAAATCGACAGGCACTTTCTACAGGTTAGAGCACAAATAAAAAATGTCAGGTTTTTCACTGCTTTCTTTTTTGGACAAAAAAGCGTGTGTACTTTTAGTAAAATGTACCAAGCACATTTTTTAGGCTTATGAAAGCGTTTCAACATTGCATTCAATCTAAGCAGATTTTGCACTCTGTAATACACTTTTTCAATTTCTTCTAAGTATAATTTTCTAAGTTTCAATATTTAGTGATGGTTTTCAAAAAGGCTCATAATTCTTACGCATTTTCACAATTGCTGAATGTATTAACACTAAAACCTGGAATAAGAATACCAATTCATTCTCAGAAAAATATGCTCCATTTTTATTTTGTTGAATAGTAAATATACGGTTCACCACAGGAGACATGAAGTTTTTCTTGCAAATATACAGGAAGGTAATTAAAACTTCAGATGATACTTGCAAAAATATTAGTTTTATGGTTGACAAAAATTGGGAAACGTTTGCATGGAAAATCTTTGCGGGATTGGAAATCCAGCGGGATTTTGCTCTCAATCCTGCGGGATGGAAACCCTACTATTAATGTTAATGAACTCTATCATTTGATAATATCAAAATTTTTGACCTACAACAAAATATTACAGTTTGAGTAGCCAATTTTGAAAATTGCTTGTATTATCATATGCTTTGATTTTCAGAGGTATTTTTTTCTTGACTGGAATTGCCGACATACGTTACTATATAGTTAAAACAATACTAGGTAAGTGGCGCTAAAAGTGGAGTAAATACGTACCAGTTCCCTTTGTCCCACTATTTCATTTTGCTCCGCTATTTCACTTTGCCCCACATTCCCCTACATATTGGTGAAGTTTTTTCATTATGTTTGTTTGTGTTTCTTGGTTTATAACATGTTTCAAGTCTTGAATGGATGTATTTTATCATTATAAGTTAATTTAAATTCATATGTTTTATTATTATTTTTCATCAATTTGAATGAAATATAATTCAGGAGTTGTGCTGTGGTTTGTGCTTTATTGTTAGTGAAATTACCTCTTTTTACTTATTTTCCAGATTTTCCTGAACACCTTTCCACAAAGCAAAGACACAAAGCTTTAGGAAACAGTCTAAATGTATTTGTCGTAGCTTGTTTATTTAAATCATTATTTAAAGTTGACAATAACAGATGAAAATTTTAATTGCATAATCAACTTCAATTGTTTCAGATTCTGTAAATAATTAAATCTGAACTCTATTTATACATTCTTAAATCAAACTTTTCAGTGAGCGGGATACATAAATCAATTAATTTTACGTAAGTAAATAAATATATATTTATATATTTTTAGTTTTGTTATTTTTTAAAATTACCTTTTGAAAACCTAATTTATGCCTTATTTATTTAATTTTTCTTGTGTTTGAGAAATGTATAACGTTTTAACTCTTAAACAGGCAGGTAAACAGCAGTTTTCTGCGGGAATGAGTGTTAGAGATATTTGAAGAAACGCCTTTTGGATTCAATAATAACAATGTGGAACACTTCACATAAACTTGCTCATTGAGTTTTTTATTTTTAAAATTCTGTCGGAATAAAAGGACTCTATATTTTTTTGATTTAATTCATTTCTTTATTCTTCGATAAATAAACATAAGTTTTTTTTTTGCATTAAAAACAAGAAAAAACATTTTTCAATACTTCCTTAACATAAACTCAACAGAACTAACTTCTTTGCATCTATGCTTTTTCCACCTATGTTACAGAAGTTCTTTGTATCCTGTATGCGTTGCCTATTGGGAAAATAAATAATGTAATGTTAAAAAATAAAATAAATAAAATAAAAAGCATTATTTTCAAGTACAAGTGACTTTCGATTGATGTAAATCTATAATGATTTGTGTTACGAATATATACCATGAGATTAAATATTGTACTATATTTATGCCAACATGCTTTTAATTTGTGTTGAAATTTTTCGTTATTTACTACTTTGCTCAATTTGTTGCTAGTTGAACTGTTTATTTGATTAAATACTATTTTTTACACAATTTCTCCCATTACTTTTTCTGTTTTAAATTACAATGTGTTTTTTCAATAACAAAGCTCCTTTTGTTTTTATGTATTATTTTTTTTATCAAACTTTAATTTTCTACTTTCAGAAACATTTTCAAGACCACCATAATTTCAGTTTTCTGCATCAAGCAAAAAGAGCAAAAGATATAAACTCTGTTTACTTGTAATATTTAGCTATATCTATTTCGACTATACTGTGCAAAAAACATATTATTAAGCCATCAGCTTTGATTACATCACATTTGAGAAATATTTAAACTTGGTTTATATTCATTTTTACTAGACCTAAGTTTCCTGCATATTATCCGTGGCGGCGTATAATCCGCAGGCCCTAAAATTGGCCCAAAGAAAAAAATATAAAAAACTTTCTATAATCCACGGATAATACAATGTTAAAAAACAAAGTTGTTTTAATTTACATACAATTTTAGCAACTAAATTAAAAACATGAAGTAGTTTTAATATTAAAGGTATTATCAAAGTTAATTTAAAAATAATGATTTCTCCTTGAAATTGAGATTACAGTATGCTAAAAACTAAGTCAAGACAAAGGAGCAAATGAAGACTGCTTCTACTATTCAGACAATTCAAGCTACGTAAAATAAACAACCATATAGGTTACAGAAAGTCTATTGATGAATCCTGCTGAAAATTGAGGCTCAATGCATTGGTGTTGGGGAAAAAAAACGCAGATTATTTGCACCTCATCAATTTTACTTTTAAATTATAATACACTGAAATATACGGTAATTTCCCCCCAAAAAGGACAAAACATATGAAATACTGCTTTGTTTATATTAAAATGTGTAAAATGAGTAATGTTTTTCCATTGTGAAATCACCACATAATTTAATACTTAAGAATAAAAAATATAAAATTGTGCACTGGTTTATAATGACACTGCTTTCAACACGCCATTGCCAATAAATAGCTGGTCTGGGCAGAGCCCATTGAAAATAGCTACTTGGCTTTTAATGCAATTGATTGAATAATGTTCTTTGTTTTTTTTTTTTTTTGTCCACAATTTCCTCCCAAATTTTAGATTTTTTTCTAGTAAAATTCTAAGAACCTAAGTTGAAAGCAAATTTTAAGTGTTGGAGCAATCCATGGCTACGGTTGGTGACTTTCACACAATTTCAGTTGGTCATATTTTATTCAGAAATACTGTTTAAGTTTTGATAAAAACAACGAATGATAAAGTTCACATCCAACATAATTATCATGTAATATTAGTTTGAGATTATTAGTGAAAGTTGTAGAAAAATGTAGAAAATCTCGTTATGGGCGTATAAAAAAGACATGGTTTTAAGTTTTAATATATTTTTAGAAACATAAGCCCTAATCAGGAAAATTTCAGATCAATTTAAACTTAATTTGGAAATTAGATGTCCTCTCGAGTTTATTATTGTAGACTGTGGAAGCTTTAAGTTTTGGTTCCCAGTTACCATGCAACTTCTTCAAAAAAAAAGCATACACCTTTTCTTGTCTCTTCAAATATTTCAGTTTCAAAATATCCTTAACATTATCTGTGACTTGGGGGGGGTGATTGCCCCCAAAGGCTTATAAATTCTGAAAAGTTGCAAAAGTAAACCATCAAACCTCTCCCCCCCCCCCCCCCCCGAAACACTTCACAAAAACTCTCCTACAACTGACAGTATTTTTACGGCTTTAGGGCAATTCTACGAAAAGTGGTCCTGACACACCAAAAAAATTTTTCCACATAATATAGAAACAAACTTTATTTTTTGACAAAATAATATCTACACTTTTCAATACCAGCACCAATTTTGAATTTGAAATATTTTTATATCAGATTTAAGCCTTAATTGATAACATTTAGACGAAATAAAAAGAAAAAATGAATTGTTAGTGAAATAAATGTAAGAGCCTTTTTTTTGCTTCATCATTGTTTTTTTTCTGGGAAAAACTATCAAATATTATGTCTCAAATTTTTTAATTAAGACTTTTGATAAGTTTTTAACCTCCCAAAACATGCAGGTCACTATTTATTGATCACACACGTAACGAAATAAAAAGAAAAAATGAATTGTTAGTGAAATAAATGTAAGAGCCTTTTTTTTTACTTCATCGGGGGTTTTTTTTTGGGAAAAACTATCAAATATTATGAACAAATATTATGCCTCAAATTTTTTAATAAAGACTTTTGATAAGTTTTTAACCTCCCAAAATATACAGGTCACTATTTATTGATCATACACGTAATGCAAAAGGGACAAAAGTTTCCCTCCAAGATCAAATTGAGGGACTAAGATGAAAAATATTTCATATCATAAATTAACTTGATACATAATACCTGTAACCTGACTTTCATCTTCAAACATTTGGCAGAAAATTTTTTATGAGGCTTTTTGAATGATGTCACACATATAATGCTCCTGAATTGTTTGCATTATAAAACCATGTTATAAGGAAAGTAATTCCTTATAAAATGGTTTTATAATATAAAAGGGGGGTTAAGGCCCCCCTAGGGGGCGAAAGTCTCCATATGAGTTCCTGAGCACCGAAGAAGCTCTGTTTGCAATTTGGTAAAGATCCAACGTAAACTGGATTTTTATTAAGAAATCCTCCTCTACTGCTGCACGTGTTCACACACGAAATGCTCTAATGTCACACATGTAACGCTAATAAAATATTTTTATTGCTATTTTACAAGCTTTAGAAAAAAAAAATTGGAATACTTGCTTGTTATACTTAAGACACATGCACAAAAAATACTGTTCAATTACCTTTTTAAACGTCACTAGAAATAACAAAATAATAGGAGGTACAGCTTATTTTCAGATTTTCCAAGTCACACATGTAATGCTGCATTTAAAATTTTGTAAAAAAAATTTAGAATTATCCTATGAAAAAAAAACTTCCACCTAAAAATTCTTACATATGTTCTGTTACTCCAATAGAAACTATTAAGCAATATTTTTAAAAGATCGTAGTGGTTTTTATTGTTTTTTGCAAAGAAATGATGTTAAAAACGAACGCTGGAATGGCCCTCTAATTTAAAATATTTTCCAGGGGAGCTCTCCAATGTCTTCGAATATCGTCAAAAGTTTTGAACTTTTGTAGCTTCAAATAGCTGTGGAAGATTCCTTGAATCCCATCCCTTTACCTAATGTTACCAAAGTCATCCTACAATTGAGTTTTCAAGACTCCAGTTACAAAAAAACTTCCGCGGGAAGACTACAAAACTTCCTCTTTTCCTATCATCACAATGAAATCCTAAACCATGTTTCTGGAACTTTAATATCAACATATTTCCCGGGAGAGTTTTGAATCTCAGACCTTTGCAAAATGCCTTAAAAGAGGACTTTCAATTGTGTTTTTAGCACTTCGATTCCGAAAAAAATCGGGGGATGAGTCCCCGAGCCCAATCCCATCCCCTATTAGCAATGAACATCCTCTTAACATTGCGTTTTGAAGCTTGAAAAGTTGAGGGACAGCTTCTGATCTCATCCCTTCCCTTAACACTCTCAAAGATGGCCAACAACCGCATTTTCAAAACTCTAATTTCAAATAATGTCTGGTGAAAAGTTCTGAAACCCGTTTCTTTCCCCCAACGTCATAAAAAATGGCCTACAACAACGTTTTCAAGACTTCAATTCCGAAAATTTTCCGGAGAGGAGCCCCCAAGTATTTCTTTCCTCATCTTTCAACATTATTCAAAAATCGTCTCAAACTGCGTTTTTGGAACTTCTACATTGAATCATCTCTGGGAAAGTTCTGAACCCCATGTCTTCTGCTTCGTCATTAAACGTGGCCTACTGTTGTGTTTTTAGTACTTCAATTCCAAAAAATTTTCCAGGAAAAAGCACCCGAACCCCCTTGTTTTTAGCATCATTAAAGATTTCTAAAATTACATTTTAGAGTTCTAATATCAAAAAACGATTGGAGAAAATTCATAAATCTCATCCTGGAATTTTCCCCAATGAAACCTTCTTTGGCGGCTTGGAGGAAAACTTCATACCACCAAAAAGGGCAAACAATTGTATTTCCGAAAATATACCCTTAAATTTCAAAATTTTTCAGGAGAGGAGCCTCCCGTCTTCCTATTAACCACCAAAAAGCATCTACAAATGCGTTCCTTTCAAAAATTTTCGTGGGAAAGCCCGCAAATACCTACTTATGCCCGAATATTAAACAGCTTAATCAGCAAACAAATCCATAACTATCTTGAAATTTTATTTACAAATGCAGTTTTTGTATTTAATTATTTTCAGAACAAAAACTGGTAAGAAGAAATGCGTCTTGATACTGTGATGTTTCTCTAATAAGGAGAAAGTACAATTGAGAGCCTAAATCGCTACTGAAAATACCTCATGAGTCCTCAAACGAATCAAAAGTTGAGGGGTTTTATTTAGATAACGGATCCTAAGCATGAATAGAAATTCTTCCTTTTTTTTAATTTCCAATTTTTTATTCTACGTACTCAAATTTTTTTTACCTAATATTCAAACTCTTTGAAACAATCATACACATTAGTTGAAAAAAAAAAAAACCATCATGCTTCAACACCCCCCACCCCCGTAATTAATTAGTAATTCGCCCCTCCCAAAAGGATCCGCCATTGCTAGGGCTCTGTACAGTGCCGGCAAAAAAAAAATTCTTTACCTTTGGTTGGCAATTAAAAGCTTTACATGCAAACTTCTTTTTATGATTTTACTTGGCATGCTCCCTAGTGATTTAGCCAAATACCAAATTATCGGCCAGATTGTGGCCGAATATTCGGTATTTGGCCCATTCACAAGGGAGCATGCCAAGTAAAATCATGACAAGAAAACATTATGTTAAGTTTTTAATTGCCAACCAAATATAAAGATTTTTTTACCGGCACTGTACAAACTATTTATATTTTCTTGCAAGTATCCCTTAAACCCACGGAAATATAAACATTTCTTTTAAAAATGCGATTTTTTAAAAAGTTTTTTGGTTCACAACATGCAGAGTTTTCCGTCAAACGTTACTAAACTTACAGAATATTTGACAACATACAAGAGAAACATAATATCAAAATTTGAAGTTAAAATATCGAAAATTTGATGAAATATGATTGTTTAAAGCAATTGACTTTTTAATGCGCATGCGCGAAAGATAGCAATTTATAACCTTTATAATCCAAAGCCCATAGCTCGATATCTTAATAATTCAAAAAGTTATCAGCGATCTAATTAGCCGAATTTCAATAATTCTTTGATAGGTGACGACTCATGAGGGATCGTTCACAAATAAACTTTTTTCATGAATCACACTGAATGATTGCAGGCAAGTGTTACCAGTTTGCGAACGACCCCTTACGATTCGTCGCCTATCCAAGAATTATTGAAATTCAGCTCGTTAGATCGCGGGCAACTTTTTGAATTTCAAAGATATTGAGCTGGAATTTTATCACGAGGTGTAGGATCTATCTGGGATTTGGATTATGAAGATTATAAATAGACATCTTTTGCGCATGCGCAGTAAAAATCCAATTGCTTTAAACGTTCATATTTCAACAAATTTTTAATATTTTAATTTCAAATTTTATTATTATGCTTCTTTTGTATGCTGTCAAATATTCTGAAAAATTCGTACCGGTTGACGGAAAACTCTGCATGCTGTGAGCCGAAAACCGTAAAATAAAATTTGCATTTTTGAAGGAAATGCTTATCTCCGTGGTTATAATAGATACTTTCACAATAATATGCAAATAAATTCTATATAGATTGTACAGTGCTGGCAAAAAAAAAAAAAAAAAAACTTTATATTTGGTTGGTAATTAAAAACTTTGCATAACTTTTTCTTGTCATGATTTTAGATGGCAGGCTCCCTTGGCCGTGAATCCCTTGGTGAATTGACCGAATACCAAACATTCAGCCACAATCTGGCCGAATATTCGGTATTCTCCAAATAGTTAGGGAGCATGTCAAATAAAATCATGACAAGAATTTTGCATGTAAAGTTTTTAATTGCCAACTAAAAGTAAAGTTTTTTTTTTTGCCGGCACTATTTCTACTGTTTATAAAAAATTGCCTACATTCAAAATATTATCACAGTTATAACCAGGGGTTCCAGACGAGTGAATATATTCCCCCTAAGGTAAAAGCATGGTGCCCAAGGGTGCCATTTTGGCCAGGAAATAGAGCAGGGGTGCGAAAACAGCAGACAATCGCAGACCGGGATGCCAAAACAGCAAGCAGTCACAAAATGACTTACTGGCGCATGAGCTTCCGGCATATGTTCACCATTCAACCACTTCAATATGGCGGACGAATGATAGGTTGCATCTATGCGTGGCTTCTATGTCTTTCACATTGAATGAAGTACACTATTGGATTAAATCTCAACTTTTCTAGGATGATTCTTTAAAATAACAAGTAAATACAGTTTTTGATCACTTTGTAGCTTTTAGGGCTTTCAAACATAGTTAAAAGTACGTTTACTGCTTTTCAGTTACCGTTAGTCCGTTACGGTACCGTAGCACCGTTAGTTGTTTAGTTTTAGTTCACCGTTACTGTCGTGAAACTTCCATCATTCAAAACGCTACTAAATATATGTATCATTATTTTCTTGAGTACTCGATAAGCAGCATTTAATCACCAAAATAATAACTGCAATAAGATTATCAATAATCAACAAGTGAGAACCTAAATAAAAGCGATTCTTGTGTTTCGTAGATTACTACAAAAGAGCAAGCGCAAAAAAAAAAAAAAAAAAAAAACTCTCTCCGTCAATTTTTTTTTTTTTTTTTTGCTTTTTCATTCAAGTGTTTGAATCATTTCCTGTTAGCGGTTAATATTTCGCTAGCG
This sequence comes from Uloborus diversus, assembly GCF_026930045.1. Taxonomy (NCBI): domain Eukaryota; kingdom Metazoa; phylum Arthropoda; class Arachnida; order Araneae; family Uloboridae; genus Uloborus; species Uloborus diversus. The sequence continues at coordinate 157,584,452 of NC_072733.1, read as the reverse complement.
TTAGGAATTTCTTTAGGTTTTTAAACTGTCGAAAAATTTCATGCGCATTTTATTTTATTGTTATTTTGATTGAAATTTTGAACGCTTGAGAAACGATTTTGTCTTTCCGTAACTTTAATATCCCAGAATATTTTTGGCTCTTCATGTAAATAAGTCATAAGTACCTCTACACTTCATTTTCGGTGCGGTTATTTCTCACAAATGATCATTTACTTAACTATGATTATTGAAATAAACACTCGTCTTTAACTTTAAATATATTTGTGACAACTCTTTGATACCAAGTGGGTAGATATTTATTGTATTTTTCTTTTTTAATATTACTTTGTAAAAGAAAAAAAAAAAAAAAACTCATCAGTACGCATAATTTTTTCACACGTTTTTAATGGCCCGAGAGTTATTATAATAATAATTATTTATTTTATTTATTTTTAAGAAAAGGATAAAAATTTCACAGGTCCGCAATGTTTTCCATTTGCTTTTACCGACCCGTGGGTCAAAAGAGGTTGAGAAACACTGAGTTAGAGTACGATCAGATAAATTAAAGCAATAAGCACTTCTTAACTATGTTGAAAACTCTGAAATATGATCAAATGCTGTAATTACAAGTTTTAATCATTTCCAGCATGCAATGTGAAAAGTGTCCAAAACGTAGACTATCATGAATAATAAAAAAAAAACTATTTAAAAAAAGAAAAAAAAATACACAACGGTATTCAAAAACGCACACAATACGGGGGAGGATCTACAGTAAGGGTGCTATTTCTCTCTCCGAAGGTTCATTCTTTTCACCCCGGCTGTCTATTTTTTAAAAGGTGCCTGTTTTTCACCCTAGTTAGATGTGCCATTTCGGCCCCGTATTGGGTGCCGCTGGGTGAACAAGCGTTTCACCCCTGAAAGGTGCCGAATGCAACCTGTAGTTTTAATAGTGCAGTTGCAGAGACCTTAAGCAGATTTTTACAAACAACATAAAGGTAATCTTGTTCTTAGCTGTTTTCTATGTTTTGAGTTTCTCTTTATTTTTAAGGAAGCAATTTTTTTTTCTTTTCACTTTTTTACGTATCACGTACTCTTTCCTTCTCGAAATATCGCCGGTATTTGATTGATGCTGCTTTAATTTGGCGCAAAACTTTGCAACTTTTTCTTTGGATGTCAACAACTAGGGTAGACCGACCAGTGAATGAACAGTTAAGCATAAATTCATTTTTTAAAAATCCTAGTAATTTTAAATTCTACAGGGTGTCCCAAAAGGTCGTTTACAAACTTAACATGCTGGTCTGCCATATCATGATGAACAAGACTTACATAGTAACATACGTTCGCAAGCCCAATGCTGGCGCACTACGCACACCAAGTCAGGCACTAACGGATGCAGAACATGTCGCATATTTATTACACAAAGACGATTTTACACAACATTTTAGTTTTCAAGGAAGGCTTATAGCTGTTGTTGAAATTTGCTGCCTTTAACTGTGAGACACCGTCGCAACGAACGAAGTACCGACCGTCGTAATAACGATCCATTCTGACAAGATTTCTCTGATCGCTGCGTTGTCGTTGCAACGTGATTATGAGAGCTGGCAGGACTCAAATTTTAGCAACTGCTTTAAGCTTTCCTAAAAGACTAAAATGTTGTATAAAATCGTCTTTGTATAATAGATATGTGACATGTTGTGCATCCGTTAGTGTCTGACTTTGTGTGCATGGAGTGCGCCAGCATTGCGTTTGCGAACACATGTTCCTATGTAAATCTTGTTCATCATGATATGACAGACCAGCATGTTAAGTTTGTAAACGACCTTTTGAGACACCCTGTATACTATACAGATCGTAATAGCTAAAACATTTTAATTGATCTATGTAAATATCTCTAAAAAATCGCGGGAACTTAAATGGTACCGCTTCCGACTTTTTTAGGTGTTTAAAGAAAAAATGGCACAACGACCCAGTGAATGAACACCTCGAACCAGTAAATGAACACAAATTGGTCCAGTGAATGAACATGATAAATTTTGATTAAAAAAGAAACTAAGTTTCTTTGAGATCTATCTATCTATATAACTATCTATATCTATTTATCTATATCTATTTATCTATCTATCTATCTATATATCTACTTATATATATATATATATATATATATATATATATATATATATAGATATGTACTTATCTATCTATCTATCTATATATCTACTTACATATATATATATATATATATATATATATACGAGGGCTATCCAGAAAGTAGATTACGTTTTGGAATAAAAAATAAACAAAGTATAGGAAATTTTTTTTATTATATACAGATGAAAGCCACACTCAAATACTACTTTTCGACATAGTCACCATACAAATTAAGGCATTTATCGTAGCGATGTACGAGCTTGGAAATTCCTTCGTCGAAAAATTCGGCCGCCTGCGCCTTCAACCACTCCGTTACCTCTTCTTGCAGCTGTGCGTCGTCATCAAAACGCTGCATAGCCAGCCACTTCTTCATTGCTGGGAATAGGTGGAAGTCGCTCGGTGCCAGGTCGGGACTGTACGGTGGATGAGGAAACAACTCCCACTTAAAAGATTCAAGAACTTTACGAGTGACATTTGCCGTGTGGGGCCGGGCGTTGTCGTGAAACAACAAGATCTTAGAGCTCAACATTCCTCTGCGCTTGTTTTGAATTGCTCTTCTGAGTTTTTGGAGAGTTTGGCAATACCTTTGAGAGTTTATTGTAGTGCCTCTTTCCAGGAAGTCCACCAAAATCACACCTTTTCTGTCCCAAAAAACAGTCGCCATGATCTTCCTTGCCGACATTGTTTGCATGCATTTCTTGGGTTTTTGGGGAGAACTTGTGTGCCCCCACTGCATTGATTGCAATTTCGTTTCACAGTTCACGTGTTTCACCCATGTTTCGTCACCAGTAACGATGCGATCAAGTAAAAAGTCACCATCCTTATGGTAAGCGTCCAAAAAGTTCAACGCTGCAGCCATTCGCTGATTTTTGTGGTCCTCTGTCAAGATTTTTGGAATCCATCTTGCACAAAACTTGTGGTAACCAAGCTTTTCGCTGATGATTTCGTGCACCAAACTTCGCGAAATTTGTGGAAAACTTAAAGAAAGTTCCGTTATTGTGAAATTTCGATTTTCCCGGACTTTAGCATCGACTTTTTCGAGAAGTTCGGCGTTCACTATGCTGGGTCTCCCACTTCGATCTTCGTCGTGAACATTGGTTCGGCCATTTTTAAATCTTATGACCCACTGACGCACTCCACCTTCAGTGATAATGTTGTCCCCATACACTTCACAAAGCTGCCGATAGATTTCTATCGGTTTACAGTTTTTTGCAGTCAGAAACCTTATTACTGCGCGCACCTCGCAGCTCGCGGGATTTTCAATTAACGCAGACATTTCAAACCGTCACAGTATCTGAACGAACACAGCACGAACCTCTCACTAGCACGGCTAGATGCAGACTGAGCTGCGCAACGCTTTGACCCCAAGATGGCCGCGCTAGCCCCGCCCCTAGCGGACACAGACGAAAACGTAATCTACTTTCTGGATAGCCCTCGTATATATATACAGGGTGATTCTGAATTCATCATCAATATTTGGTGGGGAGGTAGGGAATAGGAAAAGAACACTATTTCACATAGGAAAGCATGGGCACAAACGAACGCATGACGGTGTAGAGGGCGGTGTGTGTCCGCATCTCCCATGAACGCGCATAGCTGTCTGCCGTGTGCAGCCAGTCGTCATTCGACAAGGTGACTTCGCAGAAGTAACATGAACCGGTACACGTTTCAAGAACTTGCAGATATGCATCTAACTTACGGTGCCGCAGGAGAAAGCTAGCTAGGCAAATGTATGCAGAGCGCTACCCCAACCGGCGCGTGCCACAGCATCAAATGTTTTCACGTGTGCATCGACAACTGTGCGAAACTGGATCATTTGCTGGTATTAATGTTGATCGAGGCAGGCGCCGATCAACACGGACAGTTTCAGTCGAGGAAGCTGTCCTACAGTCTATCGAAGAACAGCCAAGTTCTAGCACACGAGGTATTGCTCGCCAGTTTGGAGTTTCACAATCGTCAGTGTGGCGGATACTACACGAGGAACGTTTACATCCTTTTCATTTGCACACAGTGCAGTTACTGGAAGCAGAGGACTATCCCAAGCGTGTTACTTTTTGTCAGTGGTTCATGCAGAGAACAGCCGTTGATCCCAATTTCCCAACGTATGTTCTTTTCACAGATGAAGCGTCCTTCACTCGTGAAGGTGTCTTCAACACACACAATTCGCATGTGTGGGCTAATCAGAATCCACACGGTACGAGAGTTCGAGCTGCGCAACAACGCTTTGCCGTCAATGTGTGGACTGGGATCGTCGGCGACTGTTTGCTGGGACCGTATTTACTACCATCCCGTTTAGATTGCGCAAACTACCTCATATTTCTTCAGACTGTGTTACCGGGTCTTATGAACGAGGTTCCTGCTGTTATTCTCCGGCGAATGTGGTTCCAGCATGACGGCGCTCCAGCACATTTCGCAAATGATGTGCGTTGTTACCTGACCAGAAAATTTGGAGCTCAATGGATTGGTCGCGGTGGACCGGTTTGTTGGCCACCACGGTCACCGGATTTATCTCCAATAGACTTCTTTGTATGGGGTGCCATGAAAACCATGGTGTACGAGACCCCTGTTGCCAGTGATATGGACCTTGTAGCACGCATATCGGTTGCCGCCGCAAACATCCGGGAAACGCCAGGCATATTCCAGAAAGTTCGGTTGTCCATGCAACGTCGTTGTGAGGCATGTAATCTAGCAAATGGTCAGAATTTCGAGCACCTCTTGTAAGTCTGTACAAAAGATGCACAAATAAATGTTTTTTCTCTTACCACTTTCTTGTTATGTTTTCTTTCCATCATTTAACCGGATTCATATTGCCCTACTACATGACGTCTGCGCCCATGCTTTCCTATGTGAAATAGTGTTCTTTTCCTATTCCCTACCTCCCCACCAAATATTGATGATGAATTCAGAATCACCCTGTATATATGTACTTATCTATCTATCTATGTACTCATCTATATATCTATCTATATACTTATCTATCGATCTATCTATCTATCTATTAACCACTACCTATCTATTTATCTATCAATAAATCTATCGATATATCTCTCTACCTACCTATTCTATCTCTATATTTATCTACCTATATATCTATTTACCTCTTATTTTTTATATATCTATCTCTATATCTTCCTCTACCTATTTATCTATCTATCTATATACAAACATACATACATATCTACCTATCTATTCTCTCTGTATATATATATTTCTATTTCTCTATCTCTCTATCTACCTATCAAGAGAGATAAAGATATAGAAAGATAGATGTAGGTAGGTAGGTTAATATACAGATAGAGATAGAGATAGTTGAAAGATAAAACTCAGTAAAAAGTGCATTGATTGCAAAGACAAAAATAAAGAAATTATAAAATATATAATGAAATACATAAATAAATAAGCATATAAAACTATCTGCATTACAAAAAAGTACAAAAATGAAAATATCTCAAAGAAACTTCAAATTTCTTTTTAAATCAAAAGAAATTTTGCCATTGTTCATTCACTGGGTTTTCGCAATTTTTCGTACCCAGTGACTGAACACCCCTCTACCTGAAAATCTACGCATTCTGCATTGACTGAAACAGTTTAAATCCATAGCCTAAATATGTATACATCATTTTTCTTTCGTAGAGTTAAAAAATAAAATTTATCGATAAAAATAATATGTATCAAAATAATTGCTAGCACGAAACCAGCCTTATTATTTTGTAAGAGAGAAAGAACGATTCACGGCAGTAAAAATTTCAAATTTTTTCCAGGAAAAAAATACGTATCCAAAGTAGCCAATCAGGTGTCAGATAGCTTAGAATATCAATAAAGAACACTTTTGTAGTGAATGTATTCAGAAAAACAATTTTGGAAGCTTATTTTTTTTTTTAAATGACGCGCTGTTCATTCACTGGGTGGTGTTCACTCACTGGTCGGTCTACTCTATGTAACCTTCAATGATTTTCTTTTAATACTAGCTGTGCTGCCCAGTCTACCTTTAAAATAATAGTTTCGTCATGTGACCCATGTGTCAGCCCGTGGCTGACCAAGGCAGCACGTGCTATAATGAACTCCAGATGGGACAGGTGTCCCACAGCAGCGCCGTGTCCAAGGGGAGGGTTTTAGGGGTTAAACCCCTCCCTTGGGGAAAAAATAAGCAAAATGAAGAAAATGTATATTTGACTTAAATTTACTTTAATGAGAAAGTTTGCGTTCAGCGTTTTTATTTTATTTGAATTTTCTCTCTGAAGCTTTTTGCGATTTACAACTGCTAAAGCCTTACAAACTGATGTAATATTTCGAAAAAAGTATGGCGGACGAACCGCTGAATGATCTACCAATGCAAAGAAAGAATATTTCTTATTGTAAGGAGCTTATGGTGAATTTGCCATATGTTACATCTATGAAGATGCATTAGTGATTGTGCTTGGCTATGTAATTTGCATCTGCAAAGAGCTCTTTCTTGTTTAGTTTGTTAAGCATTATTTCAGAACATAACAACCTGATATACATTCTACATTATAAAAGAATTTGTGAAGAGTTTTTAATACTCATTGCAATATACTACATACTAAACAGATTTAATTAAAAAGAAGCAAGCAAAGTTTGATTAAAGCGAATCTGTGAAACGAAGGAATATTTTGGTAACTTGTACAGCTAGAGGTATCCTTCAAGAATACAGCAGTCCTTACAGGTAAATAAACGCCATACTGGAATCGGCAATTTGTCGTAAAACTAAAAGCTGTAAGGGGGTTGAATTCTCCCTCCCTACTGGTAAGATTAAAACCCCTCCCTTTATGAAAATCTGGACACAGGCCTGTCCCACACATGGGTCAGGCCGGAAATGCCAAAGAACCGGCTATCCGTGAGAAAAAGATAAGACATTCTACGCTGGAAGTGGAAAGAGACCGGTGGTCTGATAGCCCGGCTCTGAGCTGAGCGATGATTGAGAATTGTAAAAATGCTGTACATATTGTATTATAAATGATATAAATAACCAAGGCATTAATTAATAAAAGTTAAAAAAAAAAATGAACTCCAGAATGTAATAATTGCAAACGAACTGCACAATAATACAATGCAGAAAAAGGGAAAAAGTGACCAGGAGTTCACAATGGCGCAGTCGACAGGATATGTTTAAAAAGAAGCCGCTGCGGATCAACCGAAAAGGACGTTTCTATATGTTCCTGTGGGGATTAGGTGAATAAGCGGAGTCCTGTGATCCAGAATTATGATTCAACGGAATCTTTAGCGAACTTTTAATGGAGCCAGGAGGTGTATAGCCAAGTGATAGCAACATTGGAGCTAGACATGCAAGAAAAGTTATCAAGGCCTGTGATTGGAAAGGAAGTGAACGAGATCGTGGGTGCTGATGTGCTTCGCCGGAAAAAAAACATCAGAAACGGTAAGCTTTCTATTCCCAAGCATACTGTCTAAGAGCTCTGAGGTGTTGCTTTGGTAAAAGGGTACAAGGAGAAATACTCGTGAAAATAATTAAATACATTTTATGGGGGTAAAATATGGGATAAAAATTTCAAAGGATATTTTATTGAAATTTGCATATTTAATGAGTGAATTAAGTTATTTATATAATGCTATTGTTGTATAAGTAACGGGAAGTGAATAATTTAAGAGAATGTAAAATGCAAATAAGGAGTAACTGTATTTATATAATGTTTTACTATTGGTGTAAAGATAAATAAGTTACTGATTTAGAATTTTATTGGTGTAAAAATACAGGAAATTAAATAATTGCTATGAAAGGATATTTTTATTGGTGTAAAAATATAGTAATAGAATTGCAAGTTTTGAGTAATATTATTTAGATGAAGTTGTTGGAATACGGAGATCTAAGTAAATTACTGGTTATTAATTTCATTGTTGGAAAAATACAGAATTGAATTGCAAAGTTGTGAATAATGTTACTTAGATAAAGTATGACTATTGCTGTAGGAATACTGTGGTATGAGTAAATTATGAGTTGTATTTGTATTGTTGTATAAATTCAGTAATTGAATCATTAGCGGTTGGAAAGGGTATATATGGAGTAATGACATTTGTCTATGTTTATAACATGAAATTGTTATTTTTATCATCGCATGTGTATGTGAATGAGTTATATTAGTGAGGAGTTAAAAATTCCAGTGAGATTTAAATTTCAAACTTTCAAGGGATAAGCTAAAAATTGCTAGGGTAAGAGATTTTGATATTGTAGTAAAATTTCGCAATGGCCTTTTTAGCAAAACAGAAGAAAGCAGATTTGACTGCATTAGCAGAAGAGTTAGGGGAAGTTGTAACTCCAAATCTCACCTTACTACAGTTGAGGAAATTAATTATAGATTCCACAGACTACGAGGAAGAATTAATTAAAAATATGCTAGAGACGATAGTGGAAGAGAGGTTGGAAAGGGAAAGGGAGGAAAAACAAAGAGAACACGAGTATAGAATGTTAGAACTAAAAATTAAAAATCCTGCTCAGGAAATTTCGGGAGGAAGGGAACAAGTTGCAGATGAGTTCACGAGTAATTTGAATAAGATGAGGAACGCGTTAGAACCACCAAAGAGAGTAGAAGATTGGCCTTTCTATTTTCAAAATGTAGAAAGAACGTTTAGAATATATGAGATTCCAGAAGGGCAATGGGGAAAGTTATTAGTATATAAGTTAAGTGACGATATAAGAATGAGTACATAGATAAGTGAGGAGAATCTGAGCGATTATCATAAAATCAAAGAGATAATTTTGAAGAGATATCAAATCACCCCCTTACAACACAAAAAGAACTGGAAAAATTGTGTGAAAGTAAAGAAAGAATCATATACTCAATTTTCATATCGTCTAAGTACAGCATTAAATTTATATTTAAAGGCTAGGGAAATTACAACTTTAGAAGAACTAAAACAACTGTTGGTAGCGGATAAAATTAAAGATAACTTAGGACCGCAAATAAAATCACATATATACTTAAAGGAAACAGAAAGCTGGTTACCGGTGGAGAAGTTGACTAATGAAATCGATAATTTTATTTTTGCTATGCCCGAATATGGGGATCAAAAGGTAAATAAATGGGTAGAGAAAGAACTGACGGAAAGGAATAAAGAAAACCATCAGCAGACCCGTATGAATGCTCGCTATGATCAATATAAGGAGGGCGGAAGAGAAAGTAGAAGTAATAACCGATTTGAACGACAAAATACAAGAAAAGATCAAAATACATTGCAATGCTATGAGTGTCAAGAAGTAGGACATTTTAAACGGGCTTGCCCGAAGTTGAAAGCGTCAAGTAAAACCCAACACAAAACGCCAGAAGAGAGGGGAATTAACAGTGGCGGATCACCGAATAGGCGCATGAGGCGCTAGCTGGGGCCTCCAGCAAAGCAAGGGGCCTCGGAGCCGCGTCACTTCCTCAAAGATGGAAAGTCAAAATTTTGAGTGGAAAATGCTCAAAAACTCCTGGAAATTGACAGTTAGTCATGGATTTCAGGCACGGGTTGATTGCTCTCAATAGGGTCCCCCTGCGTCTGAAGGGGCCCCCAGGATTCAGCTGCCTTCGTTTGAATTTTTTTTGGGAGAAAAAACTCTCTTTTGAGAATTTGCCATGGAAAGTCATAATTTTGAGTGAAAAATGCTCAAAACCCATGGAATTGAGTTAGTCATGGATTTTAGGCGCGGGCTGATTGCTCCCAATATAGGGCCCCCCTGCGTCTAAAGGGGGCCCCAGACTTCAGCTGCCTTCGTTTGAATTTTTCTGGGACAAGAAACTTTCTTTTGAGAATTTGCCATGGAAAGTCAAAATTTTGAGTGGAAAATGCTCAAAAGTCCTGTAAATTGACAGTTTGTCATGAATTTTAGGCTTGGGCTGGTTGCTCCCAATAGGGTCCCCTGCGTCTAAAGGGCCCCCAGACTTCAGTTGTCATCGTTTGGATTTTTCTGGAAGAAAAAACTTTTTTTTTTTTGTGGATATGCCTTGGAAAATCATAATTTTGAGTGGAAAATGCTCAAAACTACTGGAAATTGACAGTTAGTCATGGATTTTAGGTGCGGGCTGATTGCTCCCAATAATTCCCCCAGCATCTAAAGGGGCCCCAGGCTTCTGGTGATTTTGTTTGAATTTTTCCAGGAGAGAAATTTTGGGCATTTTTTTTTTGTATGTGTATAAGGTTTAAAGTTTCAAAATATATATTTGTTTCTTTCCTCCGGAAAACTTCATCTAGCATATTTCGCACTGTACCGTAACTCAGCACTTTTTCTGAGATCGGAGAATTCCCGCTTTTTTCTTCAAGGTCGTATTTTGTCCCTGAGATAGTGGGGTGTTAGATAAGAAGTAACAAAAGGAAAGGCATTTTTATGGCACTAAGACAGGGGGGGTTGGGTTGACCGTGGAAAATCGCCGCGAGAACTGTTCTGTCCGGTACATTTCAATCCAATTCAGTAGTTCAGTCAGTGAGTGTTGTCTTGTAACAGTGTTCGGAATCTTGCTAGTTTAATGAAAGAAGAAAGCATCTACAAAAATAAAACAGCCCTGGGATTTAGGTGAGCAATCACACTTTTTTTTCTCCAATGCGTTTTCCTTTTTGGTCATAAGTTTAAAAACGAAATTGTTTCAAAAGAGTCGGGAAAAGTTTTTTTTTGAGGCAATGCTCCTACGCAACATTCTTTTTACGATGCTGAATTTTTCCTGCTGCCGAGCTGGGCTGCGGAGTCGGAAGAAAAATGGTTGACTCCGACTCCAAGATTTTGAAACATCCGACTCCGACTGCGGCTTTTTTATTTTTTTAAATTTATTTTTTCAAATCCCCCCTTATGGGAAGGGGGGAAAACTCCTAAATAGAGATTCAAATATTAATTCCTTTTTAATGAAGTTTTCGCGTTGTATTTTATTGTAAACCTAAGATGCATACAACGTTAGAAATTCAATATGAAAATCAAATTATCCGATAGGTGCGATTTCTCAAGTAAGATTACTAAAAAGTCCCATTTTTAAAAAAATGAAAAAATTAATTTGCTCCCCTTTAATGTTTAACAGATGCTGATCAAATAATGTGCTTTCAATTTTCGAAAGCACTGAGAAGAGTGAGAGAAAGAGTTTTGAAAGAAAAAAAAAAAACTTTTTTGCTAAGTCAAAAACTTTTCTTGAGAGGTGGCGCCCCTCCCCCTCCCTCCTGGGTGGCACTCATCTGGTGGGTGACACCTCAACTTAATTTCAGAGTTTATAAAAATTGAGATTCTTTAATTCTGAAAAAAATCCCCAATAATAAATCTTAAATTTCATCTTGAAAATTTCAACAAAAATATTGCACTATATTGCGGAGAGAGGTCGTGCACATGTACGTCTGGAGCAAATTTTACACAAAATGCAGTGGTATACAGCTTTGTACGAATAGCTTTAACTATACCTACATTTCTTGGCTCAATTTTTAATTTTAATTTTTTAATTGACAGCTTCAGAATGAACCTTAATATGAAGATTTTAGGATTAATTATAATTATTGAGTGTTGTAAGCAATAAATCATATACTAATTTTATTTTGTACTTTTCAGTGTTAACCAAGCTTTCTTAGATAAAATTTTTAGAATTAAAAAAAACATTTAGGGGGGAGTGTTGTACCTTGGGACACTGCTAATTTCTAAGAATCTATTTTTAGCAGCCATGTTTTTATAATCTCTAATAGTAACCTTTCACCCTAAATGGTACCATAGTAAAAATCAGCATCAAATGAGTAAAATTGACGATTTTGTGAGAGAAAGAGAATTTCATGACTCAAAAGTAAATATTTTCTTCCTTTTCATTTCATTTTCCGTCTTTGTATATATTTGTAAATTTAGTCAACTGAATTTTATTCTGTTATAAAAGAGAAGTACTTTCATTATTTTCTCATAAGCAAATTATTTATAGTGCTTCTAGATTGACCATCATTTTGGTTTTCATTAAACCACGTGGTGATTGTACCTCGGGAAAGCCAAACATTTTGTACCTTAGGACACGTTCCAAGGTTTACAACATATGCATGGTTCTTAATAATTAAGATATGTTTAGGAACATGGAACAATGTTCTAATCTTATATGTAGTCTTTTAAACAACTTTTTCTTTTCTGGTGCAAAATTGGTTCAAGTATAATAAGGCTGTTTCCTGAATCATGAAGACTTTCCCATAGAACAACAGGATGTGTCCCAAGGTACAATAGGATGTTGAACCTCGGGGTAGCTTGGAACTTATACTTTAAATGGCTGGCAACATTTTATTTTCAAATTGTCTGAATTAAAAAAATATATATTCTATAGAAGTATGTTGGGCTATTTTAATGTGACTTATAGATTTTAAATTTGATTCAAATAATTGACGTTAAAAATTAAAATATGAAAAGTGTTCCAAGATACAACATTATCCCCTATATTTTATCGGATCTTTTGTATTTGTGCTTTCGTACCAACACTCTTTTGAATTTACCAAGCACCCTGAGAAGTTTCTCGACTTGCTCAAGCGATTCATGCATTCCTTTTACTATTTTATAACAGAGAACGAGGTTAAAAATATATTATTTTTATTTCAAAGTGATTATTTAGAAAATGTTAGGCAACAAAATTGTTTGCTGACAGTTGCTATCAGTTAAATTAAGTTAGAAAATAAGCAAACTAGGAGATGGCGTAGGTAGCTGTTACAGAAAATTCGATAAACAATCAAGCCAGCTGGTTGCCACAATGAGTTATTTTCTTATTAGTAGGTATTTATACATGAAATCAAATTCATTGGTAGTTAATTTTTCAAAAAATGCAAGGAGAGTCAGGGAAAATTAAAGAAAAAAATGAAACCCGGAGTCGGAGTCGACATGTTTTCGAACGACTCCGACTCCTTTACCGTAAAATGAGCCCGACTTCGACTCCACAGCCCTGCCGCCGAGTTATGATTATTCCACAGCTGTCTTTTTTTGTTTGCAACTTTTCCGTAAAAAAAAAAATGCTTTCTTGCGCACAAAAGTAAATTTTTATAGTTTGTTTTCAACTGTCGCGTAGGGTGTAGTAGTTATATCATATTAAACCAAGATTTGTGTTCCTTGAATAGAAGACATGATTTTTCCTAACAGAAGTTTCTGATATTCGCTGATGTTTTTTTCCCACGTTTCTGTTGTTTCGGTCAAGTTACATTGCGTTTAGATCTAGTTGAAACCGAATTATACTTAGGCTCACAAATTTTAATGGTTATTTTCTTTTTCCAGAAAGGCTTAGAAATAACCCCCCTCCCCCTATACACACACACACACACACAAAAAAAAAAAAAGAAAAAAGAGCATCCAGGATTCGCATTTGAATTTCGACTTCTTGAATTCAAATTACGCTTTTTACAATCATGAATTGCGATGAGTACCTACACGTTGAGTTTCTTGTTTCTACAAATGGAAGAGAATGGAAATGGTAAAGAACGTTACACCCGTCATATTATGACTTTGGATTTTCTAGAATTGGTAATACGCATTAGCGGAGTACACGGGGGGGGGGGGGAGAAGGGACACTTGTTGACCCGGGCCCGAGCCTGATGGGGGCCCAAATAGTAGTGGTAAATAATATGGAGGGGGCCCGTAAAAGTTTTATTTGTGATGGGTCCCAAAATTTCTGTACACCCTCCTGGTAATACAAGACATATCCACAAAAAAGAAATGGTGATTCGGATGCGGTAATACAGATGAAGAATTAATAGCCCATATCGACCAGTAGGTAAACTTATAATAAAGATTATTTGCAGCGTATAACGTTATGTATTTTTATTTCTTATCAATCTCAAAAGATGGGAATTAGTTATCTTTAAATTTTGTATTTAGATGAGTTTTTTGCTGTTTAATTTCATCTAGATAAGTTTTTTGTTCTGAAAAACGTAATTTTACGCAAAAATAGCCTTTTTTAAATGCCAAGTCTGCTTGAGCTAGGCCTCAGACAGGGGCGGTATTTTCAGCATTTCGTTTGGGGGGTCGATTTTTTTGAACAGGATTTTCCTAAGTATGGTCTAAAATACATATTGGTTAACAGGAAGTGATAATAAAATGGTTTTAATATTAAGAATAATAAGGCAATTTTGATGTCGAGAGCGAGACACAAAAGTCATCTTTCAAATGACTGACCTGATTGAAACAGTCAAAAAACAATGGAAGCAAGAAAGTTATGTTTAAAAAACACATTTCCTTCAGATTCCTCTCTGTAAAATAACCAAGAAAAACTTTTTAAAATTGGGCTAGTATTTATTTTGCGTCATTAAAAAGTATAGTCGCACAATTCACAAAGCAGTTCTTCTTCCCCTCATGCTATAAATTTAATTTATAAGTGTAATATTTTCTTTTTTGTTTTCTGTAACCGATCTACGTAATATTGAACTTAAGACCAATGATAAATGTATCTCATCAAATCCTGTCTCAATTTCTTGAGAAACTGAATTGATCATTTTGTTCGAAAATTACTAAGTTTCAATTGTCAAATCCAAGAATTATGATTAACGGATTGAAAGTTTTGTGATAGAGTGTAGCATTGTTCAAAAAAAACGCTCCGCAGTATAAGTACAGTAAACGAAAATTCAAACAAAGTCATACCTATAAAAATGACGTCAGATTTCCTATCATTGAAAAGGTCGCATTCCAGTAATTCGTTCCCAGGGGACTTTTATAGATTTAACCTCTTGAAATACCATCGTGTGTCACTCAGAGATTGTCAAGTAAAGAGCTTCAAGATATTATTTGTAGACGTGGAAGTGTTTTTTTGATATAGGATGTTTTTCAAAAAAGAGCATCAGCTTTACAAAGAGTTTCTAAGAAAGCATATAATACATCGAGTTACTAAATTGTGTTTCTAGTTACAAGGAGTCAATGAATACTTACTAGCTAAACATTAAAATATAACATGAGCATTAAAATTTATGTAAAATGACATGGAGTTTACGCGTAAAAATTGCGCAGTCTCAACACTGTACCGGCATCTCATACAAGATGCCCGATTATAACATAGACTACGTATTTTTGACATATTTAATCCATATGAAGAGACTACTTCTTTAGTTAAGGAAAATAATTATTCTAAATCAGTTTTTTCTGTTCTGAAAATGCAGGCAAATGATTTTATAAGTTATCTTAAATGAATTGACCATTTTTTATTATTCTGAGTGAAAAATTTGGAGTGCAACCGCCCCTCTCACCCCCCTCCCTATTTACCGCCCCTGGCCTCAGACGATTTGTAACTATGACTACGAAAATTTTGCTCTCTAAATAAATAATAAAAACAGCCATCGCCATGGTAATCCGAAAAATTAGAGCAACATCAACTTTGGTCGAGTAAATAATCAATAAGCAATTCGTGATTGCTCAAAAAAAAAAAATAATAATTTGAATTTTGGCATCTTGAATTCAAATTACGTTTTTCGCAATCACGAGCTTGTATGTTTGTGTAGGCGCATGTGTGTGGGTGCGTGTGTGTATGTATACATGTGTGTGCGTGTTGTGTCTGCAGCGCTGTGTGTGTAGGCGTTCGTGTGTGTGTATTATGTAGACATATGTGTTTGTGTCTGTGTGCAGGCATGAGTGTGCGTATGTGTGTATGTAGACATATGTGTTTGTGTGCAGACATGAGTGCGTGTTTGTGGCTGTGCGCAGGCATGAGAGTGTTGGCGTGTGTGTGTATGCGTGTGTGTGTAGGACATGGACGCGACCTGGAGACGGTTTTCGTAAGAGGAGCAGCATCATGTTGCCGGTCGACGCGACGGTGATGCTGGCAGAGAGTGCTGGCGGGAAAATAAAATCAGCGTAACGCCAAAAACAGTCAAATGAGAACAATAAGCAATCGTGATTGCCCAAAAAAACCCCTCAAATGAATGAAATTACTCTAGAAATATTTAAAAGAGCGTAATTCGGAGAAGATAGCCATACTTTATTTACATTAACTAAATCAAATTTACTTTTAGCATCTCACTCGAACAAAATATTTTGTGATAATCTTCTTTCAAAACAACCCTTAAAAACTTCATTTCGCTTATTAGTTCAGCGCAACAGTTTATTCTTTAGTGTATCTACTTGACTCACGTTGAGTATCTATACATATAATAAAATAAGATGTTTGTGTGTGTGTGTGTGTGTGTGGCGCGCTTCCCGGGAAAACGGTAAGGCCTAGAAAGATGAAATTTGGTATACAGGTGCTGTTTTTGCCGAAGATGTGCACCTCGGGCTTCGATTTTTGATATTTTACTTAGAGAAAAAGTTATTTAATGTTTTATGTGTTTTCTGCACTTTTTAGTACTTATCTCACAGTTCCCAAACCAATCGCACTACACAATTATTTTTTGTACTATAGTGTAGGAAATTTAATTTTAAATGTGATGAATGAAAAAAAATTTGAAGACAGAGCAGTTTTTGTATTTTTTATGAATTTTTGAAAAACCTTTAATTTGCATTTTTTCCTGGGTTTTATTTTTTTCTAATATCATCCTGCGAGAAGTATCAAAGCCTCATTTCTGAAATTTAAGTTGGTAATAGTTAAAACATTTCGCCCTCTTCAGAAAAAAAAGTTCTTAAAAATAAGCAATAGTTTTTTTTTTACAATTTTTTTTAATTCTAAACACATCATGTCTTTCCACGCATCGGTCGAAAAAAGCGTTCTTCATTCCTTTATGCCTCTGACGTCACTACTTGGATTTCGATTCGATATTTAAGACGGAATCTTAATCGCAAACAATGTTAATCTTTTTTTTTTTTACTATATAGCTTACATTTTATGACGTGATGACCACGTGTTTTTCCGGCAGCGCTTGCTTTTTTTTCTTTCCTTTTTTTTGTTTTATTTAGGGATTGCATTTATTTATTTCTCCATTCCCCCCCCCAAGCTGGACGTTTTGCTGTATCTATATTATGTTACATTTCATAGTTGTGCGCATTTAATTTAATAAAAACAGCGAGATTTTTTTTATCTTTGTCAAACGCTACTTTTTTCTCACTACGGGAAATTTCGAACTTTTTTTTGCTCTACTTAAATAAAAAAGCGTTTTTTTTGAGTGATCTTTGTTTTTATTAGGAAATGGGAGGGGAGGTTAAAATAAATAGAGATGGATAAGAAATTTAGAGATAGATCGTAAGGGTAGATAGCCGCCGAAGGCGGCAATCAAGGCGCAAAAATGTGAACGGCACAAAAAAAAAAAAAAAGATAGAGATGGATTGATTAATACTGCTGCCAAATTTATTTAAACAGCCGCTGTAGGTGGCTGCTTGTACAGAAAGGCGAATGGCATAAGAAGGTGAAACCAGCTGGTTGCTGCAGGCGGCTAGTAGTTAATAAATTTCGAGACGAAATTTAAGATATTATTGTTGCGAATACATTATCTCTACAAAGGTTTGAAATCATTATTTAATAAGAAAATAGTGCTTGCATCCGATGAAATTTTGATTTGGTACGTAACCCTCGTAACGAAAAATATAAAATAATAAATATAACAAAAATCAAAATGTAAAATGTGTCTAAAACTATAACCGGTCTAGCCTATTAAGTTATCCTTTAAGTATGGATTTCATTATACTGTACAATTTTCAAGAAAGAAACAAAAGCAAATCTCCCACGAAGGTTTTCATCATATTTTAAATATCCCATAAAGTTTGTCTACTGTTGTATTTTTAAAACTATACAGTTTCGAAAATTGGGAAGGGGGGGGGGAGAAGGAATCGATCTCTATCTATTGTTTTGAAAAAACATCGATTAAAGGCAGTCCCTGAGCTCCATCCCTTACCCTAACGTCAATAAATATAACCTATATTTGTGTTTTTAGAACTTCAATTTCAACAACTTTCCGCTGAGACCCCTGCAACCCCGGATCTATAAATTTCGGACCCCCTACAACAAAATTTGTAGGGCCTCAGAGGCCAGCAGTGTATATTTGTAACGTTAATAAGTCTTAGAGTGCTAGATTTTTTCAGTTTTTTCTTCAATTTCTTGGGCCGTAAAAAGACCAGGTGCATCCCCGCACTACGGGGTGCGGGTGCGCAGATCCGGACCTGCCTGCAGCTGCACCTTTGTGCCTCCTAACATCATCAAAGAAAGTCTAAAACTGCGTTTTTAAAACTACGAGTTAAAAAAAATTCCCGAGGGAGAACCCCCCGACCCCCCTCTCTCCTTATTTTTCCTATCCAATTAAAGGTTCTCTCTCTCCTCTCTCTTTTTTTCTCGGCCAAACGAAAAAAACCTCCCGCCCCTAAGATTTTTTTCTCTCTGGTTGCGCCACTGAATGATGCGCATTGAAAAACAGGGGAAAGCTGCGATTTTGCTAGATGGTCTGAAATCGGGGTTCGGATCTCACACCCTGCACAACCTAAATTACCAAAAAACAAAGACAAAATTTTTCGCAGTAAACTTTTTTTGTCAGAAATATCGTTGTTTTTCCTTTTTAAATAAGAATAATTCTCCCCCCCCCCCCCCCAAAGCTTGTTGATTCAAAAAAATGACTTTTTGCATTGTAAATATAGGAAACCATATCACTTTCGTTGTGTCAATTAAAGGGGGCCTCCGGATAGGTTGCGCCTGGGGCCCCAAAATCGCATGATCCGCCACCGGGAATTAATAAGATATGTATTCCTATAAATAACTCAGAGTTGGTGCTCAGAGATATTGAGGAGGGTAAATTTGAGGAAGATAGACCAATAGTTGATATTGCTATTGATGGACATAAATGTAGAGCCCTTGTAGGTACTGCTGCGGAAATTAGTGTTTTTCGTAGATCAATAATCCCCGATAAATATTTAGAATCGGTGGGAAAAATATTTCTTAGACCAGCAATCGGTCCGCAAGTAGAAGCACAACTGGCGGCAGTACCTGTGAGTTTGTGGAAAGGAGCTGATGAATCAATAAATCCTTACGTAACTGTGCATGTGGCCGTAGCAGAAAATTTAAATGAGATTGCGTTAACTACGCCCGAGGTTTATAGACTAGTGAATGAACAATGGGAAAAATATTGTGGAGAAGCAGAGCAAGTAGCCATGGGGGCTTATTACGAACTCTTCGGCTTCGACTTCGGGAAGCTAGAAATCTCACCTTTCTCATTCCGAACGAAGTCGTTAGGCGTATTACGAACTGCTAGTGAGAAGCACACTCACAGTGGGAAAGTCTTGCCGTTCGGGAAAAAAATATGACGTCGTTTTGTAGGCGTGGTTTAAGATAAACCAATAAGAGATTGCAGCGTGAAAATTTGAAATGGTGTTGTTTCCATGCGTTCCGTTTCTTATGGATTTTGTGAAATTTAATAGTGGCTTTGTTTTTTTGTTTTTGTTTCACCACATGTTGAACATTTTTTATAACTAATGAAATTTTAAAAATAATTAGAGATGCAAAATTTTCGGAAATTTCGCGGCAGTGGGAGAAAAAAAAAACCTTTTGAATTAAAATGGAAAAATTGATTTTTTTTTTAAATTTAAAATGTATTAATTGATATATTTTATCAGAAAACGTTTAAGATGTTCAATATTTGAAGGTGTATGCAATCCAAGGTATTTTTTTCTTTCAAACAGATATATACATAAACCTTTTGCTATTAAATTAAATTCGCCACTAGCTTTCTTTGTTTTAACTATCAGAGATTAGACAAATTACACAGTGTGGCAAAAAAAAAAAAAAAAGCTTCTGACATAATTCTCGCTGATTCTTATGTAAAATGAGCCCCAGAATTCAAATATGACCAGTTTTCTCCCTACATGTCCCATTTTTTTAGAAATGGTGCCCCCCCCTCCCTTTTTTTTCGACAGTTTAATAGCCATTGTTTTTATTTGGAGGGAAAGGAAGCATAAAATTAGCCATTAATACTCTTCAAAAGGTCTAGAGAGGTGCAAGGTTCCAAAGTATGAACATTTAGACTAAGTCAAGAGATTCACAGTGGCATTTCCCCTAAACTATTTCAAAAATCATCAAAACCCATATTTTTTGTCTATGGGGTTTGTTTTACAATTTTTTCACTTATTTTGCGACCTAAAACTAGGGTGTAGAGCTTACTCCTGTAAGCTCCATATCCAAAAAAATTTTTACGAAACCAAAAAATTAAACAAAAAGAGAAAAAAAAGAAGCATCACATTGTTTTCAGAGTCGCATCGCAGATCTTTAGTAAATAACCTTCCTGTATTATTCAACTTGCATTTCCAGATATAAGTATGATTAAAAATGAACTTAGGATATGCTTATAAAGTAGCATTAATGTATGGGGATTTATTTAGTAAAATATCTATCATGATTTAATTTACTTCATGTGAAAGTTACTTCTTTGTTTTGTAATTCAATGAACAAGTCTTTAAATTCATTTCATTTTAAATTTAGCGTGCAATAGTTTTTAAAAAATGTCGAAACCACATTGATATCTACACTGAAATTTAATATCTTTTGCAGTATGGTTCCGTATTCTGTTTCTTCTTGATGGAATAGCCAGTAATTTTGATGAATTTTCCCTCCCCTCTTGCATACACTGATTTTTTTTTTTTTTTTGAAAAATCAAGATTGCTTGCTGATTTCCTTTTGCTAGGGCTTAATGTTTTCAATTTATTGTCCTTGTGACTGGCAGATAGCTAGTCACTGTGATTTAATATCATTGCAAAAATCAACCATCGGTTCGTCGTGTTGCTGAATGTAAATAGCGAATTTCCGGACCCCATTCATTAATTTAACTTTTTTTTACAGGCTTTAAATCTTTTCGTAGCTTATAAATTCTTTTCTTCGTTTAATTTATTTAATTTTTTGACACGATAAATCTATCATTTGTGATTATTTCTCATTGTAAATAAACTTCTATTATTTTTGTCTTTTGCAAACGTCATTTTCTAATTTGTTTTTCGATGGTTTTTGTCTTTATTCTAATGAAAGTTATTTTATTTACTTTAGAAATGTTACGCGTTATTAATTACTTTTATTTTATAGAGAAAAACATTTGTACGAATTTTTATTATGCCTCGAAAGTTTTTATTTTTATTTTTGTATTCCTATCCTATTTCAAATTTGATTACGAAAAATACAATTTGACTGTCTCTAAGTCAAGACTAATTAAAGTTATTTATTTATTCCTTTGTTTTATTTTCGGTAAGGAGAGAAGCATCCTTCTAGAGTTGAAGTAGTTTTCATAAAACAAAATCTATTTTTCAAAAACAAAAAAGAAAAAAGAAAGAAAAGAAACGAAAAGAAGAAGGAAAAATAAACATGCTATGGTCGATATCATGTTTGTGCTCTCTGTTAGGGGTTATGTAAATCAAGCACATTTGTTTTTAATATCGCATGAGGAAGAAAATCACAGAACCGAATTGCACCAACAATCTTTCCTCATCTAGTTAAAAATCATTAGGTTAAAAAAGAAATTTAGTGCAAAACTTATAATTATTTTCAAAGGTTATCTATTTGTGAACAAATCGCATTAAAAAAACAAATTCTCAATTCAGAAGAAAATATTTTATGATCTGATTATTGATAAAAAGAAAAAGAAAAAAAAAATGCTCGCATAAAAATATGCGAACGGTGGGATTCGAACCGACAATCTCGCTGGTTCTACGCGCGTGCTTAAACAACCGCGCCACACGGGAGCACAACTTTGCCGCCCAAATACAGGATAAACCCTTTGAATCATACGCTACTCCAGCTACCCAAGTTGTGTTTGCATTAAATAAGCTGTACTAAATCATTCAATTTGCACGTCAGTTGATATTAAGTAAATGTAGAAAGTTATTTCCATTTTTATGGTTATGTTTTTGTGTCTTTTTGAAGCTTAAAACTGAGAGCATATATATTCGAATAACGTTGTTGATTTTTGACTACAGGAATCATTTGTTTTAGTTCAAGGATTCTAAATGTTTTAAATCTTTTTCTTTCTTTCTTTTTTTATCTTTAAGTTACTTTTACGGAAAAGTAGGGTAACATAAAAAGATAAAAAGCAAAATTGTATGTAGTTCGACCTGGGGAATCCATTGGTTTAGTTACGTTAATAATGATAGTTCTATAAACTACTTTCAGAGCACTGTGTTTCATTTTATGTGGATAAAAAAGTTGCTTTTTTAAAGGGTTCAACACGTAATACTCTCAAGTTAGATGCAAAACGTTTTCATTGATTGCAATGGCAAAATACAAAAATCGTGCTAACACTAACATGTCCGCCATATTGAAAAAGTTCCATCTCACTGTATCTCACCACGATCTCACCACCTCTGAAGCGAATGAGTAAAAAACCCGAAAACGGGTTCTTTTTTCCCGATTCCGTACAGCTCGTAATAAGCCAACAGTGCACGCGTCGGGAAATCGCTTATTTTTCCCGATCTCGCTCCCTTCCGAAGAGCTGGTAATAAGCCCCATGGTCCGTGAGCTGAGCGAGGTAACGGCGGGGGAAAACGGAGAAGAAAGCCCGAGCGTTATACCTCTGGGAAACTTGGAATGGGAAAAAGGAGAAACAGCAGATATTAGCAGCAGATATAGATCCAAGCCAGTTTTCTCAATCGCAGAGTTTTCGAAAGGAGCACGCGGAATGTCAGACTCTTATCAATGCTTTCAAAGATGCGGAACAGGCAAAGAATGGATATTTGGTAGAATCGGGACTTTTATATCACAAAGGGATGGTAGCCGGACAAGAAATTAGACAATTAGTAGTTCCTTTCAATAAAAGGAGAGAGATTTTAAAATTGGCACATGAAACTTTAACAGGAGGCCATCTAGGGACAAAGAAAACCCGCGATAGGATACAACTGCCTTTTTGGTGGGAAGGATTAACAAAAGAAGTTAATGAGCTTTGTGAAAGTTGTTACAATTGTCAGTTACGGCGTAAAGTGCGAGTAAATGATCGGGCTCCAATTGAAGCAGTGGTATGCCCTGGGTTACCGTTTCAAGTCCTAAACGCTGATATATTTGGACCAATAGAACTAAAATCCTCTAGGGGGCATCGATATGTATTGTGTGTCATGGATCAACACAGTAGATGGCCAGAGGCAATACCTCTAAAATCCGTACATGCGAAGCTGACATGTGAGGCATTTATAGACATATTTATGAGAACCGGGATACCACGAATGATTGCAATGGATAATGCATCGAATTTCAAGGCTAAATTAACTCAGGAATTATCGAAAAAACTAGGAGTAACCCCAAAGTTTTCTTGCCCAGGGTACCCCCAGTCCAATGGCTTGGTAGAGAGATTTGTGGTGACAATGAAAAATATGCTGCACCATGCAATCAAAAGTCATGGGAGGTCCTGGGACAAACAGTTGCCATTTTTGTTATGGGCGTATTGGGAGGTTCCCAATTCTACGACTGGAGTTCCTCCGTTTATGTTAGTATATGGGCATCTTCCGATAGGACCACTGGCAATATTAAAAGCTAGTTGGGAGGGAGATATAATCGTACCAGAAAGAGTAGGCCGATCAGTCGGGGAGTATTTATTTACGCTGAGGGAGAAATTAGAGAAAGCCAAAGAATTCGCTTGCGAACAAGCGGAAGTACAACAAAAGAAGTATACACACCATCATAATCTGAGGTCACGAGAGACAATTTCAGTTGGGGGATGAGGTGATTGTATTAATCCCTGACTCTACAAATAAAATCTGTTCAAAATGGCAAGGACCAGGGGAGATAGTAGAAAAGAAATCACAACATTCAAACTTGGTAAAGTTACCAGGGGGGTCAGTGAGACATTTACACCAAAACAAGTTGCGAAAATATGTTCAACCAATAAATACGATAGGAGTAATTTATGAGGTAGATGAAGAATTCGGGGAAGTGCAGCATCTCCCGATAGAAGGGGAAGAAAATGTTCAATATGATGAAATAAAAGACATCTTAAGGGATCAAAATCTGTCCGCCGAACAGGAGGAAGAAGTGAAAAAAATTATATGGGAATATAAGGAGGTTTTTGATGGGCAAATCAAACGGGCAAACGTGGGAGCACACTCCATTAAGTTGAAGCCGGGAGCACAAAGAAAGCAGCCTTATATATATAAAGTACCGGAGTCTTTGAAAGCTAAAGTGGAAAAACAAATAGCGGAATTATTAGAAAAAGATTTAATTGAACCGTCATCAGGGGAAGTTGCATATCCAATTGTGTGTGTTGCGAAAAAGGATGGCACGATTCGTTTATGCTGTGATTATCGAGCGTTGAATGCTGATACACAGGTAGTACCATTTCCAATGCAAAATTCAGAAAATTTAAGGTTTAGAGCAGAGGCAGCAAAATTTTTAACTACATTGGATCTGTTAAAATTATATTGGGAGATCCCGCTACGAGAGGATTGTAGGGAGTTGACAAGTTTTGTGTCACCTAAGGGGCAATATCAATGGAAAGTGATGCCGTTCGGATTATCGAGATCAGCAGCTACGTTCCAAAAAGCCATGAACATAGCGTTGAGACCGCATAGCGAATATGCAGAAAGTTTTATTGATGACATTGTCATTTTTTCGAATGATTGGGGAAGTCATCTAGAGCACATAAAGGCGGTACTTAAAACTTTAAAGGAGTTAAGGCTATCGGCGAATTTAAAGAAATGTACCTTCGCAAAACCGAAAGTAAAGTATTTAGGGCACATAGTGGGATCAGAAGAACATTGTCCTGACCCAGAAAAATTGATGGTAATAAAAAAAATTAAGGTACCTACGACAAAAAAAGGCCTTCGTTCGGTCTTAGGTCCAGGGGCGGACTGGCCCTAAACTTTTAATGTGGAAAAAAAATCCGCATTTAACAGTATTTCGTTTATGTAAAAGTGAATAAAAATCTTATTTAAAACAAAACGTAATACATTTGAGGCAGTGAGAAGTAAAGGGATGTAAGAAGACATTTTGAAGTTTTGAGTAAAACTCGTATAAAGATCACATCCTAAGTAGGCTTTCATTGAATTTTTTTTCTAAATCATGCTATACAGCGGCACCTACCAGGGCTGCTTATACTATCTCTTGCCCCAAGACAGCGAAGGGGTCCACCTACCATTTGTACTGGTTATCTCCAAATTTTTAATTTTGCCTCTTGCATCCCTTTGCTTCTCACTGGGAACCGGACATAACGTCCAGATCCAAAATGTCCATGGACATAACGTCCAGGTCCAAAACGTCCGAGGGACAAAACATCCGTTAAGTCCGGCATTCGCTTCTCACTACCTCATATGACCATGAGCGGTACTATTTACCGTTTAGAAAAAATTCTTTTTTTTTAAAAGTGTTTTCTTAAAATTGTATTGTACGTATTCAAACTAATGAAAAATTGCATGTAAACCAAACGTAATATATCCGTTCAGAATGAATACATCCCAGATCATGAGACAGTGAGAACTGATCGGAAATATCGGATAGGCCCGAATTACTCTACGAAAAAAAAAAGAGTTTCGCCCGAAAAAGTCGCCATTTGTCTCAGTGAGAAAACTGATTTTCAAAGGTATCTCTCAAAATGTTATCTAGTAAATGAAATTTATTTGTCAGGTTCTAGAACTAAAGTGAAAATTATGGGATATACACTTGGGGTCTCCTCCCCGGGCCCTTAGTTTTAACGTAGATTTAGATTGCCAATAATTTTAATACGGTAGTTTATATGCATATAAAGATGGTTATGACCAAACTCCCCTCCCCTCCCCTCTCCACAGAAGGCAAGTTCTAGCCACGCTTGTACTTTATGGTATATGTGTGGCATATGCTACATATTAACTTGCCTTTAATAATAATATTCCACTGACTCTCAACGTTTTCAAGTAAGAACAATTTATTTATCAGTTTCCAAGATTTAAAGTGAAAACGGAGAAATGTATTGAGAAAAGCAATAAGATGTGCGTATTCTTTTTCGCAAGTAAATATGTTCAACTAGAGTTTAACCTTACGCTTTATTAATCTGTTTTAAGAATTCATTAAGATTGTTTATATGAAACATAAAACACCAACTTAATATAGGAAATTATGATTGGTTACTGTAACGTAAACCCTTTCTCACTTTCTCTCTCTGTTTTTTCTTTCTTTCTTTAACTAATTTGTTTATTTAACAGCAAAACTGAAATTTACTTTAGGAATGTTACTATGTCATAAAATTTAAAGCTAAATGTAAAAACAATTCATGAATTAAATAGATGTATCTAAAAATGTAAGACATTTTCTCTTTAAAAATCAAAACAAATCACATAAAAGCTTATGGATAACTTTCAACACGAATTACAAATTCTATAGCATAATTGCTGGTTGTCAACTGAAATTGTAAGTTGATATTCATTTTGAAATTAACAAAAGGCCTCAAGAGAACGTTATGAAAAGGAGATATTTTGCTATTTATTTCTAATCAAGTGAAATATCCAGTATATTTTAAATCAGTGGTTTCCAACCTACTGAAGCGATTACCCCCAAAAGGTTGATTTGGTTCCTCCAGGGGGCAATGAACATTCAAAGCAAAAATTTAAATGATAATAATTATAATAAACATAAGTAATAAACATAAATCATTATATTTTTTCTATTTTTAAATTCTAATGATTTGTGTTTATTAATAATAATAAACATAAATCATAAGAATTTAAAAATTGAAACAAAACAGCAGATATTGAAAGTGAAAACTTATGAAAAATCGATGGTCCAGAGTTTAGACAAAAAATTATGAGTTTAAAAAAGAAATGAATTAAATTCAGGAGGGCCATGCCTCATATCTTGGACAAGCATACGAATTGTATTCAGGGCAGGTTCTGGATACCGGAACAAACCATTCTCTCTCTTCTTTTTTTTTTTCTTCAAGTTTAAACTGCCAAAGTTTTTTTATTCTTCCAAATCCTAAATTTTATACCAAAAAAAAAAAGGAAAAAAAAAAAGAAAAATGTTCTGCTGTCTTTGAAAAGTATATTAATAATCTTAGTTTATTATCTCCCTTCAAAAATTAATTACTCTTGAAAAAAAAAACATAAAAAATGTGTGTAACACAAATTGGTACAGTATTTAGGCTTTAAATTAAAATTAAGTACAGTAAAATCTGTAAAGTTGACCACCCTTGTAAGTTGACCACCTGTCTATGTTGACCTCTTTTGTCAGGAACGGAATTAGTCCTATCTTATATAATGAAGGAAAACCTCTGTAACTTGACCACCTGTCTATCTTGACCACTAATGTACGCCAAATTTAGTTTGGAGTATTGTAAAAAACCCTTTGTAAGTTTACCACTTGGTTTATTTTTTTAAACTTTCTTCCGTAAATTATTTTATTTTATTATTTATTAATTTATTATTATTGTATTATTATTATCATTTGATAGCTTTCCAAGAATGTTTTTAATGCTTTGATGACGGACTAGCATTTTACTAACTAAACAGCAGCATAAAGCTTATGCTGCTCTTTATTCTCCAACCTTATTTTTCTTTTGTTGTTCCATTTGAGATAGTTTTTTGTACTTTGTTCAATAAAAATAGGTGTCAGTAGAAAAGTACAAAGTGTTTTCTTTCAGTTGCAATAGGTTGTGGCAATACTGGAATTGTGCTAAGGCCCGGAGCTGTACATTTTGGGCCCTCTGCAACAAAATGGGTAGGGCATCTCCCTAGTGGCCAGCAGTGTTTATTTGTAAAGTTAATAAGTCTTAATGCTAGTTTTTCTTTCTTTTTTTTCTTGAATTTCAAGGGCCGTTAGCCCCCTTGAGGAAGTGAGCCCCCCGCACTGCGGGTACGCAGATATGAGCTTGCTAAAGAGCCCTTCTGGCTTATTTCGGGTGCAAGGGATTAAGATATAGAATATTTTAATTTTGCCTTTATGAACTGAGAGAGTCGAGCTTGTTGCTCTTTGTGCTATAAGTGTTACATAAAAAGGCTTCAAAAAGAAAGTTAGTCGAACTTGAAATTAATAAAAAGTATGAAATATTAAAATGAATTGAAAAAGGAGAGAGCCAAAGAAAATTAGCTGGCACATATGGAATTTCTAAAACTACGGTGTCTAATATAGTTTAAAACAAGGAAAAAATAACAAAACTATTTGAATAGTATTTTTAATTATAGTTTCACTTTCAATAATGTTAAACAATGAAAGTTAGTTGAACAGAAAGAGTAATAAGGGTGAATTCCTCGAAAAATGAATACACGGGGCGAGAAATGACAAAAAAATATTTCAAAAAATCATTACTGCCCTTTATAAGTTGACCACCGGTCTAAGTTTACCACCAAAGTACTGCACCACGAGTGGTCAACTTACACAGGTTTCACTGTATGCAAAAAATACCTAATATCGATTTTACGTTGCTCTAAAATTTGCTTTTTTCAAGAAAAAAGGTAAGGGGGCGACGGATAAAAAAATGTTGGAAATCACTGTTTTAAATATTTATACTGTTTGTACTTTTGTGAATTTTATCTTTGTTAAACGAAAATAGATGAATTGGACGGTGTTATACGAAAATGAGTTATCCAACAAAAATTTTCAAAAAAATAATGAGATATTCACATATGTTGGCAGATAAACTGATACACTACGGGGATACAAAGACAATTTAAGCCAAATTCTGAATTAATATGTCATCTATGAAGTTCAGCTTAGAACTCAATTTACTCAAAAGTACTGCTTGGTGGGTTGACTCATTTTTGTGTAACACCGTCAATTTGTTATAATTATAACCGATAGTTCAAGTTCTTATTATTTAAAGTGCTGATGACAAAAAAATAAAAAACACATGATGATTAAAAATGTTAAACTTGCCTATAAAAGATTCTTGTCACGGTTGGATTTAAAACACATGCAATCCCATTGAGCAGTCAACACGGTGTATAACAAATGACTCGTTTTTTTCCTCGGAGACGAAATTGAGGAGATCTCAAAATTATCTAATTGGTTGAGAAAGTCATGGATCTATCTATTGCAAAGTGCTGGGAAACATAACAAAAGAAACGAAGGATGAAAAGGAAAAAAAAAAAGCTATTTAGCAGACGTTTTGCTCCTATACATTCTATTCTTAGGATGGCGCCTTTCTCTTATTTCATTAGAAAAAGGTTCAATGTAATCTTTTCCCAGACAGTCTCAGATCCTCTCTGATGGCCACAAAAAAAAGATCCCCACCCCCAATAAAACTCCTTACCAGAATTCCAAGAAACATCAATCCCGAACAGATACGAGAGACACCCATGGACCCTGAAGGCTTCGCTTCGGACGACAAAGACACCCAACAAAGACATTGTTTCGTTTTCCCTACGTAACAAGATACGGTAATAGTTATAGGCAAGAACAGACTAACGTCCTGAGAGTGACCATTGAAAAAAGAGGGGCCGTCCTCCTCTGCCTCCTCCCCCCCCCCAAAAAAAAAAAGAGCAGTTCTGGCTGCAGCCCTCGACACAAGAACGACCGGCCTAGCTAAGAACTTTTTTTTAAATAAAATTGAGGAAAATGGTACGTACACGTTGAATGCATAGAAAACGGCCCCAGTTAAGGACGGCCCATGTGGAATTTTCCACATCTCACACGTGGCCAGTCCGCCCCTGCTTAGGTCTGTTCAACTACTATAGAGAATATGTTCCTAAATACGCAGAGATTGCGAAATCCCTCACTGATTTGACAAGAAAAGGCATCCCAAATGAGATAACATTAGACAGGAATGCCGAAAACGCGTTCGATACATTAAAAGAATTCCTTTGCAGTAAAGTCATACTGAGTACACCAAGACATGTCTCAACCATTTGAAATCCATACAGATGCCTCATTGGTAGGGATTGGTGCGTGTCTGGTGCAAAGAGATAAAGAGGGAAAAGAAAGGCCAATCACCTTCATTAGCCAGAAATTAACACCATCTCAGGCAAAATGGAGTACTATCGAAAGGGAAGCCTATGCGGTGATTTGGGCTCTGGGGAAGTTCGAAGAGTGGACATTCGGGAAGGAAATAACCCTCTACAGCGATCATAACCCTTTAAAATTCTTGATGGAGGGAATCCCGAAAAACGCGAGATTGCAGAGATGAGCATTAGCTTTAACCCGCTTTGATGTTCGAATAAAACACAAAGAAGGCAAGAAGAATGGGGATGCTGATGCATTATCTCGGTTGTATGAAGAGGAGGGAAAGGCATAAGGAATTTCTGGACTTTATATGTATGATTAAATATGTTTACATGTAAGATGTTATGTGTATAAAAAAAAAAAATGTGTTATGATTTGAATGGAACTTTGTTTTTGTTGCTAATGCTCAGAAAACTAAAGTTATTTGAATTATGGTTTTAAAATCTAAATGTGAAATGATTTAATTGTGTTTTGTGATGTTGTTGACCAGGAAATTTAAGAAAAGTTAATTTTCATTGGATAAATGTACATTTATGTGTCACCAGATGTTAGGGTGTGGTATATTGCAGTATGCACGAGTGGTACACGAACCAAAATATACCCCAAAAATTAATTTCTATTCTCAGAGCTCTTGGTTGATATATGTACTTTTGCTGGGAATGGAAAGGCTACCATATGGTGTTTGAAAATACCTAGAAATGTGAACTTTATGGGTTTGCAATGCAATGCTTCATAGCATTTTAAACCGGAGGGAGGATGTCAGCCCGTGGCTGACCAAGGCAGCACGTGCTATAATGAACTCCAGATGGGAGAGGTGTCCCACACATGGTCAGGCCAGAAATGCCAAAGAACCGGCTATCCGTGGGAAAAAGATAAGACATTCTACGCTGGAAGTGGAAAGAGACCGGTAGTCTGATAGCCCGGCTCTGAGCTGAGCGATGATTGAGAATTGTAAAAATGCTGTACATATTGTATTATAAATGATATAAATAACCAAGGCATTAATTAATAAAAGTAAAAAAAAATGAACTCCAGAATGTAATAATTGCAAACGAACTGCACAATAATACAATGCAGAAAAAGGGAAAAAGTGACCAGGAGTTTACACCATGTTCAACAATCTGGGTTGAAAAGAAAAATAAAATAGTAAAACTTCTCGTCAATATGTAGAAAAGAACAATTTTATGGCTCAAAATTTTGGTTCAGGCCTTATTGGATTTTTTTTAATTCCAAATATTTAGTAATTGTTATTCATCGGCGTAACCATTTCGTTTCACGGATGTCCCTCCTGTAACCAACATACTTCATAAACTAAATTTTTTCTTTATAGAATTAGTAATGTGCATTGTTAGAATGATTGAGCTCATTATAAAACCAAAATGTCACACTTCTACAACAAATGTATATAGTTACGTAATAATAAACAGCTGTTTTTGATAACGGGTGTGACAAAGATTTTAGATTTTTTTTTTACTTGTGATTAAAAAATTTTGCTATCGACAAAAAAGTTTACTCGAAAATGACTAAGTGGGTGCTGACTATAACACTATTGTTGAGTATCTCTCCACTTGGGAGACCTCTCCATTTGTGAGTTCCTCTTCGCTTGTGAGATGGCGCTGGCTGTTAGTTGCCATAGTTACCATATTTAATTTTTGCTTTTTTCTTTTGTTCTTAAGATATGAATAAAAGTTTTCAAATGGTCCGTCGATGATTTTATTAATGTTGCTTGTGCAACATAATTTTGGTCTTTTACGAGCCAGGAGGACTAGATCTATGGATATTTGCGAGAATAGTAGTTAAATATTCTAAGTTCATTATGCAGTGTGTAATCTTCGAGTGACTTCGGTTTGAGTTTGCCGATTTGCGTCGAAGCTTTGTGCTTACAGTTCAAGAGAATCCGAATGGTAATATTGTTACGCAACTTATTTCTGGATAATTTATAATAATTAGTGATTTTTGAGTCAATAGTGCTACCTGCTTTGAGGGTAGTGATAGAATTGTCTAAACATGCCAATTACTGCCTTAAAACAAGCACTACGATAGAGAATAAGAGCAAAAGCTTTTCAAAAGAACTAAATTTTCTGATTACATCAAAAATAACAAATATAACCCCTCCTAAATATGTCCCAATAAATAAATTAAATTTTCCTTTTGATATTAATTTAGCAGATCAAGATTTTAATAAACCTGGAAAAAGTTCAATGTTGTTAGGTAATGAAGTGTTTTTTGAGCTGCTGTTATCAGGAAAGATATACAATTCAAAATTCAAATTTAATTTTACAAAATTTGGTATTTGGTTATATAGTTGGAGGAAGTGTTAGAGATTATGAGGAGAATAGAGTTCATTGTGAGCTAATTCGTGAAGCGGAAAATTTAAATGATGAGCTACAAAAGTTCTGGGAATTAGAAGAAGTGGATGAAAGGTTATTCTAAAAAATTCTGACGAATTTAAATGTGATCAAAATTTTACAGAAACTTATAGAAGAAACGAGACCGGTAAGTTCGTTGTGCAAATGCCTTTCAAAAAAGACCCTCAGTGTTTGGGAGAATCAAAAAGTATTGCCCTTAGAAAACTAAATTCTCTTTATAGACGTCTTGAAAAAGACCCTGTGCAAATGGCACTGTACACTGAGTTCATGAGAGAATATAGGGATTTAGGACACATGCAGGAGGTCAAAGAGGTAGAAGAACCAGGGATAACTTATTATATACCACATTTAGGTGTCTTTCGCCCTGAGAAAAATTCTACAAAGATGAGGGTTGTGTTCAGTGCTTCGCAACCTACATCAACTGGGGAGTCCTTAAATTCTATTCAAATGAACGGTGGGGTGATTCAGGATGAATTATCTTCAATTATTTTGCGATTTAGAATGCATCGTTTTGCTTATACAGCTGATGTCATAAAAATGTACAGGATGATTCTCATTAATCCTAGTCAACACAATTAACAACGTAATTTATGGAAGGATTCCTCTAGTGAACCGGTGAAAGTATACAACCTTGGTACGGTAACGTACTTAACTACGAGCGCTCCATACCTAGCTATGAGGTGTTTGAAACAACTAGCATTAGATGGTCAAAAAGAGTTTCCTTTGGAATCGTTGGCTATTCAAAACAATTTTTACATGGACGATGTCCTAACTGGTTCAGGAGATTTAGAATCAGCTAAAACTTTGCAAAGTGAGTTAGTACAATTATTTGAGACATGTGGTATGGCATTTCACAAGTGTTGTAGTAATGATTCAAGTTTACTAGAAATC
The DNA here is from genome assembly GCF_026930045.1 of Uloborus diversus. Taxonomy (NCBI): domain Eukaryota; kingdom Metazoa; phylum Arthropoda; class Arachnida; order Araneae; family Uloboridae; genus Uloborus; species Uloborus diversus. The sequence goes on along the minus strand of NC_072733.1, from coordinate 157,551,373 downwards.
GTGGGAACTTCTGAGAGTTATAACTTTAGCTGTGTTGAAGAAATTAAAGCATTAGGTCTCATATGGGATCCAAAGAGCGACACTTTGAAATTTCACTTATCAATGACAGAACAAAACCAGTTTATGAAAAGAGAGGTGCTTTCAGTAATTGCACGTATATTTGACCCTTTAGGTCTCTTAGGTCCTATAGTTACGGTCGCCAAGGTATTTATGCAGAAACTTTGGGCTTTAAAATCTCTGTGGGATGATAAGTTACCTGAAGATAAACTGAAAGAGTGGAAAGAATTTCGAGAGTCCCTAGAGTTGATTAATGAGATAAAGATCAGTAGATTTGTATTAAGTGAGGATTTTGAAGTTTTAATTCTTAAGGATTTTTCGGATGCATCAGAAGTTGCCTATGGTGCGGTAATTTATGCCGTGAGTCAAAGCCATTCTGGTAAACTTGCCTCCTATTTACTATGTAGTAAGAGCCGTGTGGCGCCCATAAAGACCTTGACAGTTCCAAGACTGGAACTTTGTGGTGCAACACTTTTAGCAAAACTAATGCATAAAGTGATGTTAGCCCTAAAAGTACCCCGTTCTTCAGTGTACTACTATTCGGACAGTACAATTGTTCTTTCATGGATTCTGAAAACACCGTCTGAATTAAAAACATTTGTAGCTTCAAGAGTGTCAACTATTCAATCTCTTACTGATGTAAAACAGTGGGGATATATTAAATCAGCGGAAAATCCCGCAGACTTAATTTCAAGAGGATGCAAAACACAGGATCTAATATGTAGCAACCGGTGGTGGAATGGTCCACAATTTCTAGTTCAAGATGTTGAATCTTCAACAAGTGTACCTAAATTCACTGAAGTTCAATCCGATAATGAACAGTTTTACCGTGAAATTAAGATTCCTGCAAAAGAGTCTAGTAATACTACGATGATTATTGCTGCAAGCTCATCAGTACTGGACGATGTATTGAACTGCAGTAATAACTATTTTAAAACTGCGTATTTTGTGTTATGTATTACGATTCATAAACAATTTAAAAAGACGTCAGTGTTGTTCAGGTAGAGTCTGTGTTGAAGAATTTAGAATCGCGGAGCATCATTTGATTCGAGACGCTCAGAAAGCTCTTGACAAGAAAACCGTCAAAGGGTTAAGTAATTTAAAGCCATTTGTGGATAAAAAGGAAATAGTGAGAGTAGGTGAAAGGTTGTTAAGAGCAGACATTCCTTATGAACAAAAATGCCCTATTATATTGCCTAAGAAGTGTAAATTAACTAAGAAAATATTTTTTACTTATCATTTAAAGTTTCTTCACGTTGAACCACAAGGGCTATTGAATGTAGTTCGGTTAAAATTCTGGCCATTGGGTGGTAGAGACTTGGCTAGAAAAGCAGTACATTCCTGCATTACATGCTTTAGAAATAAACCCCTTTTAAGTTCTCAAATTATGGCAGATTTGCCGAAAGATCGAGTATCAGGGACTTTTGCCTTTAATTGCGCTGGAATAGATCTGTGCGGGCCGTTCTATGTGATTTACAAAAACCAACGTAAAGGAACTTTGAATAAGATTTATGTTTGTGTTTTTATATGTTTCTCAACAAAAGCAATCCATCTCGAGGTCTTAAATGATCTAACTTCGGATGCATTGATCGCAACAGTGAAGCGTTTCATCGCTAGAAGAGGAAAGCCGGCTAAAATCTATTCAGATAATGCCACAAATGTGGTAGGTGCTAAATCAGAGCTTAAAAGATGGTCGAAATTAGTAGTAGCTCCAGATAACAAGTTCTCAGCTTTTATAACTTCCGAAGGTATCGAGTGGAAATTTATTCCTCGCAGGTCACCTCATTTTGGGGGATTGTGGGAAGCAGGTGTAAAGAGTGTAAAACACCATTTAATAAGATCTATTTGGAACCTGAGATTTAATCATGAGGAATTTGAAACCATCATTTTGCAAATTGAGTTCATTTTAAAATCTCGCCCATTAACACCCATGTCATCAGACATTGACAGTTACGAGGCGCTGACACCTGGTCATTTTTTGATTGGACGGTCACTGAGTGCAGTACCTGAGCCCGAACTGACCACTTTGAATGACAACAGGTTAAGTCGATGGCAGCGTACTACAAAGGTTGTTCAGAGTGTTTGGCGAAAATGGAAGAAAGTCTACTTGAACACGTTACAGCAGCGGTCCAAATGGATGATCGAGAAAGAAAACTTAAAAGTTGGCTTGATGGTCCTAATTAAGGAAGACTCCTTGCCGTGCACGAAATGGCAGCTGGGTAGGATAATTGAGTTGTACCTTGGCGAGGAAGAAAAAGTTCGAGTGGTAAAAGTCCGGACGCAAAACGGGGAGTTCAAAAGAGCAGTGGCAAAAATTGCTGTCTTGCCGCTGGAACTATTCTTCTGTTTTATATTATTTTGTGTGTGTTACTTGAACTATTTTGAGTATATAACTTTGTGCAATTTCATTTTATGTTGCAAATTTTAATATTGATGGAAAAGAGAGTGCATTAGTTACTTTATAGTCAGAGGGTTGACAATTTTTTGTCAAAATGTGTCAAGGCGGGAGGAAATGTTGAGTATCTCTCCACTTGGGAGACCTCTCCATTTGTGAGTGCCTCTTCGCTTGTGAGATGGCGCTGGTTGTTAGTTGCCATAGTTACTATATTTAATTTTTGCTTTTTTCTGTTTTTCTAAAGATGTGAATAAAAGTTTTCAAATGGTCCGTCGGTGATTTTATTAATGTTGCTTGTGCAACAACTATAAAACGGTATTTTCCAAATTGTTTCTGGTGTTGCCAGATCCTTGGCTGAAAACTTAAAATTTTTGGTTCAAACTAGCTAACTTCCAGAAAATCTGATAGCATACAAACAAATCATTTTACTGAAATTTGAAATTAAAACGTTGAAAATTCGATAAAATCAGTGGCGCAGTCATGGGGGGAGGAGGGGGGTTGAAACCATTTCCAGAACACAAGCACATTTATTTCCTCTGTTAAAATCAAGGGAAAAAGCATTTGTGCTTTTCCAAGCGGAATGGGTTTCAACAAAATATCGTACTGCTTTTAATTAATGATCGGGAAGCTGTCAGAAATTACTTTTTAATTCTTAAATATAAAAGTTATATTTCATGATGAGCACCCCACGTCCCTACTGGTATAAGATAGCTAAAATGGTGTCAATAAAGCTCTACAGGGTATCATGGTCCCTCAGAACTTCCATCACTGTACAAATCCTTTTTAGGGAAATCTAAAGAGAGAAAGCCTACTGCCTACCACACCAGATTTTCTGAGGCTCTTTACCAATTCTCATTGAAAGATCTAAACCGTTACAGCTAGCATTTGACATTCATAAAGACATGAATGTACACTCCTGTTTGTGAAAATTGCAACACCACGCACGAAGGACTTACGCGAGTGAGCTGAAAATTGCAGGAAATGTAAATTAGGGCATGATATGCAAATGGTTAGAATTGCAGACCGGTAGCGTATGCGTATGCTGAGCAGCGCCCTCTGAACGGCGGATCGAACCGAATATAAATAGACGGCTGTAGCGAGGCGTGTATGATTATCGGTGGTTATATGTTAGAGTAAACGCTAACTGAATCTTTACTATGCCTCTTCGAAGAAAGAAAGCGAAATTTGAGCAAATTTCGGAGTTTGAACGGGGCAGAATCGTCGGTCTTCGTCTTATCGTGGAGTAGCTGCTCGTGTGCAGCGTAACATCAGCACAATCACGCGTGTTTGGAAGCAGTGGATGGACGAGGGTCGGACATCTTGGAACTCCGGGAGTGGACCCCGAAATGTGACGTCAGCTCGCGATGACAGACACCTGGTGCGTTTGGCGTTGACGGTCCGCACAGCTTTTTCTAGACAATTGGCAGCACAGTGGTCAACAGCTACAGGTGTTTCATTGTGTGCTTCATCAATTCGGAGACGTCTACTGCAGCGTGGGGCTGCGTGCAAGGATTCCTTTATACAGGATTCCTCTTACGCAAATGTGCATAGGAGCTGGCGTGCTGATTGGCAGCAGATCGTCTTTTCTGACGAATCCCACTTCAATTTGTCACACCATGATGGCCGAAGTCGTGTCAGGCGCTATGCCGGTGAACGACACAATCCGGAGTGCATTATCGAACGCTACAGTGGACGAACACCCGGAGTTATGGTCTGGGGTGCCATAGCATATCATGGACGATGACAATTGCTACGAGTTGTGGGCATTTTGAACAGTACCCCCAGTACCCGATACATAAACGAAGTTTTACAGCCCAGAGCTATTCCTTTCCTGCAAGGATTGCCAGGGGCTGTATTCCAGCAGGATAATGCCCGTCCACATGTCACTAGGACTGTCAAATCCTACCTTGATTCGCAGCAGGTACAGCTTCTTCCTTGGCCTGCATATTCCCCGGATATAACACCGATTGAACATGTGTGAGATTTCGTTGGCCGGCGTCTCGCTCGTGATCCTCGTCCTGTTGCTTCGACAGACGAACTTTGGTTGCGCATACAAACAATATGGAATGCTCTTCCGCAGGTAGATATTTAAACTTTGTATCACACCATGCCGAGTCTTGTAGCAGCTCTTATTGAAGCGCGTGGTTGGCACACAAAATACTAATTTCTATGTCTTTATTGTTTGTTTGGTTTGAAAATGTAATCATTTATTTGTACCATTACCAGTCAACTGTGTATTAAATTTCATTGAACTACGATACTTCCTTCATGGTGTTGCAATTTTCACAAACAGGAGTGTATTTGAAGAGGAGGTTTTAAATGATCTCGCGAAAACAACTCAAAAAATTAATATAAGATTAAAGTAAAACTAATGATAAATATTACGTGCTTTTTCTAACTTTCTTCGTTTCATTGTGATATCAATGAGTCATTCCATGTCAAGTGACCTAGGGATCCCCACTCGACCATCTCCGATTTGGATGAAATTTCATAGATGAGTAGAGATGCCTTTGAAACTAATCAAAGCAAATTTTCAGCTTCCTAGACCCAAATCTTGAGGATCTAGGATCTGCGAAAAATGTGATCCAAGATGGCGGATCAGCTTTTTGTGCCAAACTACCAAGTTTACACCAATTTTACAGGAAATTTTATTACACTGGAAGCCTGAAATTTTAGGCGCTTAAAGTATGGTTGACCGTTAGTATATTCAAGTATTTTTGTGAATTTGAGCTCGTTAGATTTTGTGTAGCATGCGCCTGAACTTGTGTAAAAGCGCGATGGGAAAATTTTTTCCTGGATTTTACGTTGTCATAAAATTTGAACAAAAATAATTCAAAAGCTCGTACTGTGTTACTCCATTGTAAAAATGTTTGTTTTTAATGGGTTACAGTTACAGAGCTTAAATATGTATTTTCTAGAAGATATTGTGATTCAAAATGGCTATCAAAACCGTTCAAGTGAAAAATTGCCTACTTTCAAAGCGCTATAGTTCAAGTTTGTCACCTCGCATCTTCTTTTCGTTTATACCATTAGAAAGAACACACTTTTTCTTTTCAAAATAAGTTTTTTCTTCGATGTTGTTCTTTTGAATAAGGATAAAAAAACGAGCTTGAAATTATGTCAGTCGTAACGAATTGCCATGTTCAATCTCAGATTACGGGACATTTTATAACACTGGAAGCCTGAAATTTTAGGAGCTTAAAGTACTTTTAGTTGTCAACACGCTCTAGTATTTTTGTGAGTTTGAGTTCATTAACTTTTGTGTTGCACGTATGCAAAGTCCTGACTAAACACAGCAGATAAACTTTTTCCTGGACTTTAGAATGTCATAAATTCTGAACAAAAATGATTCAAATGCTCGAACTTTGTAATTCTGTTGTCGATATGCATGTTTTAAATGGGTTATAGTTGCAGAGCGTAAATATTGATTTTCTAAGAGATATTGGCATCCAATGTGGCTATCAAAATAGATCACATGAAAAATAGCCTGTTTTTAATGCCCTGTAGCTCAAGTTTGTCACCTTGCATCTTCCTATCGTTGGTACCATGAGAAAGAACATATTTTTTTCTATAAAAATAAGTTTTCTTTTAGATGGTGTTCTTTCAGATAAGCGGATATAAATGAGCCTAAAATACTGTTTGTCGTTAGCGAGAAATTATCGTTCTTAAATGAATAAAGAATGGTGAATGCTGTGACAACCGATGTATAGGGATTTTGCAACTGTTATAAGTCAGAAATAGTTTTTTATTAATCATTATAAAAGTTATTTTGTAAATGAAATATATTAGAAACAGAAAAGTATTTTGTTCTGGAAGCGGACTGATACATTAGGAAGAACAAGATAATTTTCTTTTTTTTATCATATTTCATTTGCAAAGTATCTTTTTAAATGATTAATAAAAAACTATTTCTGACTTATAACAGTTGCAAAATCCCTATAAGTTGGTTGTCACGGCAGTCACCATTCTTAATTTATTTAAGAACAAGATTTTTTCGCTAGCGACAAATAGTATATCAGGCTCATTTTTTCCCGCTTATCTGAAAGAACACCATCGAAAAGAAAACTTATTTTTATAGGAAAAAATATGTTCTTTCTCATGGTACCAACGAAAGGAAGATGCAAGGTGACAAACTTGAGCTACAGGGCATTAAAAACAGGCTATTTTTCATGTGAACTATTTTGATAGCCACTTTGGATGCCAATATCTCTTAGAAAATCAATATTTACATTTTGCAACTATAACCCATTAAAGACATGCATATCGACAATAGAATTACAAAACTCGAGCATTTGAATCATATTTGTTCAAAATTTATTACATTCTAAAATCCAGGAAAAAAATTTCTCTGCTGCGTTTTGTCAAGACTTTGCATACGTGCTACACAATAGTTAATGAACTCAAACTCACAAAAATGCTAGAACGTGTTGACAACCAAAAGTACTTGGGGATCCTAAAATTTCAGGCTTCCTGTGTTATAAAATGTCCCGTAATCTGAGATTTAACATGGCAATTCGTTACGACTGACATAATTTCAAGCTCGTTTTTTTTTAAATCCTTATTCGAAAGAACACCATCAAAGAAAAAACTTATTTTGAAAGGAAAAAGTGTGTTCTTTCTAATGGTATAAACGAAAAGAAGATGCGAGGTGACAAACTTGAGCTATAGCGCTTTGAAAATAGGCTTTTTTTCACTTGAAGGGTTTTGATAGCCATTTTGAATCACAATATCTTCTAGAAAATACATATTTAAGCTCTGTAACTGTAACCCATTAAAAACAAGCATTTTTATAATGGAGTGACACAGTACGAGCTTTTGAATTATTTTTGTTTAGATTTTATGACAACCTAAAATCCAGGGAAAAAAATTCCCATCGCGCTTTTTCACAAGTTCACGTGCATGCTACACAAAATCTAACTAGCTCAAATTCACAAAAATACTTAAATGTATTAACGGTCAACCATACTTTAAGCGCCTAAAATTTCAGGCTTCCAGTGTAATAAAATTTCCTGTAAAATTGGTGTAAACTTGGCAATTTGGGACAAAAAGCTGATCTGCCATCTTGGATCACATTTTTCAGAGATTCTAGATCTTCAGTATTTGGATCTAGGAAGCTGAAAATTTGCATAGATTAGTTTCAAAGGCATCTCTACTGCTCTATAAAATTTCATCCGAATCGGAGATGGTCTAGTGGGGACGATTTGAAAAATTAGGTTAGTTGACGTGGAATGACTCCAATACAAGTACTTTGAATGAATAATTACTAATCTACAGAAACTCTTTGATGTTGAATAATTACGCATTGTAAATGAATGGGAAAGAAAGCGACAATTTTCGATTTTGAAAACCCCTCCCAGAAAACTTTTCTGGCTGCGCCACTATATAAAATATGAACATTTAAAGTGGGTTATATGACTAGTTATGGGCATAATTAAGGGTTTTTTTTTTTTTTAAATCTTGGATTGTTGTTGAATTGTAATGTTGCAGTTCTAGTTGGTGAAAAATACTAATTATCATGGGTTAGAAAACTAATTAAATATTTTTGTACACTCAAATGAGTTTCATAACTTTGAAAAATGTTTAAAAAGAATAATATATCGCATCATTCTTTGCTTACTTAATATGAAATGAAGATGTAACATTTCTTTTATAAACTCTTATTCCTTCGTTTTAAAAATTATTGTTATGCTGTGCTCAATCATCCACTTAACAGCCGCTGCAATACATTATGCAACATAGGAACGATGAAGGTTATTTACATTATGTATTGGAAGAGATAAGTGTTTGCTTATACAATCGGGTTTTCTTTTCACTGCACACAAAATTTAAAATTCAAATATGCTGGAAAAATTAACTTATAGACACATGTTTCAAATAGTGCAGGAATTTTATTTTGAATTTGACTATAAAGATTAAATTTATACCCAGGTTTTCGTTTTATAAACGTTTTAAATTGGAAGCCAAAACGTTGAGATAACCCTGTTAGAACATTTAGAAACGATTTAATGTTGCGTTTGCTACCCGAGTAAGAGCAATTAAGAAATGTGAATAATTTTAAAAGTTGCCAACTTTTTAGCGTATCAATGTCAAAAGCCCAAGAAATTTCTTACTTTGAGTCTATTACATTCATTGGAGATATTTTGATGTTGTCCAAGAAGAGTGTCGGTGTCGTCAGTATATAAAAACCAGAATTAACCCATGAGAAGGCCATGCCTGTCACTTTCCCCAGCTCTTCCGCCTGCGTGATGATGAAATTGTATGTTGATCCGTGTATTAGGTCTTTTGTTCTATAGAAAACGAGATAAAAAGATTGTAGAGCATTTGAAATCAACAATCTGCAGAAATTCGAGTGCATTATCATCCATATATGAATGATGTTAAAAGTCAAAAATTTGCTGTTCTGATACATACTTTGATGATAGTTTAAGATTATATGTATTTTTTGTTCCTTGAACAGTCAAATGCATTTCTCCTTTTCTGTCCTTGAACGAAGTTTTCGGCTTCAGTAGTTTTACTGTAATGTGGTAAGTGGCAACTATATGAAACGAAAAGGAAAAAAATATGTTATCACAGAATGTAAAATAGTAATCAATAAATGGCCTTGATATTTTGTTTTTATTATGCCTATGTACTGTATAGCTTAAAGGAATTTCATCCACGCTTTAAACTGCTTTGCTTGGAAGCAGGCTTGGAGTAATATCGATTATGTAATGGTAATTAACCGTAATCAATTACATTTTTACGTAAATCATATTTTCCGTAGTGTGGAGTTGGAGTCAAAGGCTCTAAAATTCCTGGAGACGGTCATTTTCCCTCCAACTCCACAACTGACTAAAGCTGTCTCCTTAAAGGGTAGGTTGGCTGCCGCTATTATGAAGAAAGGTTAAGAGTTCATTTGCAACTATGGATTGGAATCCACTTGATACATAAGGGTCTAAACCAAATTATAAAATTTATTTTCGGATGAAAGCTGAGTTCTTTAATGCAGTTTGAACTATAAGAACATATTCAGGAAATGAATACCTAAAATTAAAGATAATTCGTTTTTACCATCATGTGTTGCTTCCAACGAACGTCATTATGTTGCGCGATGAGCAATTAAATTTCACAATTTAAACTTTTTAGTAAATCACCAATTTTAATAACTGTGAATAACCTTTAGTGAGATAGTGCAGAAAACTGGCTTATAGAAGGGACGTTAGCTTACAGCGGTGGTATTGCATCACCCGCGAAATCCAAATATTTTTAGCAGTTATAAGTAATTATGAAATTTTTAATGGTTCTTGCATCGTATAACACGAATTGGCATCGATACATGACTCAAGCTATTGCGTAAGATTGCATCATCCTTCTAACTGTATAAAAAAACCAATTGGACGTTCGACGCATCCATTTACGATCTGGACCTATGAGTTGCAGTATTTCGAAATACGTTCAACTAACACCACAAAGGAAGAGTGTTGCCGTTGCATTGGACAAAGAAGGATTGTCGTCACGTTCCATAGCAAAAAGAATAAACTGTTCGCAATCGACTGTTGTTCGACTACTGAATAAGCTAAAGAGCACCGGAAGCACATTAAGAGTGGTCGTCCACGAATATCCAATGCAGCACAGGACAGGTATTTGATACGACTCAGTCTTCAGAACAGACAATCATCCACAGACCTTAGAACACCATGGGACAACGAATAGGGTGTTCACGCATATACGTCTATTGTACGAAAACGACTATGTGGTGCGAGTTTAGTGGTATGTCGACCACGAAAGAAGCCCTTGGCCTTGTTGACCAAAAAAAATGACGAAACAGCGTCTAGACTGGGCAAAAGCTGACCAAGGGTGGATTGTCGATCAATGAAAATCAGTTGTGTTTTCGGACGAGTCCAAATTCAATCTGCATGGGTCCAACGGACAGCACACAGTTAGACGCCGCAAAGGAGAGGAATATCATCGCGACTGCATTCAACACACAGTCAAGCATCCCGTATCCCAGATGATTTCGGGATGTATTTCTGATCAAGGAGTTGGTGGGCTTCACTTTGTGCAAGGAACCAGGGTCGGACTGGGAATAAAATTCGATTCGGGCACCCCGAGAGAACCGGCGCCTCTCCAATTAAAAAAAAACTCACATTCATTATTTATTAAATATTTAATTAATATTCAGAAACATAAATTATAAAAATATTTCATAATTAATTTTAAAACTAGTCAATTAATTATTAAAAATAAATAACCAAATATTGATTTAAATAATCAATAAATAGCATTTTATTTAAAAAAAAAAAGCAAATAATGATTTTTTAAAATCATATTGTGGCAGCAGGATGTGTTCGAGATAACCTGGTACAGTGGCGCAACTAGAAAAAAGGTTTTTTTATGTGTGTAGGGGGAGGGGGGCACATTGAAAAAAATCTCATCTGGAAATCTTTTTATCTGACAGGAAAGGGGGGTCCGGGGATTCTCCCCCGGAAAATTTTTAAATTTTTCGTCTTAAGAACACAATTTTAGACTTTCTTTGGACACAATTTTTGACACAATTTTAGACTTATGATTTTAGAGGGGGAAAAAGGTACAGCGATCTCCGCGGAAATTTCTAGAGATTAAAGAATTAAATACGCGATTATAGGCCATATTTATTGATGTTAGGATAAGTGATGGAACTCAATGATTGACCCGATCGATTTCGTTTTAATACATCGAAATCAATTCATCATCCCCCTGCAAGTTTTCGAAATTGAGGATTAAAAACAAAATTGTAGACAATCTTTGAAGATTTTACAGGAAGAAGGTTCTGGTGCTCTGCCCTGGAAAATTTTTCAAAATTTTGATCCTAACAACTTAAGCAATGATTTATATTCAGGATCTATTTCACTTCATTTTTTTTGCTCGTATGGTTTAAAAACCTAATTGTGTATGATATTAGAAAAAGGCGGTATAGGTACCCTTGAATCAATATTTTCTGAAATTCAAGTCTTAAAATCGTGGTGTAAAGACCATATTTTGTAATATTAGTAGGACCAGTAATTTTCGAAGATGCTCCAGAAACGCAATTTCAAGCAATTTTCGATGTCGATGAGTATTTGGGGTCTTCACCAGGAGATTTTGCGAAATCGTAGATCTGGAAACGAAATTTCAGATGTTCCATTAGCTTCATGTTAGGGATAAACTGATAATAAAATTATCTGGACTGATTTTGTTTCTTCTCTTTGTGTTATGAATAATTTTCGACACCCTATTAACTACTAACTACAAATATCTATACACCCTAATGGTAGGGGTCCGCCCTAAACATTGGTTTATGAAAGGGGTCCGCTGGCTATAAAATTTTTGTAAGCCCTGGTGTAGAGCAAATAATGAGAAAAACTCCGTGTTTTCATAGCGGTTTATTACTATTTCAAAGTAAAAATATAATGAATGATAATATAGTAACACGATCAGTGATAAATTCGTTCGTTTAAAAGTAGATGTTAAAAAGCAACTAAATATATGAAAAATTATTACATTTACGTATAATATTAATGATTTTTAGGAAGTTAATGGGAATAAAAGGGTCAGCACATTTAACAATAAGGAGCGATTTTAACAGCGCATTTTTTCTTGCTAAGTTATTTGAAATTTCATCAAAATTCAGGTTTTCCAACGAAATTTGTTTCCTCTAATTTTGTCTAAGATAATCTATAAGGCGGTTTTAAGACTACCAAGTTAAAAAATTTCCGTAAGTGGCACACGAATTTTTCCTCTTCTAACATCACCAAAGATCGACTAAAATTGCGTTTTTAGAGCTACAATTTCGAACATTTCCGGGAAAGAGCCTCCAAACGCCTTCTCTCTAATATAATCAGACAACAACTACTTTTGTAAAGTTTCAATTAAAAAAAATCCCAATTTTTCTTTCTCCTCACATTACCAAAGTTCGTCTAAAATGCATTTTTAAGGCTGCAAAATAGAAAATTTCCGGATTGAGAAACCCCCGAACTTCTTATTTCTGAGTGAATACTTACTTCCAAGCGGCACGACCTTGAGGGTCACGGATCTGGACGAAATTCTGGATTTAGTTCAATTCGCATCAGAAATGAATCCAGATAAAGCGGTTTGACTGCATAGGCTCTAGTTCAGCCGCAATGGGGCCCAAAGTTGCTAGTTTAGCTCCAGGAAAACAATGGTTTTTCCTTTGAAATTAACTTTTTTACCCTGTTCTTGGAATTGCATTGCAGTATCACCCAACTGAATGCATTCACAATATAGAAAAAATTTCCCCGTCCCACATTGTACTAACAAGAGACGCGAAAGATGTTAGGAGAGCAAATATTGAGCCAAATCTTCAAATTCCGAAGAAAACGCTATTGCAGTTCTGGAGTCAAAGAAGCAAATTTAAACACTCCTTGCAGCCAAACCAGAGCCTTATGCACTCAACTAATTAACCTGGACTTATATCTAACACAACTTGACCTAAATCCAGAAGTTTACCAAGATTCGTGACCTTCAAGTTTTTGCCGGATGAACCAGATTTAATTCCAGGACTCAGAATTGCAATGGCGTTTTTATTAAAGTTTGAAACTTAGTCACAGTATTTGCCCTCCCAACACATTCAGCGTCTCTTGTCGGTATAACGAAGGGGAAGGGAAATTTATTCTATGCTGTGAATGTATTAAGTTGGCTCTTACTGCAATGCAACTGCAAGAAAAGGGTGAAAAAAAGTTTAATTTTAAATGAAAAACCATTGCGTTTCTAGTCTTAACTAGCAACTTTGGACCCCCATTGCTGCTGAACTAGGGCCTATGCAGTCAAACCGCTTTACCTGGGTTCATATCTAGTGTGAACTGACCTAAATCCAGAATTTCGTCCAGATCTGTGACCCTCAAGTTCGTGCCGTTTGGTAGTTAGACTAATGACTCCCTCTTAAACCATAAGCTGAATCCTCTTCCTCTTCTCTTTCTCTCTCTCTCACTTTATGTATAAAAAATACATACATATATCTATATTTTAAAAAACTAAGGGGCCGTCGATATCATACGCTTTTTTTTTATGACTTCGCGACGGCCGCGGCCCGAGCTCCCTGCTTCTCAAACTTTTAGACAGAGTTACCGTGTAGTTTTTTTTTTGGAAGATATGGTCTAATTCCTCCCATAATGGGAATCGAACTCGATCGCATAAGACAACTAGTTAAACACAAAAGTAACTTTGCTGAATTTCTCACACTTCAACTGATTTTTTTCTCTATTTTAAAATCTCATCTCTCCCTGCACATAAACATCATTCAGCTCAGGAACATTTTTTAAATTTTTCTTTTATGATAGCGGAGCCATATTAAAATGTAAAAAGTTAACAAAAAAAAAAACATACTATTCTAGTTAGCATATTTTATTATTTAGTTTAACCACAAGACTCATTATTTGATGCAGTTTTACAATTCGCTCCCCCCTTTTTTTTAACCTAGAGGTATGATATGAGTAAAGAATGTTCTGTTAATTTGGAGGCATCCAATTGGATCCATCGTACCATTGGAAATGAATACCAGCTAAATAAAAGAAATTAAATAAATAGCATGTTGCATGTTCCAGTGGCGTACCCAGAAATCAGTTCATGCAGCTCTATCAACCCACCCCGCCACTGCACCCTACTGTGTAATAATTATAAACAGCAATAACTATTTTTTTGCGAAGCGTTAGTGAAATGAATATACCGTTTTTACAACACCAACAAGAAAATTCCATTGCTAACAAATCTTAGCAAAATATTCCGTTAACAAGATAGTACAAAAGAAATAATTATAATAAATAATTATAATAAATCACTTAATATATTTCTACAGTTATACCATTCTTTTTACTTACATTTCAAAGTACTTCCAATCAATTGTTGTATAATATATTTAAATACACTTCTTAAAAACACATTTGGGAAAATGTGATCCTTGTCATTTGTGTCAAAGAGCTAAAATGAAACATTATTTTGTGCGAACACTGGAAATCTCAAAACATTGCGTCCTGCGGAAGGGACTCGAAGCAATAAGTTCAGTAAAACACTCTTGGAAATCTTCCGACATAGGCAGGGCGGGGCCCAGACGTGGCTCCAAGGGAGGGGCAGGGGGGGGGGGGCAATTGCCCCCTCGTCGGAAGCGTCTTGCCCCCCCGTCGGGGAAAATTTAGTATTTCGTCGGGGAATCTGTTTGCTTTAGCGTTTATCGTAAATGATAAAATTTTCTCATATATGAACTAGAAAAAAAAATTAGTAGAAAAAAGTAGAAGTATCTTATATATATATATAAAAGGAAACAAAAATCAATCCCCTTTGAGGCAAGTTTAGCCCGAGTCCGTATAACGTCGTCCAGATGGTGACAAAATATAGCTATTACTTCGGGGGAAATGGTGTGTTTTGATCCTTGAAATTTCTGTTTGTCGATGCAGGGTGTCGATGAGCTGGTTTTGACCTCAGGGTGTCCACTTAGACTAAAAGAGTACCATCCCCGTCCTTGCAGAATGCAGTGGTGATTAACGGTCAGACCTAAGGCGTCGTCATCGGGTTACAAGAGAAATACGTACTGAATGACAATAGCCAGGACGAGACGAGAGGGGATGGGGGTGGGGGGGGGGTTGTCATCGGGGAAGAAAAAACATGCTTCGGAGATTTTTGCTTTCCTATTACATTCGCTAAACAGCTCTTCATCAGCACGTCAAGTGTGCAGGATCCCGCAGACGCAGACCGCACTTATTGATGCATTTTAAAGTACTTTATTTTCACTCAGAAGTTACAAGTAAGTTATTACTATAGTTATTTACAACTTTTCTGATTATTGTTGATTATTCTGCAACAAAACATATCGATGAGTAAACGATTTTTTTACCTCATACAAGGAAGTGTACTAAAGTAGATTTAATGTTTTAATTTTTTAGTGCAATGATGTCTTGTCTTCAAATGCTAAATGCAGGAAAAAAATTCTTTGGACTAATATAATAAAAGCAAATAGATGTTTAACATTTTAAATACATTTTTCTCAAAAACTTATATTGATCTTGTTTGTAGGCTGCATAATAGTTTTATTGGGAATGAAGAATGATTTACTAAACATTCAGGCTTGGCACAACTAAACAATCATTAGATTATTAAACGTCGGGTTGATAATGCATCGGGTTTGGGTTCTTTTTGAGAAAAATGTTTGGGGGAGGGGGAGGGGCGAACCTTTTGGAAAAGGCAAAATTAAATAAATAAATAAATCATGTGTTAAAAGCAATTGAAAACATACATTTTGCTTCCATTTTTTTTTTTCAGATGTTATCATGTAGTCGAAACTCATGTTTCTAACTTAAAGTAAAAGCTGCGCTTAGCCCAGACCGCTGTAATCATTTGATCGGACCAAGTCCAATTCAAAAGTCAACATTGCTCCTTCGAGATCGATCAAACCAACTTACAGACTGATACCAGACTCAATCTTGTTTAATTTTTTTTTTTTTTTGCAAGCTATATTCTTTTTTTTTAATATGCTTTTTTTTCAAGTACTAAAATAGTGTAAAAAAGCAGTGCTGCGCAGTCGGAGTCGGACAGATTTTGGAGACAAGGAGTCTGAGTCGGCATTTGTAGGTTAAAAATTCCAAGAGTCGGAGTCATTTTCCCTCAATGCCTGTAACACTGCCAGTGATTGCGGGGTCGGAGTGAGAGTTGGAGTCGAACTGATTTTAAGGTAAAGGAGTCGGAGTTGAATTGTTTGTCGGTGAGTTAGAGGGGTGATTAAAAATTAATTGTATCGAAAGCCAATGTGAGCATGAGCACGAAGCAATGCGTTGTCTTTTCGTTTCCTGCGCTGTTTCTCTCTGTCGACTGCTGTCATTGGTTTTTCGAATCAAAAACAATTTTTACTGTGTATTATCTTAATTTTTGAAAGAGTTTATAACTCAAAAAAAGTTTTGTTTGCCTATTTCTGTCCTGATATTTTTGTAGTTGCAACTACATCTTATAAGGCTTCAAAATGCAGAATTTTATATCTATTTTTCAAAATTTCCTCCGGGGAAGAAATCCCCGGGCCCCCTACAATTGGGAATATTTTGTACTCCACTTAAAGGGGAGTCATGTGTGACTTTCTTGATAACATTTCCCCTCTTAAGGTCAATCCAACACAGGACATCAGGGAAAACACATTAAAACACGATCATCAAAAATTAAAGTATTGCTGTATGTATCAGATGAAAGAGACCGACATTGTCAAGGAGAAAAAAAATTATAAAAAAAAAGTGCCTCTCTTACATCACCGAGAGAAACGTTGTTAAAACTGCAAAAGGGGCCCCACACCTAAAATGGCTTAGGGCCCCGTTAAGTCTAAATCCGGCCCTGAGTTGGAGTCGGCCATTTTCCCTCCGACTCCGTAGATCTGCAAAAATGATCTATGTAGATAAATTTTGGGGTAAGACTTTGAATTTACATTTTCCCCCTTTAGTCTGGAAAGAGAATTAAAACTTGAAATTTGAAATTATGACCTATTTCAACTGGCATGTTCAATAAAAAGTTTGAAACTAATGGTTATGCATTTTCGAATTATGAATGCTTCAAAAAACTTGAAAAAAGTTAGGTATATAGTTAATTTTTTAAAAAAAGAGAAAAACCTTACACAAAAGAAACTGGTGCAATTAATGTTAATCACTTTGATACTTAATAAGTTTGTTTATGACGTAATATCGTCGGCACTATGCTGAACTACCGAATGTGAAAATTGGCTCTTTTCAGGAGAGCCGAAACAATATTTTTGTCCACCAGACGCTTTAGTTATTTTCAATTTTTTGATTTTTATAAATAACATTAAGTGTAAATCTTATTGTTTGAAGTACAGTAAACTCTCGATTATCCACGAGTGGATTATCTGCGAAAGTCTCGGAAAAAGAAAAAAAAAATAGTTGAAAAATTTTGTTCTTCAAAAACGCGGATCTGAAATCAATTCGTTCCAGATTTTTTTTCCCTTTCCCACGACAAGTGCTCCTTCTCAAAAAACGTGAAAGTCGGTATGCATTGTCATCAACTTCTCTTTGACACGTGCCTCAAGGGAAAGCGTTCAGCTGATTTCGGTAAAACACATGTGTTTACTGAAGACCCCTAGTTTAAAAGAGCATAAGACATTATCATCTGTTCCGATTGAGAAAGGTTAGGAAAACGCCTACAGGTCTTCTGGGAATTCTCTGATGGGGTCTTTTTTGTTGTGGTCACACTGTTTTCACTTCTGAGCTGTTGAATGTTTTAGGTTGACGGAAAGTTCCTGATTTAAATTTTAGTTTATTTTAATTCTGTAGAACTTGAAATACACATATTTTTTAATGCCGCATCTCTTTTAAACGTTTCACGTTTTATTTACAATACAATCATTCTCAAGCAAAAGATAATTTCTGTCTTCTTTACCTCTGGTTTTAAACCTTTTTCGGATTATCCGCGGTACCTGAGCCACTCAATTCGGCGGATAATCGGGAGTGTACAGTAGTAATAGCCCTTTTTGAGTACTACGGCAAACCATTGAATTTGAAAAACGAGATTCGCGATTTTTCACCTTCGTTTGTTACCGAGTTTAGCATAGTGCCGATCATATTATCAAGTTTCGTTTTTTTTTTTTTTAAGATTACACAAAACACACACATTACTTTCGTTTAGTACATTCAAAAACTTAGAACCAACGGGTGAGGAGTTGAAGTCGGACTGATTTTGAGGTAAAGAAGTCGGAGTCAGGAGTCGAAGGTTTAAAAATTCAGCAGTCGGAGTCGATCATTTTCCCTTAAAATCCCCTGCCAGTTCTTGTGGAATCAGAGTCGAAAGCTCTAAAATTCCCGAAGTCGGAGTCTGTCATTTTTCTTGCTTAGAACTGCTGGTGTGACTATTCATTTCAATAATTTAAATCTCGCTCACTACATTTTAACTTTTATTTTCTATTTCAAACATGCTTCGGCGGCCCACACATTTTCCTCCAAATAGCTGTGATTTGTACGATGATATTTGTAAAAATCTAGGGATGAAATATGTGTGCAGCTCCTATGAAACTATCATGATTATTTATCTGATTAGCCCGGTTGCCCGTCAGCTCCATCCACCACCAGCTAGGCCTAATCGATGTAGACCTTTTATTACCATACAAATTAATTAAAAATCGTAAAAATTTGCACCTTTTCTAATTTTTTTAGCGCAAAATTTTTACCCGCTCCCAGTTTCTATTTGTTATCAAATAAAATACTTGTAATGGGTTTTAGCAAACTAGGCTCTTCAAAATATTTTCAATTTTTTGTCTTGATTCTGCTTTTGCGCTAGCAAAACTTGGTAGTTGTAATCGTTTTCCCTTTTCCATGCTTTCCCAAGTTATCCCGGAAAAATAATATAATGAAAGAAAATATAAATAAATTTAATTTTATACGTGTTCTGACTAGCGAGGTTCATCTTAATATAAAGCTAGGCATCGGGCTCAAGTTTCTTTTGAATTTTTTAACTTAATATTAGTTGCTCTTTTTTTTTTTTTTTTTTTTGTTTACTTAAGATGTGGGTTTCTCTGCTCCCCAATAAATATTTTGAGCTAGTGGATGAGCACTGCTATAACCTTGAGCCATGGGAATTTCCCTCCGTAAATTTGTGTGTTTATAAGGTTTGATTACGGAAGGGGGGGGGGAGGGACCCTCAGTATCTTAATCGGTCACTAACCCCATCACTCTAACGTTACCAAACATGACCTACAATTGCGTTTTCGATACTTTAATTTTAAAACTTTTTCGGGGGTGCACCTCGACTCTCACTCCCTATAAAATACCATTACAGATCGACTAAAAGTTCGTTTATTGGACTCCAATTTCTTAAAATTCTTTGGGGGTGAGCACCCAAATCCTTCTCTCCATGAAATTACCGAAGATCATCTAAAATTGCGTTTTCAGAGCTACAATTTCGAAAAATTTCCGGGGGGGGGAACCCCCGGCCCCCCCTAATTTCTACAAGCACAACTAAATTCCTGTTGTTAAGTTTCTTTCTCTGCAGAAAATTCTGTTGGGCACACATTTATAATGATTTTACATCATAGTCAGACTTTTCGTCATTATCTAATTCTCATACAGTTCTAGTTTATTGATCTCGCATGACCCTGCTCACAAAAGCCTAGTTTCATGTTTTTCATTTAAAATTTGATTTTTTTCCCTACATATTTCATTTTATCTATTTTAAATTTTTTATTTTTTGCTTTTAATTTTTATAGGGAATTCGTGTTCTTAGAAGCAAAAAATGATTAGTTTCTTTATCACTTGAATTGGAGGGGGGCAGAGCCTGATTACCGCAGGGGCATGTGGGGCACAGACCCTTCCTCTTAGATTTCAGGGGGGCCCAAAATAACCTTAATTTATCATGTTAATTAAAAATAAATGATGATTTCACTCAGAATCTAGAGTACAATGATATCATTGATAGTTTTGCAAATGCCAAAACAAGGAAAAAATCTATTTGTTGTTAAAAATTCGCCTTAAAAGTGTGATCTCTTTGCAAATCAGAAAACCACTCCAAATTTAGTCTGTATTTACTATTAAAAGTTATATGATAGATCATTTTGGTATTTACGGTTTATTGCAAAGTTTAACCACATTTATATATTTATCGTATACTACTACATATCTTCTACTTTTTAAATGTATATATTACATTGTGATATGAGGTATCACCAAATTTAGTACGGTTGTGTAAAAATGCAAGTAACGAAATAAATATTTTATTGCTTCAACATATAAAAAAAAAAGCTGGAATGGGGGGGGGGGGGCACAAAATGAATTTCCTGAAATAGAAATGTGCCCCATGTCCAATGTCAGGATGATTAGGCTCTGGGGGGGGGGGGAATCTTGCAAAGTAAAATTTGGCTATGCCCCCCTGTCGGGCAAGTTTGCCACCCTGTCGGGGATTTCCTAGCGCCACCACTGGCGGGGCCTGGAAGCACTTTTGGAAATAAAAACGTTAAGATGTTCCATGCGAATTGACAGTTGACTATTGTACATTGTTACTGCATCATAATCAGCTAAAGCGGGGTCGGCTGCTGATGAACATTAAAACAGATGTGGCTCATTTGCTTGTAAAAAGAGCTAAGTTGTAATGTGAGTGGTGTGGTGTGAAGGGAAGTGAGATCCTCTGCCCCAGGGCCATCTCCTCTCTAGTCCAACTGTCCGTCCCGTCTTTTCCTACAATGGTCATTAGGATAAGAAGTGGTAACGATCCCTTTATGTGGTGTTAAAAGGAAATGAATTACGGGAAGTCTAAAAATAGCTTTTTTTCCTTTCCGGTATTTTCTATTGCAAGCAAAAAAAAAAAAAAAAAAAAAAAATCCATAATTTCTCAACTGACAAAAATTAATACAATAAAATTTTCTATTAAAAAAAAAAGAAAGAAAACGGTTAACCGGCGCCTTTTGGAGCGGCGCACCGGGCATTTGCCCAAATGCCCGCATAGCCAGTCCGGCCCTGCAAGGAACAGTAAACGCTCAGGTGTATATTGGCATTTTGGAGGAGAAATTGCTTCCTACTATCCGGAATCACATTACTTCAGTTCCAAATGTCATTTTCCAGGATGATTCTGCTCCGTGCCATACGGCAAAACTGGCAAGTAATAATTTAAAAACCTTTTTCCTGCCATTAGACTTAAATTGACATGGTGTTAAGTAATTTTTTTTTCTCTAAACTCACACGCAGTTTCAGAAACCAAAAAATGAGCTTGGGGTCACCAGTTTGCCTTGGCCCGGAAACAGCCCCGATCTAAATCCGACCGAAAATTGTCGGAATAGAATGGGTGTAGAAGTTTTGAAACATAAGCCAACATCACTTTCAAAACTCCGGGAATCAATAATTCGTGTCTGGCACCGTGAACTCAGTAAAGAATACATTCACAATCCCTCATCCATTCAATGCCCCGTAGACGTCAAGCTGTCATTAAAGTTAGAGGCGGACCAACAAAATATTAGATTATATTTTATGATGTTTTCAACATTTCCATGTTACTTTTGTTTATTTTTGAACAGAAAGAGTGTTACCTCTACTTACTTTTTCGTCGTCCACTTGGCGACGTGGATGCACTTCACATTGTACTTGTTACAGTTTTGGTCATGTATTTCCATAAATAAAGTAAACAATTATCGGATTCCTGCTGTTAAATGTTTATTTCATAAGTTTTGAGGATTTTCACATACATTCATCGTTAATCGGTTGACCAAAACTTCTCACATATAACATTGTTGTGAAAATGCGAGGATGATGCAATTTTTTTTTACCAGCACTGTATATAAATACATTATTTAGACTAAAATTATCAAAATTTCCAACAGTTATTCATTTGTATGATTACTTTAACTTTTTATTCTCTTCGTATCTTCCCACATTCGGACATTTCTACAAACCTGGTATTTATTAACCCTTTATAGAAATTTTAAAGTAAAATAATTGTTTCTTTCACCTATTTTTTATAGTGTCCCCCCCTTTCAAGAACAAATAAAGCACTAGGGGTGATAGTGGACTCAAGTAAAATTTTCTGAAGACTGAAATTTTCAGAAACTATGAGGAAGCTCGCCCCTCCCCATTCCCGTTAAAACTCTTTAAATATGTATACAAAAGTGATTGAAAAAAAAAAAAAAATTTTAAAGTTTTCTTTTTTTTTTTTCAAATTTAGAATGTGATGTCTGCCCAAAATTTTCGGAATCACAAATACTGCTGTAAAGTACTCCTGCATAGTAGGTAACTTGAATTTAACACTTTAAAATTTTTTTGGAAGAAAAAATTCTGTTCTGAAAATAAGTAATTAATGAATAGTTGGGGCAAACCTAACCTGACAGCATGCTAAAGCTACACTTCGTCTTTACTTTGTTTATTTTCTCTGGATTTCTTGTTCAACAACAATATTTAAAAAATAGCGCATCTCTTAGTAATCTATCAATATTTTGTCAGTAAAAAAAAAAGAAAACTAATTATTTTCAATACATGAGAAATAAGAATGTTAATTTTAGCACTACAGTTATCATAATGTATTATTCTCAGTACTACAATAAATACTCAATTGACAAAATGAATCAGTTTTTTACTTAATTATATGCAAATGTGTTTTGTGTACTATTTGACCACCAATTTGATGGAAAGGTGAACATTTGGTTGAGAGACGACAATGGACGCATTAATTGATTTCCCGCGACACCAGCTTGCCGAATTTGAAGCAGTAGGATACATCGAAAGGAACGAACATTCGCTTCAAAATCCCCTCTTTGTTTTTTCTTTAATCAATTAATGAAAATTAATGCATTGATCATACTTACTATTTAAAGTAATTCAGTATGGAAAACTACTTAAAAATGCTCAATTTTTGCGACTAGTTTTACACGGCTGCATTAGAATAACGCTGGAAAGTTTTGGTCGACATTACATTAGAAATCTCATGCAATTCGAAAATTTCGTACATTCAAGCAGTTTACATGCATTACAATATTAAACGATCTAGTAGTCTAAAATACTTATCTTTAAGGATGAAAATTGCCTAGTATGGAGAAACATTTTTATGTTCATTTAAAAATAAGTATAACTAACAACTTTTTTTAATGGACGTATCTCGCAAACATATTTATTTTAAGCTGCATGCCATAGCATGTAGCACAATTTCATTTCAAAATGAAACGAATGTAATCTCAAGAGAAAGAGTGCTCTAATTTAAACTCGCAACGTAGTACCAAAAATATTTCAAACACAAAAATGTAATACTTACCCCAAAAGGGTACATTGGGATTTGTAGATAAATAAAGCTTAACAGATTTCTGGTCGTTCTTCTTTGGCTTATATTCAATCGCTCGTATTCCCATAATTGCGCATTTGGAGCCATTTTTGCCACAGTCTGTGCAATAACCATCCAAGTAATCTTCATATTTTTCACACTCGTAACCGAGTGGAGGATTTCTTTTGTAATTGATGGAATGAATGAAGAAATCAACAGCTCTCTGATGATTGCAGGAAACGAAACGTCTAGCGGCTGTAATTCATGATGCACGTAAATTCATTTCAGAAAGTTTTTGCAATTTTTTAAAAATAAAAGTATAAAAATTTTAATTTTCTTAACTATAAGTAACATTTTGTTCATCAGGTGTTTCTGAATTGCAGAATTATAATGAATTTAAAAGATACTGTAGCACAGAACATATAGATTATATTAAATAGCGTATCATATAAAAACTAGCGGACCCAGCAAATGTTGTTCTGCCATATAAATATTTTCTAGTGAATATGTTGGTTCTTTATTAAAATATAACGAATGTATTGTAAGTTTGTGGGGATGAGATCTTTGACAGAAAGATGAATGGACAATCACCGATAAGAGCAAAAAAAAAAAAACACCAACCATTCATTTTCTCACTACAGTAATACACGCATGCACGCACACACACACACACACACACACACACACACACCACCACCACCACCACCACACACACACCACCACACACACGCACACACACAAATAGACAAAATTTTTGTATCGTTCAAAATTAGGCACGCATTGCTTTGTGCTACAAAACAAACGCAGAATAAAATGTCAAAACGACGCGACGCTCCGGCAGAACGTCGGAAAACTCTCAATGATTTAAAATATTTTTGTTGCCACCTTCTCTTTGTCTACAAATAAAATATTTGTAATTAATATAAGCTAGGATTTTTCAATGATTTTCAGCAATAGTTTTTACTATGATTTTCAACAGTGGTTTTTACAATGAATTTCAGCAATGGTTTTTACAATGATTTTCAAAAAAAAAAAAAAAGTTCTGGATAGGGACCCCCCTAATTACCTTGCGAAATGAAATATACTTTACGACCTATTCTCATACCTCCCAAATAGACAGAAAAAAATTCATTAAAGTCGGTCGAGCCGGTCGAGTTCAAACACTAACACCGTGACAAGAGATTTTTATATATTAGATTATTTCCATTTCGCAGAAGCAAATTCAGACTACATTATTACATTTAAGAAAAACTAGAATCATTTGTAATGTTTTCTGCTTCATAATTAAAGTAGCATAGTAAACAATATAGCTGTCTTACAATGTTTTGTATTATCAATTTTGTTAAGAAGTAATTTTCTTTTGCTTGATTATTACAGGCTTGAAGGGAACTTTCAATTAGTAATATAGGACTGCACAAAATTACAATATTTCTATTTAGGACGGAAATACGTTTTGAGTAAGAAATACTAAAATATTTACCGTTGTTCTAAGTACTTTTTTAAAGTTATTTTAAATACTAGAGGACCCGACAGACGTTGTTCTGTTCAAACTTTGTAAATTGAAAAGTTAAAAAATTTCAATAAACTATCAAGGGTTTGAACCGTTCTGTTGAAAAAAAGAAATTAAAAAAAAATGTTTTAAGCTGCTATGGTATCAGAGTTCGTATATTTATTACAACTTGATTTATCTAATGTCCACTGAGCAGTTGTTTTATTAACTATTTTTTCTC
The DNA here is from genome assembly GCF_026930045.1 of Uloborus diversus. NCBI lineage: Eukaryota > Metazoa > Arthropoda > Arachnida > Araneae > Uloboridae > Uloborus > Uloborus diversus. The sequence goes on along the minus strand of NC_072733.1, from coordinate 157,526,470 downwards.
CCGTACTTGATGGTTTGTTCCTTCAGCCATACTCAAAAGTTAAAAAGCGTCCTCAGATATTAAGTTTAAAAATCTAACTACCCATCTAGAACAAACGGGAAATCTCGCTCCAACATCGCCCATATGAAAAAGAATGAAACAATCGAAAAGATATCTTTTAGAAAAATGATAAAGGTAAAAACAGTTCTCTGAATAAGCGAAAATCACTCATTCCCCACCCCTCCCAATGTAAAATAAACACATTCTTCAACTAAAATGCCTAAAACCTCTTCAAAAATGAAAAATAATTCTTTGCAATTTGAAATATTTCGCCAAATAAACAAAAAATACAATAGATTACATTAACAGTAGCTTTAAAATGTAAACAAATGATCACGCAACTGCATTGTTTATAGCCAAAGTCGCCACGCCACCACGTTACTGTAATCCAGCCGATTAGTGAGAGAAGCCAACTCCGACCGATATGCTGTCCGATCTTTTGAACCAAAACTTTTTAAGCTTCATATATTGCCTAATTTGTTCTTTCCACCAAAGATAAACATCTTCGACTGCACTGATCTTTTGTGTACAGAACTACCCTGTTGTAATTTATCTGGACGAAAATAAAATTTGTTTCATCTTTAAATTCCACCATCTTTTCCTTTAATAATGTACTGATTAGTTTGATAATCTTTAAAGTATTCTTGACACTGGTGCCAAAACTCGGATGGATTTCAGCCGAGAAACAAATGTTGCGAGGTACGGTACTTTCTGATCATTTGGTTAGGAACAACTAAAGCACCGATCCGGTCACATGGTTCAACTGCAACGACAGAACACACGTTTTGCTGAACCTTCCAGTACTTTATTTTAAAATACATCACGGGACCTAAAATCGTTGCTTTCAAGAGAAATGAAGGCTTCACTCCCTCTCTCTACGATTTATCTATTCTCAATTGACATATCACAGCGGGAAATTTCATTACAAAAAGCAGAGCTGGCTTTCTTATTGTCCTTTGGCAACGGGTTAAATATTTATTTCTGTTCTCGTTCAACAATAGGTTAAAATAAATATTAAATATTTGGGAGATATAACCATCTAATGTTTAAATTAATTAATTAATTGACAAAAACGTTTTTGATTCGGTCCTTAGCGATTCAAAACCATGCTTTGCCACAACTTAATTACACACAAAAAATTTGATCAAAATCGGTCCTGCCGTTTAAAAGCCTTATGGTGACAAACGTCCGCACAGAAGATTTTTATATATTAAGATATTTATTGTGGTTTATTTGGTATCACATGAAACTTCTCATCTTCAAAATCAAGCTCAGGTTTGATGTTTCCAACTGAATTTGGACTGGAGTTTGATAATTTAAGTGTTAGTAGCTTGTGAATGCAATTAATAATTGAAACGGCACTAACTGTATGGTATTTAAAAGCAAATAATTCATTATTCAATGTTGCTAGTCATGATTTATTCCACAATAACGGACTATGTATAACATAAAAACAAGAACAACTAACTTATGAACTCATATTATCGATACATATTTATCGATATTTATAAGCGCCACATTCTTTTATTTGACAATCAAATAATCAGATATCATAAAACTACATTCCTAAATTAAAATTAGAAAAAAAAAAAAAAAAACTCTAGCTAAGGTGCTGGAGCAAGTGTATATCAATCTGACGTATGTCTGTCCATGAGATAAATTTTACGAACAATTGCAAATTTTCTATTCTATTCTTGTACAGTTCTCAAAGAAACAGACATTTTATTGATTAACGGTATTTTTTATTTAAGTCCACTTTTGTTTCGAAATTAAATGCTAAAATATATTTTCGAAGCTTACCGTCGTAAAGACCTTCTAGGAATAAAGAATGAATCGCTGCACCAGAGCATCCGGGTTGATTCATACCATTGTTAGGATAAAAGTCGACATGTCCAACAGCTTGCGACATACCAAGAGCTATTAATAAAAAATGTATAGGGTGTTAGTCATAGTTGTGTTAAATTTTTTGAAGTTACCATTAATGTTTCACTGTTTGAATTACTATAACACTCAAATTTTAGTTGATAACGTTAAATATATTTGTAAAAATTTAGAGAAAACATCAGCTTTATGTGTAAATCAATACAAAAAACGAAAACAAATACTGAGAAATATTCAGCAGATAGAGTAAAGGCAAAAGAGAGAGAGAGAGAGATAACATATAAATGGAAAATACAGGTTCAGGAATGGCATAATTTGAGATGCATATGTAATTACACTCATCAAAAGTGAAATTGCAACACCAAGAAAGAATGTGTGTAGCACCGTGAAAATTGCAGGAGTGATTAGTGGCGAGATTCAGTATTAAATGTGCTATTCTCTGGCAGCCATACAAGCTTCAATCCGGCGAGACAGACTATCAATGAGTTCATTTATAGTTTCTTGAGGAAACGTTAGCCAAACCCACATCCACTGTGCGCAGATCATCAAGGGTTTGTACCAGTAGTCTTCGGTTCATGTCACGTCCATGTCTGAATGTGGTTTAGATCTGGAGCTGCTGCCAGACAGGAAAAGATGATAAATTCGGTCCGGCTGGTATGAATTTGCCTTCTGACATGCGGCCTGGCATTGTCCTGCTGTAATACCCTGTTGGGTGCTGCCTTAAACTTAGGCAGAACAACTGACTTCACTACTTGTGTGACGTGGCAGTCCGCCGTCAATGTGTACCAGAGGTGTCATGAGATCAAATATGGCGCCTCTAACCATGATGCCCAGGGCAAGACCGATATGACGCTGGGTCAAAAAAGCTGGTTCGTTGCGCTTTCTGGGTCACCACCATACCTGTCGACGGCTGTCATTTTTTCACAGACAGAAACAAGATTCATACGTGAACAATACCAGATGTCATTTAATGATCCAGGTACGATAACGCTGACACCATGCCAGGCGTTTAGATCTGTATTGAACAGCCAACGGCACCCTTGTGGCTAGTACTCTTGCATGTAACTGCACCGGGCATTATGGTTTGGGGTGGCATAATATTTAATCATATGACGTCCCTGGTATAGTCATCTCGTACGGGGAGCGTGGGCAAGGAGGGTGACTGCCCCCTCTAAGTTCAAAATTGATAATCGATTGAAAAATGATAAAATTGTTCGGTTCACGTGTTTAAAGAACAAAGAATTGAATCAACAAAATGTGTTTCATATTTTTCCCATGTTATTGTTTCCTAAAAATAAAATGAGAGCTTTGAATTGGAAGAAAGGAGTCTTTTTGTGGCCAATCGCCATGATTTTTATGGTTTTGTCCCGACTGTTTTAGCGAAAGTGAATTAATAATGACATTAAAACTCGATTGCGTAATTTTGTAAAAACAAAGCCAGAATCAGGGGCGTCGCCCAACCATCGTGGTTGGGCGACGATGGTTGGGCGACGCCCTTACCGCCCAACCATCGCGGACGCCCCTCCTTACACCCTTTGCCGCCCCCTTCCACTTTTTTGGGGCACCAGCCGCCTATGGCTCCTGGTACATATTGACGGCAGTTTGACAATGGACCGCTACGTCACACAAGTTTATGAGCCAGTAAATTGTTCTGCTTTTGTTTCGATACTGCAAAAAAAAAAAAAAAAAAAAATCTTTTTACAGTAATGTACTGTTTTTACTGCTTAATAATTAATACTGCTCTGCTAAATAACAGATAAAAACTGTAAAACTCTTTTACATTGCGCAAAAAGATGCGCAAATAGTGTTTCTTTTTATACAGGAAGTTTCAAAGTGAAACTAACGAATTCAGCATATCGACTGCCATGTTTGTGGATTTTTTTGTTGACTCAGGCAGGACAGCTCAGCAATTATTCCAGTTAAATGTGAGTACTAGTTATATTAATTCATTCCCTTTTCCTTCAAATGTAGCTTTTTTTTTATCATAGGAAATGTGTATAAAAAAATCGCATTTATTTTGACATCGTAATTCGTATCCCAATATTCGTTGATGTTGGCTTTGCAATTTGTTTTAATTGCAAAGTTGTAGCGATTGCTTTGTAGCAAAAATCCGAGTAGTTACTGTGATTTTGAATGTTTTATATCGCGTATGATGGTTTTGAAATATTTTTTGAAACTCTAATTAGATTTAAAAAGCAGTTGACACCTTTCTTGATCGTATTTAAAGTTATTAGAACATTAGACTTTGTTTACGATTATATTTCGTATTGCATAGGATGTCGGTATACTTAACATTTTATAATCCTTATGTTTTCCAGTAAATTTTTACGTATCGCTTTCTTTCAGTTATTTTTTTCTTATGTTCAGTTTTAAATTCTTTAATAATTTATATTTGACCATTTTAGTGATAAACTTTACAATAACAGTCTTCAGATAGCGTCAAACACTTTTTTATATTGTACCTTATTCGATGAATAAAAAATAAATAAGCAAATAAAAAAAAAGAAAAACGTGACCATGAGACATGCACACAATATTAAGTTTGCAGACATTGTTTGTATGTGTTCTGCTGAATAACATGCTCAGCAGAACACTATGGAAATGCACTACTCTGAAGTATGAACGAATCAAAATTAAAAATATTCTGACCTCTGGAGCCAGCCTTCATAGTTATCTATCAAAATTTAAATTATAAAAAAGAATTATCAATTAAGCCCCCCCCCCCCCGGAAAAAAAAACTGGTGAAAAGTAAACATCTGAAGATACAAACACGAAATGCTTGTCTTTTAATTTAATGCTTCTTATTTGCGTCAGCAGGAAACCAAAGTTTTACTTCAGGTTTAATGCACTGGCATTATTGAAACTTCTAAACATAACAATAGTTTTAGAAGCTATATTCAGAGGCACCCGATGGGAGGTCAAAGAAAGCCTCTATGACCTCCCAAAAATTGCCATAGAGAGCAGTTTTGTCTGACGATTCGGCAGATTTGGGGACATAACTACAACGTTGCAATTTTTGAATGCTCAAATGTCCCATTTCATTAGATATACTTAATGTGTGCATGCACCCATATTTTATTAATCGACTAGTATGCGAGTTTCTTTCGACAAATTAAGATTTTCCACCTACGAAAAAAGTTTAAGCGTGCAGTATTTTAAAATTTTAAGTTTTTCATTCCTGGTCTGGCAGTGTTCCGTTTTCGTCAAAATTGCAGCTTTTTAATTTAAAGTCGAATCGTTACATTATTATGCATTGTTTGTCATATTTTATTCGCCTTGAAGGACATGCTGATTTAGAAAAGTAGATGCTCCTTTTTGAGAACTTACAATAGAAACTCGACTTATTTATTCATGTTTTCTTTTTCGCTCTCGAACCTGTGCGCCTTATTATTTTTCATTTAAATTTATTTTTTCCTCCGCTCTCGAACCTGTGAGCCTCATTATTTTTGTTTGTTTGTTTATTTATTTATTTTTTTTGCATAGTCGAACTTTTTGCGCTCCCGATGCGCCCTTTTGGAAGTCTAGGTTGGCTTTTGGGGGGGGGGGGGGTATCCAGTTCGCCCTTGCCCGTGGGTCATTTGAGACCCGTAGTTATTGTTTGAAATGTGACTTGAATGAGATTTTTAGTGACTGAGTCTCAATCTAAAGTCCGTGGTTCATATTATGAGGCCAGCGAAACTGATGTTTGTGGATTATTGCCATACTCAAAGTCGCGAATCGAAAACAAATGCACGGATCTTGATATTTTTTGGATGGAAATGCAACTTGATTGAAAGTGTTAGCCAGTTTAATCCTATCTATGACCCGCGGGTAATATGTGACCTGTGAAGCTGATCCACGAGGCGCATTGTTATTACTTAAAAAGGGATTTGATCGAGATAGCTTTTAGGTGCGGACGTCCAACTTACGGTCTACGGGCCATATGGGGTTTGTGATGTGAAGCTGATCTTTGTGCCCCGCTGTTATTTTAAATTTTAAAATTCGAAAACTATGTGAAGCTTGACAACGAAGAGTTCACGAATGACCTTGACGTGGAAACATTTGTATCATTTGTAATAGGTTGTTTTTTTATTATATGGTAATGGTAATAGATAGGGGACCGCAATATTGGTCCGAGTGACCTATTTGTATTGTTTGAAAGATGACTTCCTCAAACATGTTGAGAGTCACTGATGTAGAACCTGTGGTCCGCGAGGCATATGAAACCCGTTTAACTGATTCTTGTGGCTTGTTGTCATGTTCCATGTTACGATTCGAATGTCAATGAACCGAGCTCGTTTTTAGGGAGGGGGGGGGGGGAGGGGGTTCAAGGCAGGGGATGTTTGTGATCCGAAAATTTTGGACTGACAATGCATTCTAAAACTGAAAAATTATTTTTTTCATTTTTTAATGCCATTACTTTTCAATTCTTTCAATGATTTTTGTTTGCGTTTTTGAAGAGTTTTTAAGGAGGGGGTTTAGTAGGGGAGGGAGGGGGATGAAAGTGGAGTTTCCTAAAAGTTTCCGAAAATTTCACACAGTTTTCAGAAAATTTTACTTTAGTTCACTTTCACCCCTGACGTCTCCCTCACGAGAAGGGAGGACAGCTGAGAAAATAGCTGGTTGCCATCGTGCTACGTTCAAAGCCCCTAGTGAGAGTTTTCTTTCCTTCTACCTGCGTCTCGAGACGGGAAAACGATTGACCAATCAAATGACACCATATCTAACGTAGTGTTTTTTTTTTTTTTTTTTTTTTGAAACAGTCACACGTGCTTTATTAGTCGAACGTAGTCGACTTATTTGCAATTCTCTTCGCGTCAAAATAGATAAAAAAAAAAAAAAAAAATCAGAGTGAAGAAGCGTCAATTTAAAATTATAAGCCAAGAAATGGAAAACAATTTTGACCTAAATGCAAATAAACTATCAGGAAAATATTCTGCATTACATCGGCAGAGGGATTGGGAACGATTGGCAGAAAGACTAAATTCAGCAGGAGGGGCCCAAAAAACGTGAAGTCTTGGCAAAAGGTAAGTTATTTTTTATTACTACTAACGTTTTTTAGTGAACTCTGTTATCAGTTTTAAATATTTTGCCTAAGTTAGGATAAATTAAACTACTTTTTAGACTAACAACAGTGGCTTTCAACTTAATGGTACATAATTTTATTTCCATTAATGTTTGAATTGATATATAAAAGTACTACAGTGCAATAAGATCTTCCTATTCTTCAAAAAAGCGTTTTCGCTTAACCCCGTGGGGACAATATCGTTTGTACTAAAAGAGATGAAATGTTAAATGCGTGCAGAAAATTTTAGAACTTAAAGTTCTACTCAAGCGCATATCATCATATCATAAAATTCCCTATTTGGGGTCTTTGTACTTTCCTGCTTTATGCAGACCGAATTTTTGCCGTTCTTGCATCTTGTGTGTCACATGTTTAAGTTCTTCACGGAATGCTAGTTAATGCTCAAGAAAAAATACTAAATATTTATCCCATAGCAGGCATGAAATCATTTGATTGCCTGTTATTACATTTAAGCAGTAGTGAACAAATTAGAATAAAAGTATGTTTGTAATGTTATGTTTTTATTAACATCGCTTAGAAATTTTAACTGTTCTCTATTAACTTTATACATTTTATTGCTTTTGAGCAAGGTACAATTTAGTTCAGATAATTTGTATACTTTTTTCATTTAAGCTATGGAAAATTCTTGTAGGTTTAAACATCAGCTATAAATAATTGACCTTTTGGAATAATGAATTAAAGTTCAAGTTCAAAAAAATCATGATGCAAAGTACTTTGCTTGATAATTTTCATTTTTAAATGCTAATTTTTAATATTTGTAATAATAATTTTGTTACGATCTGCTTAAATTTCAGTGCTGGTCGGACCATAAAAGTGCCATCAAAGCAAGGAATTTAGCTTTGGTCAACGAGTGCAAAAAACAGGTGAGGGTGAATGTACCGAAAAAAATTTAACCCCCGAGGAAGTAAGAGTGCTAGTTTTGATCGGGAAGGATGCGACCTATTCACCTATGGGCTTCGAGTTCCGGAAAGCGAAGGCTTACCTAAGGTAATATTTTTACATTTATTTCTACTTGAACTTAAATATTTCCACTGAAGAACTGGTATAATTGTTGTACTGGCCAAAAATTGCCTTTTTTGTAAACATGAAAACTAGGGACATTGTCAACATAACAATTTCAGCAGTGTTGATGTCGTGCTAACGTAAACAAACAATTTTCTCTGCCGAAACAGAGAGCTCACCCGCTTTTTTTCCGCCTTGAACTCCCTCGATAGTTAAACAAGGTACCAAAACGTAAACGTGCCTTGAAGCGTAGCGCAAAATTCTAGCTCACGAGAAGTGACGTCATGCGTCTTGAGTAGATCGCCCTGGGGAACTTGATCCAGAGTGTTTGCCGGTTTTACCCGACCTACAGCCCGCCGGTCAGTATTATGGCTCGTGAAACTAATCTATGTGGCTCATTCATACGTATAATCTTCGTACTGTCTTTCAGTATTTGTCTTACTTTCAAGTCTCTAAGATATGTTTATTATACTAATGTACATTGTACAATACCAAGTGTTCAGATAGTGGGTATACCACTATAGTAGCATATCTTATTGTCAACAAAATGATGCATAACTTTTCGATTTTCACGGAACAATTTTCATGTAGGCCTAAAGCAATAAGAAAGCATGTTTGGGGCATGACAGGGAGAGGCAAGAACTGGAAGTACGAAGTAGCACTTCTCCCCTGTTACAATTTGCCCAAGTTGCTTCAATTACTTCGTTAGAATCATTCAATGAAAATCAAGCAACTGTGTCAAAGTGTAAGATACCAAAATGTCACCAGATGGAAAAACAAGTGATCGATTCTAATTTTTAACTTATTAGTCTTATATTCATTTTAGTATTTCAGAAGTGGATAAGGAAAGCATCTTGAAAAAGTGAGCTAAAAAAAAAAACACTGAACGTGTATTTTTTTTTTTTTTTTTTTTCATTTTAACTGAATCACTTTATATGCTCAAAACTGCTAAATCAAAACGAGAAATGTACTTCTTTGAAAATTCTTAAAATGACGTCTTTTTAAGACGTTTTTTTAGTTTAGAGAAAATAAAAAGTCCTAAGGACCTGGGAATTAGCGTGTAGGGGAAAGGGGGTTGTAGAGCAGATAGAAACCAAAGTTTCTGATGTTGAAGATCTAAGTGAAATTCATTTTCCACTGACTCTTGACCATCAAAAACTGGTTTCTGCAACCGAAAAACTTGCGTTCTTGTTAAGGAGTTTTCCCCGTCGATCGGTCAGTTTCAACTTTTCAAAACTCACATTCGCGGATTGACCAAGTTCAACAAGAAACTTAAGGCACAACGTTTGCTTCAAATTTCAACGTTCCTTTTTTGGTGACGCACAATTTCTCTGATAACACGTACAAAATTCATAAGTTGACAGTACTCCGAGCCACCAAGAGCTAAGGCGCAGGGCCCGACTAAACTGAAAGTGAGGCCCAAGGCCCACAATGTTTTTTAGGCCCCCTCTTTATTCTATCACTTTAAATCAATGCAATATAATGTTAAAATAATGTTTAACATTTATTTAAACGATGATTTTTTATTTTTTTTCATAAAAATACATAATTTTTTAATGCCATGCATAATTTTTTACAAAATATGGGGCCCCAGGCCTACTTGGCCTGTGCGTTAATCAGGGCCTGCTAAGGCGGGCCTTTTGTCCGTTTGGTCGTCGAGTACCGCTCCACAGACATGCCCCTAGTTTCCTACTAGGCTGACATGGCCTCTCGTCGGCCCTGACAGTACCAAAGAACTTTCAAGCTCTTACAAAGTTAGTACTTTGAGTTTCTGGAAGGAAATGACTAACCTGCTAAGTGTAAGAGAGTAACAAGAGGTTTCTAGATCGTTTAAAGTATTGCTGTTCTGTAACAGTTTTTTTTCTGCCACATATCGTTTGAGTGTGTGTGGGTATAACTGCTATTGATGAAATATGAATTTTTGTAATTATTAATAATTTTAGTGCATGGGAGAAATCTTGTTCGCATTTTTCATTTTGAGAAGATTATTTTAATATACTTGAAAAAAAGCATACCCAGGAATTTCGTGGATGATGAATCCGTGTGAATGGCGTCCACAAAATCAGCGTCAGTAGGGTCAATTCGCACGCTTGGAGGCATATTCTGAAAATAAGGTTGTGCAGGGTCAACAGCTGAAAGTTACGAAAAAGTAGTTTCAGTCATCTTTGTGAATAACAATTATTACAAGCTGTTTCTAGAAGCTTATTCATGGTATCGAAACATTTTAAGGAAACATCTTTTGCTTTTGATGCTAATACACAAACTTTTACCACATGATGGTAAGCGACATTTTTCGATCGTTATACAAAAAAATCAGATGATTTAAAAAAAAAGAAAAAAAAAACAAACAAACAAAGCACTGTTACTTTTACCACCTCTTTTACATGAGTTTTAAACTCAACATAACTGCTTTCCATAATGGTTATTTTTTAAACTCTGCAGTCTGCCAGTTGATCTAACGCAGCTTCATTAGAAATACTGAAAAGTTCGTTTAAAAATATACATATAAGGGTAAAACGGCACCAGTAACAGACATGCTTAAAACATCGCTCTCAGGTTAACTCAATTTTCTGAGACTTTTAATGTATTTAGACTTTTAAAACTATTTTTCTCTCACGCAATTACATCTCATCTAATGTTTGTCTGCTTCTGAATTCTCTGAAGTAGTTAATTCTATTTTTATTAGCTCATTTTCGAAAAAAGGGCTGACCCCCAGTAACAGAACAGTATGTTTTGAGACTTTCGTAAATACTCTTTTCGTACCAGGGAATTATACGAATTGTGTAATAATGAAAATAGTGCAAATATATAGCAATAGAAAGAGCATATTGAGACATTTTTTGACGAAAAACATTATTTGCCCTCGTGCCTCCGTTATCGAAATATAAGGTCTTAAAATCTGCCAACATTTTGAGAAAAGTCGCCCTACTTTAAAGACTTGATCCCAAGAAACACAAGATACCTTAAAACCACATGAGACAAAGCCTATGTGGTCAAAACATACATCTGCAAAGCGTGTGAAAGGTGTCTTTCATTTTTCACCGAAACTCGCTCTATTTGCCGAAGATTCTTAATTTCGAAAGGCTTGAAGACCTCATATTTCGATAACGGGAACATGAGGGTAAGTATTTTATGCGCCTAGAAGCATATTTTACTATACTCTTTTTGTTGCTACTTATTTATTTTTTTCATTAATATACTATTTTATGGCTTCCTGGTAAGCACCGATAGTTATTCTGTTTCTGTCAAATAGCATTATTTAGCTATTTTTCTTGGTGCCAGTTCGTTAGTTCAGAGTGTAACTCATGAGTTGAAATGCGCGATTAATGTTTGTTATAAAATCAGTTTTATAAGGCAGGCGATCGAGCGGTCAATTTCGTACAATTTATTATATGATACAGAGGGTTATAAACGGTGAAAAAAATTTGTACGTGAATTTATACTTCAGTCTTTTTCAGTAAAACAGTCAGTTAAAATTAAATGTCAATTAAAAAGGTAAATAAATAATAAGTGAATAAAGTAAAAATAAATAAATAATACCTATAATAAATTAAGTAAATAAATAAATTAATGGATAGAAATAAATGAATGATCAAAACAAAAATAAAAGTTTAAAATTTTATTCCTTTATCAAGTTTTGAGTTCTGGAAGAATTTCAAACTGTATACCGGTGGAACGTAAAACGGCATTTGAAATTACAACATTCGAGCGGTGCTAGACAGTAGGGTAACAGCTTTTAATCAAACATAAAAAAAAAGACAACTATGGAAAATAAGTGTGAACTTGTAATACCTGTGATGCGGCCAAGTTTGATATTTTTAAATCTTTCTCCAGCGTATCCAGCTATGTGCGACCCAAGACTATGCCCGATGATGTGACAATCCATCGGATTTACGTTCTTAAGTTTCTGGAAAGATATTTTAAAGAAAAATTAGATAAACGAAGAACATTTTCTCATTCCTTGCTTATTTAATTGTATTTCTTTCTCAGGCAGCTTCGGTACAAATGTTCGAAGCTTATAGGGACTCAAATTTTATAGTTATGCGAGTAAGAAGTGCTGAAACTACTGAGGATATTTTTCTGGCTAAAACACTATTCACGCAGCGCAAAATGTGTTTACTAGTTGTTATATTTTAAATATTACAATAAACTTTTTTAGTTGCTTCATAGACAAACAATTTGAGCTGGATTACCTGTTGAAAGGAAGGAATCATATCGAACCCTAATCTTTAGTATTATCTACAAAAATTCATGCGTGAAAAAAGAAGAAAAGAAAAAAAAAAAAAAAAAAACTCAGAGCTATGGGGGAACTTTTGTACATGAGATCATCAAGCAGTTAGAGATACCATACTTCATGTAATTATATATTTTGTTCTACGTTCTATTAAGTACGTAACTGTCACCACGGATTAAGAAAGTGATGATTAAATCCTTCCTCAAACCAATTAAACTCGCGATAAAGCCTCAAAATATAAATTTACTACACTTGTATGATTTTACTTAAGACTGCTTAGTGCATGAAGTTGTTGAAGCGTTTTTCATCTTTGCTTTACAATTAATCTCAAAAAACGTATCTCCATTTTCATGTATTAAACATTTAAAGTTCCTCAACTATTTTTCCATTGTTTTAATTTGTTTTTTCTGTCCTCATATTGGGATCGGAAAATGAACTGCACGTGGTTTTGAAAACAGTTTCATAATATACGAGTGATAATCAATAACTAAGCGCTCCCTTTTCTCTATTTTGTCGTTTCAAAGTTTGGTTTACTTTAGAGTTAAGGTTAAGGTGGTCTTGAGTAACAGAATGGTGAACAAGTACTGCGAAGGCGGATTAAAATCAGAGAAAAGCGCTTTCAGTACACTGTTATAACCAGAGGTGCCAGATGGGTGCCCTTTTCCGCCTTAGGGTGCAAAGACGGAACCACAGGGTGCCATGGAGGCTAGGAAATAATTGTTCCGACATCTTTTAGCACTTCAATGGATGAAAGAAGTTAATGAAGGGCCATCAGCCCACGCAGTAGACAATAGCAGAATCTTTTCCTACGTAAGGGTGCCTCGCTCGAGCATGCGCTTTGCGCTCCGGCATAAGTTTAGTTCAGCCACTTTAATGGTGGACGACAAAGCTGGCTACGTTGTTGTGGTACTAAATTTTCACATTGAATATACAACGAAACTAGATTGAAATTTAAAATTTCCTCGACAAATCTTCAAAACCTTGCGTAAGTACAGGCATTTAATCATGGTGTAACATTTAGGGCTTTTCAACAGGCTTACTGTTTTCAGAGTTGTGTTGCAAAGTAAACTGAGTACTGCTTATTGTTTAGTCAACAGATTTAAACAGAGTGATGTATGGCTTTTTCTATCATGTGTAATAATGTATGGTGTTACTTGCTTATAGCGTCAGCGGTCTCGCGGATTTTCCCCAAAAATGTTTATTGTTAGCAGTATGAAATAATTAATAAGTGACGGGAATGAAAATGCAATGACGTAACTAACTCTTAGAGCAGATACACTAAATGTCTTTTTCATCTCAATAAAATAACTGCGTAGACGTAGCTAACAGAGGAGCAAAGGGCGGGGGGGGGGACGGTTTCAAAGAGAAATCTCTCTATAGGTTTTACGAATGTCGTCCATGACTCATGACTTGACGTGTTTACGTTTGTCTCGTTGGTGTTATTGCAAGAAACGAATGCAGTGCCTACGCGTTCATTTCTGTTTTTTTTTCTTCTGATTTCTGTTACAATGCTTTTCATCAGGTAGAATGCTAGCAATTTGTTTCGAGTTTTAATGTCAAAAATGTTCCTATTTAAAAAAGAAAAAAAAAGTGCTTTTAGGTTACTTACGTTCAAAAAGGGTATTCAAATGTCGAACCATATTTACGTATCAATATCTTGATTAAAATATTTTAAACTTTTATGAAACGCCTGCGTTTTATGAAACGATTTGATTTTTCCGTGATTGTAATCTTTCTGAATATTTTTGACTGGGCTTGTAAATGATCCATAAATACCTACACTCTTAATTTTCGGTATCATGCTGTAGTAAATGTCAATATCATTTAAAGCTACTGAGCAATCCAAGGGTATGTTTGAGAGTTAGAGCTAGGATATAAGAATTGAAGTCATGAAAACTTCTAAATTATGTTGGAAAGTCAGAAATGCCTTAAATGACAAGTTTTAATCCAAACTGAATTCAATGTGAAAAACGTACCGAGTCTTCGTATATCATAATTCAAAACAATAAATAGAACACAATAATATTCAAAAACGCACACAACATGGGGGGAGGGGGGGGGCAGGATCTGCTGTTGGAAGCAGTAAAGGTGCAATTTTTCTCTCCTGGGGTTCCATCTTACACCCACGTTGGGTGAAGGGTGCCTGTTTTTCACCCTAGTATGAGGTGCCATTTCGACTCCGTATTGGGTGCCGCTGGTGAACAATGGTCACCCCTGAAAGGTGCCAAATGCATCCTGTAGTTTTAAACAGTGTACCCAAATTTACTCATCCGGCGGAACGCGTGAACGTTTTTGTATCCTTTTTCTTCATTTTAAGGGTAAGTGAAGAAAATCTTGGTTAACCATTGTCATTTGAGGGTAATATTTTATACATTACAACATGAGAATTTTGGTAAGAAAAAAATAAGCACAACTCTGTACTTATTTTCACATAACCTAATGAAAAGGAATAAAAACTGAAACATTTCCTTATGTGAATAAATTAATTAATAAAATGTCGGAGGAAAGATGACATTTTTTAGAGAAAATCCTTTCGAGTAATATCTTCGTCTCTTTATTTCTAATAAAATTGTAATTGATTAATTGATATTCTTATGTCTCTGAACGATCGTATTATTCAACTGCGTGCTAAAAGAGAAAAAAACAAATATAAATTCTAAATGATAAAATTTTAAGTAAACCTACCTGTAAAGTTTGAATCAGTAATGCTATTTCAGCTCCTACTACTCGTGTATTGGCAGTAGCTTGAGTGTAAGGTAATCCGTTTCCTTTGCTCCAGTCTACTATTATAACATTATAATTTCCATGTAGAAGTAAATTGTCTTTGAGTTCCTAGAATATTTGTTTCAAGTAAAAAAAATAATTTAAAATTAAAGCATAATATTTTGAGAGAGCATAAAGTAAACTGGTTCTTTTAATTCCATTTTAAAATACCGTACAAGAAAATACTCTTTTCCAACAATCGAGTACTATCTAGACTACACGTGTCATTGAGGTTGAACCAAAAATCTCCAAGTCCTTAAGAAAAGTCTTAATGACAACTGAAGTCAATTGGAATTTTATGATATAAGCAAAAATTATACAATTAAGAAGTTGCACCCAGTAAACTTACTGTGTAGTCAAATGTCCATACTTGGAACAATTTTGAGTTCTGACCTCTAGTAGCATATCAATAAAATGGTAGCATGTCAATAAAAATGTTTTCCATTTGAACGAAGTACCCTAGAACCTTTTTTCTAGAAACCTTTTTTTTTTGGTTCATAATTTCTATGTGCTCATCTCCCCGTTATGGAGAAAAAGTCATAAAGTTGGCCAACATAAAAAAAGAACCTTTGTGAGAAACGGAAGGTACCACGTGCTTTCACTGTCTGCATGTGACTGGACATCCATATACGAATAGTGTGTAAGATGTCTTCCAGTTTCCACCATAACTCGCTAAATTTGGAGGCTTTTCTTGAAATTTCGCAAAATTTCAGACCTGATGTTTCAATAACGGGGAGACGAGAGCAAATAGTTTATGCATCCAAAAACCTGTTTTACTAGGCTCTTTCGATTGCTACTTATTATTATTTGCATTGCTATACTATCGTGTGGTTTCTTGGTTAGAAGTTTGGCAATTTAGATCATTAAAATCCTTTTTTTAAATGATTTTTACTGTGATGATTTTCAGCTTGTATTTGTTAGAATTAACTAAAGACTTCCATGCCATTGAAGTAAGAAACAAAGAAGAGAAACAAACCTCCATCCACTTTCCATATATCGTACTATCAATGAATCCATGAGTAATGAACTTTGTTTCATGGCTTGGGTCCAACGGTGAAGAAATGATTTCACTCGGCTTGCTCTCATCCAAGTAATAGACTTCTTTGGGATGAAGCTTCGTGTATAGATAAAACTGTGTTCGTATGGTTAATCTGTCTTGAGGTAAAACATTTATTGGCCGGTAGCGATAGTGGAAAAAATCATCCGTTATCTCGAAACAGCCCAATCCCGTCATACATCGTTTATCTCCTACAATTAAAGTTCACAAAGTGAAATTAAAAATATAACTCACCATGGCTGCATGTAATTTAATTTATGCAGTAGGAGAAAAGAATTTCGACCAGTGGTTTGAAGTAGCACGCTACAAGTAGCGACGCTACTGTAGTAGCTACATTTTTGAGTAGTTTGTAGTGTAGCGCACTACTTTTTTAAAAAAAGTAGTGTAGTGAGTAGTTAACTACAAAAAATAGTAGTTTGTAGCGATTTCTGGAAACTACTTTTAAATAAACTGAAAACGAAAAAAAAAAAAGGTTCAAACGAATTTGATTGGCTCAAATTTTACACAAGTACATCAGCGGATGCAATGAGAAATAAGACTCATAAAAATACGAGCTGACCTCAGGCATTTCATTTTGACGCCATACGTTCTATCTGTTTGACGCCATTAGTTTTTTTGCCGTTGTAATTTTCATATTTCACCAATATTCATATTGCAAAAAACACTTATTTTCGCGAAAATAAAGATATCGGTGATTTCGCGAATTGAAAATTTGGTGAATTTTATATGAACTGACCGAAGATTAAAAAACAAAAATATTTTAGCGAGGCTTAAATTTTTGACAGTAATTACCAAATAAAAAGAAGCTACAGTCGAGTCCCGACTTACGCGAGGGATGCGTTCCAAGACTCCTCGCGTAAGTTGAAATTTCGCGTTGTAGAGAAATGTTGCGTCTACAATTTTTTTATAAATACAACAAGTTCTTTTAGACACTGTGAAACACCCCCTTAAACTGCTTTAAAGTATTCCTCAACTATACATTAGTTTCTTACACAATGAACTGAACTTTTACTGTTTTTAAAAAATAAAAAAAGTCATTTTATTCAACATAAAATACTTAAAGTTGCACAAAATGAATACTCAATGGGAGGGAAAGACATGAAATAAAACAACACGGCACGCACAGAAAGTAGTAATAATAAAATGCTGCACTATAACACTGAACAATAGATACAGTAATAATATTCATGAGTTGAAAAATAAAGATAGTGATGATTTATGCTCCTTTCTTTTTCAATAAATTTTTAAATACGGTTGCTTCGCCTTGTCTTTTATAACGATTCCATTTTATGAGAACAGCCTCTTTTCCTGAACTCTTTAATCCACAGTACAAGAGCAGCTTTCCTTTTCATAAAACATATTTACTTTGCTTAGACACTACTCTGCAATTCAATACTGAAACTAAGTTCTGAAGTCTAAGTTCTAAGTTCTGATGTTTTGATTTTTAATTGTACTTATGAAAGATTCACTCATATTTATTTTCGTGCTACCGTCGACGTTTTGTAGTTGTTCAAGCATATCGAGAATCTTAACCGATTTTTTTTGGCAGGAACTTTTTCTTCCTATCTTCAAACTTTGGTTGAAACAGTGCACGAAGGCGTCATTCTATTTCATCAACTTTAATAATTAGAATGAAAAAAAAAAAGAAAGAAAAGAAAAATGCTGAGTGGTTATTTGAGCAATAACAATGCGATACGTAGAGTAGTTTGGTGTGAGAACTTTCGCTGCCGTCAGTGATGCTAAAGGGATGTAATAATATTCGCGAAATCAATATTTAGTAGCCAATAACGAAGCCGATACCCGATACTTCGTTCCAAAAAAAAAAAAAAAAATCGTGTTGTCGACGAGGAATTCGCGTTAGCTCTAAAATTCTTTACTCGTGAAAAACTCGCGTTATAGCCCTTTCGCGTAAGTCGGATCGCGCTGTAGAGGGAGTCGACTGTACTTAAAATGTTATAGAAAAGGATGAAATTGAACTGTTCTGGATGACTTACAATAAATACGAGCATTACAGTGTGTGAGAGTATGATAACGGACATTTTTCTTAATGTCTTCTGATGAGCTAATTTATCAATCTTTTTTGTTCAATTCACTTAATGTGTGTGTGTGTATCAGGATCCCCCCCCCCTAAAAAAAATCGAAAGTTGATTTTTCAAGTCGCACACTCTCTTATATTTTATCCTTTTACATCCAAAAAAAAAAAAATCATATAATTTGAACAACGGCAGCAAGTGCCGATTATGTCTGAAAGTGTGAATCAGCATCTGTGTAATGCTAGGCCAAATTGAAATAAAATGTTTTTTTAGAAACTCAAAATTTCTGTTGATGAAACGTTCCTCCTATACCCACATATGCACCACAAAAACATTTATTCAAATTAAAAAACATTTAGATATCCCACACGTGCCTAACATTTATAATTTTCTTCAAAAAATTAAGTTTTTGATACATATTTTCAGAAATGTAAGATTTTACGAAATTATCAAGCTGAAAAATATAAACAGTAAAGTAGAAAAGTAGGTAATTAGCGTTAAATAGAAATGTTTGTTTTCCTGCAATTTTTAAGTCTCCCACATAGTACTCAAAGATCTGGTTTTTTTCCAGGTTGAGTTAAATTTTTCATTTAAAATATATTATTATTTTTTTATTCGTTTGTAATCGTTGATCTGTAAATGTGTTCGTTATTAATTTTTGAACTTGATATTCTATTTAAATTTATATGTAATTTTTTAAAAGATAACTGAAAAAAAATCAATTTTTTAAATAAAATTATAAATTTTAGGTCAAGTGTGGCATATTTAAATGTTTTTTAATGTGAATAAATGTTCTTGTGGAACATGTGAGGTGTTGGGTACAGGGGCAACGTTTCCCAACAGAAATTTTGAGTTTCTAAAAAACTTTTTTTTTCTTTTTTTTCTTTTTCTTTTTTTTTTTTTTTGCGATTTGGCCTAGCATACAAGTACTGTTTTACACTTTCAGGTGCAAGTCGGCACGGGTTGCCCTTGTGCAAATTGTATGAAACTTATTTTCACGATTGTTTTGACGCAAGAGGAAAAATAAGAGTGTATGCGACTTGAAAAATTGACTTTCATTTTTTGAGGGACAGCCTATTGTGTATGCTTTTTATTTGCTTATTTTTTTGGAAAGTAGCGAAGTAGCGACTACATTTCAGAAGTAGTTTGTAGTTACTACATTTTGAAAAAAGTAGTTGTAGCTGTAGTTAACTACATTTGTAACAAAGTAGTTGTAGTTGTAGTTCGCTACAAAAGAAATGTAGTTTTTCCAACCACTGACTTCGACGCTTTTGGCCGAGGGCTAAATTGGCTGAAGTTTCAGAGCCGTCTGAGAGATGGGGAGGGGGGGGGGAGAAGCGTGCAGGATGATTGCTGCTGGTGCTAAGATCTGATATGTTGCCATAGAGTGTTATTTGCAGAACTATTTAGTTTTTAAAAACTATTTTTCTTTTATTGAAGCAGTTTTCAAAGCGTCCATGCATAAGAAATAATAATTATACTCTGTCGAATCCCGTTTTAACGAAATCTAAGGGACCATCGAAATCATTTCGCTGAAACGAAATTTCGTTACACCAATATTAAGATAGTTGACGCTGTAACGGACTTCGCTAAAACGGAATTTGACTGCATTTATTTCCCGTTATTTATTATATGATTGCATGTTCAGTTATGCAATAATTAAAGTATATAAAGCTGTATTTTACTCTTCATTATACGCGGTTTTGGCGGATTTGAAATTAGGTCTTGGAATTTTCATCTATTGTGGGTACTACAGAAGTTGTAGCCAATTTCATATCTGCTGGAGGGGAAGGGGGAGGGTAGTGCTTAAAAATACTCAGTCAGATCACTGCCATTTTTAGGATGGCTCAGTACATTAATATTTTCAAATCTCTTATACAGTGGCAGCTAAAATTATTTTTTTTATTACTTTTATTGGAAATACAAAAGAATTTCATATTCACAGAATGAAAATTGAATTTAGAAATCCCTGCTGGTATGGGGAAAAAATATTAGAGCATTTAGATTTGTGTTTTCTAAAAAGCAAAATTTTTTTGTGTTTTGTTCTCCACATTGCACTACATAACGATATAAATGTTTAGTAAGTGATTAGGGACATCACATTTTATTTTTATAGTCATAATGCTAGGTAACTTAAAGAATTTGAGAAAAGGAAAGTGGTTGCTTGACAAACTTCACGACTTACTGTACGTCAAATAGCAACAAATCTGAATAGCTAGAGATCGGTCATTTAGAGATTTCTCAAAAATCTGGGCAAATAAGGACACTAAAGTCGAGCAGGCAGGAAATCTTCTGGTTATGTACGTGTGAAACACATGATAATAAAAAACGAGCTTGCTCCAAAAAACAAACATCAAGGGAAATAAGATGGGAATTCAAGTTACGATACAGTTTTTGAACTGTTCAACATGTTTTTCAAAAATAAAAAAAGTTACATAATGAGGAACTAATGTGACGACAAACTCTTAAAATAGTTCATAAGAGACCACCGGTTGAGTGCTAAAAATGCGTTGTTTTTTTATAAAAAGTGGGATAATGTAAACTTTTCTGATGAGCAAAAATTTGATTAGGATGGACTAGATGCTTTCTGATACTTCTGGTACGATCTCTGTGAAGAGGAAAAAGATATCAATGGATACATTTGGAGGAGGATCAGTAATGGTTCGAGGATGTTCCGCAGCAGACGGAAACTATGCCAGTATTTTTTGTGCAGGGCAGAATGAATTCGGAGAGTAGTGTTGATGTATTGAGCAATAATTAAAAAAAAACACCGTTAATTACGAGTTTAAAAAATTTGTTCTAGCTGGATAATGCCTATTTAACAAGCTTCTCAAGCCTCAAAATCATTGCTTGATGCTCATTTCATGAAATTACTGCACTGGAAGGACAAACGGCTAGGTATAAGTTTAATAGATACTTTGAGGCATTCGGACACCCGAAGTATGAAAAAATGGTATTCAATATCGAAACAAGCAAGATTTTATTTTCTTCATCGAAAAAGCCAGATTTAAATGTTCCAAAAACGTTTTTCAACTTCCATGACATCAAGACTGATAAAAGTAATTGAAAAAAAGAGGGATATTATTCATTACTAGATTTTTTTCAGGGCAAAACGATCGTTGTCTTTATAATTTTGTCCATTTTTAAGTGACGTTTTTTTTATGATTCACGGGAAAACATTTATATTTTGCATTTTCAAATGTTCTGCCTTCCTCAAAGATTTCTTGTATAAAAGGGTATTTTGTGTATAAATTTCACTGAATTATTTCAGATTTTTTTTTAAATCTGCTATTTTCTGTTGCCCTTATATTTCTGACTATCACTGTGTACTTCATTGGATTATTGAAAATGTTTCTCTCTTGCATTGTAGGTGTTTTCTTGAAAATGTTTTGATATATTCATTACAAATCATGTCCATGACATTCCATTCCTCAAAACCCCATTAAAAATCGCCGTACATAAATATTATGCTTATGTATGATAGTACGAAAGTTTGGTTAACTTGTTAGCCAATAATTGTAGATAGTCTTAAAGTTTTATCCACTAGTATTTTAGGAACGGCCCTTGTGTGTTCTCATTGATTCTACTTATTACAAAATGAAGTGTTCTGTTTCCGCTTTCGATTCATCTCCCATCTCTCCGTAGCACAGCTATGCTCACAATTGTATGGAACTTATGATTTTTTTCCTTCTAAAGGAATAGTTTCATTTTTCTTTTTACCCGACGCAAAAGAGGGTAATGTGTTTATGAGTCTATATATGTATGTATGCTTGTTCCTATGTGGCGTTGTAGAAACTAAACACTTTGGCCAATTTTGATAATTCTTACCTCAATCAATTTGTCTTAAACTTGCAAGTGTCATTAAGCACATGGCACTAATCAAAATTCATCATAGCAACAACCAGTCACCATATTGTCGATTCGGGATCGTTTCGTGAGAGATTCGTCGTCTCGGATCTAAGACGCGTATGTCCTCACAGATGTCAATCTATGAAATCATATCGTTGGCGATTCCAGAGCACGCGTTTTGGCTGCCTGCATTATTTGTTTACCAAGTCTACTAAGTCGAATTTGATCAGATTCCCGACTTTTGCGATAGTCAGCCATTCTTTTCGCAGTGCTATAAAGCACTTTTTTCTTTCTTGTAGGTGAAACACTTTTATAATTAAGTAGATTTTGATCTCTAGCACGTTGCATTTGTTTTTGTCGTGATTCTGGAGACTGAGTTTCGCAACGTGTACTTTCTTGACGGCCTTTCTTAGTTTTGCAAGAAAGATTTGACTGACAACGTTTCCGAGCTCGCGTCATCATGAGTTATACAGGCTGTTTATATAGCTGTGGTTGACATAAGTTTGCGCATTTTTGCTAAAAATCAAGCATTTGTAGCTTTGAGACAAGTTAGGTCCCTAGAGGGACTAATAGTCAGTAGTTTAGACCACCGCAAGTTACTTAATAATTCTCACACTGTAAACTCTCACAATGAAATGCTAAAATTGCGAAATTTGCAGTCTTATAATCATAATAACTAAGTCAATGAAAATTAATTAAAGTGTGTAAAATAAAGAAATAATTATAAAACGAGCTGATGTGTGCATCACATGACTTCCTTTTACACCAATTCAATGTTATTTCCTTATTATTCCATTTTAATGTGATTCAATAGTTAACTCTCTAAATATCACCTACAGTGGCCAAATTGAAACCAGATTTTAAAAAAAAAGAAAAAATCGCCAAATTTGTCGCCATGTTGGCGACAAGACTTGGCGACCAAAAGACTGGCGATACATCGCCAAGTGTCCCCTAAATTATAACACCACTTGAGTTTGCATCGAAATTAACAATGATTTCCCCCCAAAATGGTGCAAAAGATCCCTTTAGAAACACTCGAATGCAACCAAAAGGGGAGGTGCACAACTACACCCCACTAGGAGCCTGCGTACAAAATTTCAACTTTCTAGCACATACCGTTCTTGAGTTTTGCGACGTACATACAGACGTCACGAGAAAATTCGTTGTAATTAACTCGGGAAACGTCAAAATAGATTTTTCGGGCGTCTATACGTTCTTAGGTATGTATGCACGTGTGGTCGGGTCGAAAAAAAACTCAACATTCATTAGGGGCTGAGCAAAAAGGAAATTAAGGTCAATTTTTGAGTGAAAAAATTTTATGAATACAATACTTCCTTTTTTGTAAAAGGAAGTAAAAACAAACAACCCAATTGCGTAATAAAAAAAAAATGAAAAGAAAAAAAAAGCCTAGTAGTTTAGAATGTTACTGCGGAGTACAGAAGGGGAGTAAGAAAGTACTACGGAATAACTACAGCATTGAAATAGTTTTATAATCGATATACACATAAGACAAATCATAAATTCAAAAGCAGAATAGAAGGATCAACAGTCGGGGCCATTCAAATTTTACGCGGTTCCATGACTGGTCAAAAAAGAATGGGTCCCGACTGTTGATCCTTCTATTCTGCTTTTGAATTTATGATTTGTCTTACATGAGTATCGATCATAAAACTATTTCAATGGTGCAGTTATTCAGTACTACTTAATAACATTCTAAACTACTGGGTTTATTTTTTTTCTTTATTTTTTAATTTTTTTGTTTTTAAGCAGTCGGTATGTTTTGTTTTAAATAATCATTTTTACTTCCTTTTACAAAAAAAGGAAGTAAAAATTATTATTATTGTATTGGTGAAATGATTATTATTTGTATTGGCGAAAAAAAATTTCACTCAAAAATCGACCTTAATTTCCATTTTGCTCACCCCCGAATGAATGTTAAGGTTTTTTTTCGACCCGACCACCCATGCATATATCACCAAAAACATATAGACGCCCGAAATATCAATTTTGACGATTCCCGAGTTAATTACAACGAGTTTTCTCGTGACATCTGTATGTATGTATGTATGTGCGTATGTGTGTATGAACGTATGTATCTCGCATAACTCAAAAACGATATGTCCTAGAAAGGTCAAATTTGGTACGTAAACTCCTAGTGGGGTCTAGTTGTGCACCTTCCCTTTTGGTTGCATTCTAATGTTCCAAAGGGGGTCTTTTACAACTTTTTGGGGTAAAATCATTGTTAATTTCAATGCAAACACAAGTGGTGTTTTAATTTGGCACACACTTGGCAATATATCGCCAAGCTTTTGGTCGCTAAGTTTTGTCGCGAACTTGGTGACAAATTTGGCGTTTTTTTAAAAAAATAATCTGGTTTTAATTTTGCCTTATTTAGAAAGCTTCTCTTGAATCACATTAAAACTGCCAATATTGGGGAAAATTTATCTATAAAACGTTTTCTTTGCTTCGGTTCGCAACAAACTTGGGGTGAAAATATTTAAAGTATTTCTTTGCTTACTCCGAGGCACTTTATCATTAAATTGGAATAAAAGGAAATCATGTGATGCACACATCAGCTCGTTATATTTTTATTATCATTAATATTACAGTAGAAACTCAACTGTGAGTTCGACCCTACTGGAATCCGGTCTAATGGGGGATCGAGGACGTGCGAATTTATAAAAGTACGGATTAAAAAAAAAAAAAAAACATAAATTGAGTAAGTTTAAATAAACAAACTAATGGACACAGTAAGCATTGCATTTTGAATCCAAGAGAATGATATATAAAACTCTTGATGTATATAAACGTCCAGTTCACGAGACTCAAAAACAATATCAATTCTGATAGATTGTGATTGTTTTGATTCGTTTTTTTTTCTTACTGGAGCTTTTGGTGAAGATTCAATCATCAGTGATAAAAAATAAAGCATATAAAATACTACGTTACCACAAAAAAAAAAAGGTTAACTCTTCACAGGTAAGAGAACGCAAAATTTCAATTCACTAACACAATCCGAGGCTTATTGTTGTTTTAGTGAGTTTTGCGTCATTATGGAAACATTTTTATCCAGAAAGTAGTGAGATGATGGATATTCAATATAAATAAACAGCACTTCTAACGTTATAAAATAGAAAAAACTCTTGGAGATGTTATACAAGGAATGAGACTGGCAGCATAGCATCTGATTTAGAAACTTTAATAAGGCGGAGCCTCGAAAGACGGTAGATGTAATGCACCTACGAACTTGAGCTCGCAAAACTAATTTGTTTGTTCATTTTGATTGTTTTCGTTGGCTGGTTTTTTTTTAATAACTCTAAAAATAAGTGTTTTGGCTTTGAGCAACGGTGAGCTTCCGTGGTTTTGCTTCACACTTAGACAGCATAACGGAAACCTTTGCAAAACTCCAATACACTTACGCAGATTTTTTTAAGAGCCCATGGATTTCGGTGGTTTATGGCAGTATGAGAAGGAAGAGAGTTGTTTCTTTTTGTGATTCCTTATCTGTGGTATAGTTCCTGAGGTGTCATGTTTACAGCTAGGGAATGATGGAGTAAAATACAAAATTACGAATGAAATCATAGCCCATCAATGAGACGTGATCAATGTCACATTTTAAGGTGGGTCAGTTGCACACAGGAAGAAGGGAGCTAGCTCCTTGCTGGTCTGACTTGACATCCATCGCAAGACCTTCCACCGCATCTGCACGACCGTAGACGATCGAAGGACTTCTACCCTGTGTCAGGTAGAGATTCAAAAACTCAGTTTTTGAGCCACGGGAACAAAACCAGGAATTTTGGGGGAACATTGGGAATTTTAAAGTAAACAAACTCCATGTTTTTCCACGTTGATTTTGAGCTTAAAATACAATTGTGTAAGATTTTTTGAGATGATATCATTAATAAAAAATATTCTATATTCTCAGTATGAAACAAGCTATTTAAAATTGAAATCGAATTATAGCTAAATATTTGCTTGTTGAACAAGTTTTTTTTTTTTTTGAAAGGAATTCAAACTGTTTATTGATGTCCAAAACTAACTACGTAAGCCACCCTTGCTGACGTGATAAGTACTGTGAAAGTTATGACTTATCTCAGTGTTAAAGAGTGCTAAATATACAAATGAATCATTCAAATGCTTAATTACAGACTAGTAGTGATCATAAAAGTATTAAACATCCAAATCAACTAGTTAAATATTCATTTGCGAACCAATAAAAAATAGTTAAGGTTAGCTATGCAGTCTATTTGGCATAATGTTTTCTTGGAAAAAAGTTACGTTATTTGCATTTACAGCAGTAAAAAGCATAATTTTTTAAAAATCTTATAGAAGAAAGGTTAAAAAATAGACAAAGTTTTTCTTTAAGTTACTTAAAAATTACTGGGAATTTTCAAAATTTCCTTCCTTGAAATCCCGGTCTATTCCACGAAATATAGTCGGTTTTTCTTTCCCTTGCAACACAGTGCCATGCGATGACCGCCACATAATAATCGTAAGACATCACTCTAAATGTTAGGAAATGGTTGAGATAAGTAGAAAGATCCAGCCATCCATCCCGACCCTATCTGTGGTAACTTCTTCATGGTAATGGCAATCCTAAGGTGTCATGCCGGGAGGAAAGTTCTAAGTCACATATATTGAAATCGCGGCAGAGGAAACGTAAGTATCCCAGTAAAACTTACCGACACGTGCCATCTGCACGGGAAGGTCTGAAGATGAAGTGACTGCATCGTCTTCAGTAGCATAAACGAAAGAAGAATTCCATAATGGAGTGGCAGAAACAAAACTGACACTGAGAGCCAAACATGTGTATAATACGCATTTCGCCATTTTTGTTATTGCGCTGACAATGTTTATTCAAAATTATGTTGGATCAAGAGTTTTTATTCAGACGTGATAAGAGTTTAAAGATAGAAACTGAGATTCAAGATCATAGTTTATTTTACTTACGACTGATAAAATGGTCCTTGTTTCATGGTTAGATAAAAACGATCTAACTACCTCTTTCATTTGTTCACTTTAATAGGAAAATAGGAAGTTTCATGACCGTTTATCTTTGCATTGTGTGTGTGTCTTTCACATTGTTCTGCAGCTTCGGTGAAAGAAATGAAAGATATAGTGTAAAGCTTAACTAAGATTTAGTTTTAAAATCGGGAGTCCCCAAACGTGAAATCATTTCAGATGATTCACCTCATGATCTGCTTGTCGTTTTACCTAGTAGTTTTTAGTCTGCTAGTAGTAGATCTGTTGATGTAGTTTAAAACGTTTTCACAATTCATAGACAAGATTTACGTAGATTTAGTTAATAGTAGTTAATAGTAATAGTAGTTACTTAATAGTAATAGTAGTTACTTAATAGTAATAGTAGTTAACAGTTTAGTTAATAGTAAATATAATAGATTAGATTAAAATAAAAAAATTCTATGGAGTTATTTGCTCTTATTATACAGCCGTAATTACTGTAAAACAAACTCATTTTGGTTTAAAAAAAAAAAGCTCTGTAACTATTGTATGAATGCAAAAATCAAATTTTGCTTTTATCAACCTATCGTTAGAATTGCAATAGTTTTCAAAAAAAATGGAACCTGCACCCTTTTTTTCCTTACTTTACTAACGCGGTATCATATTTTTACGGATTAAAAAATAATGAACCTGGATGAGCATATTATTCAACAATAGTTTATATATTTTTTCTGTTAGTGATGCGCAAGTTGAAGTTTTCATTTGCTTTTACCTGCAATTTAAGAAGCCACAGGTGCCCTTTATCTGATTGTTGTTCTTGTTGTCGTGTGCCAGCTAGGCTGGCAATTTTGAGGTGCGCTGCTTCACTTTTCCAACTGTACCGTAATTTGGTGTGAAGTCCGACTTCTAGAGTACACACATGCCATAAGAACCCGTTTATGTAGGCAACCATTCACATCATAACAACACATTCACACAAAGAAAGGACAAGGACAGGAGAAAGAAAGTACGTCCATGCCCGAGCCGGGATTCGCATCCGGACCTTCCTGTTGCAGTCAGACATCTCTGACCACTAGACAAGGCAGGCGGCCTTTATCTGGTTAAGCTGACAATTGTAGTTACTTGAAATACACCGCTAACTCAGTCATTTCCAGCCGAGGACTGCAGTTTTGTGCTTATTAGCACTCATCAGCCCGGCATAGGAAAGTGACTGAGCTGGAGATGGAAAACCTCTTAAGGAAGCCAAGAGGGCCAAACAAACTGGTAGTTAATGTAGAATTAGCACAGACCAGCCGAGTGACCGAAGCAATGGTTCGGTTCAACTCGAAAATTGATGGCAAGGCACGGTATATTCAGTAAATTACCGCCCATTAGCCAGGGCTAAAGCAGAAATACATGAAATACACCGCTAACTCAGTCATTTCCTAATGACTGAGTCTGGGTCTGTGCTAATTCTGCATTAGCTACCAGTTTGTTTGGCCCTCTTGGCTTCCTTAAGAGGTTTTCCATCTCCAGCTCAGTCACTTTCCTATGCCGGGCTGATGAGTGCTAATAAGCACGAAACTGCAGTCCTCGGCTGGAAATGACTGAGTTAGCGGTGTATTTCATGTATTTCTGCTTTAGCCCAGGCTAATGGGCGGTAATTTACTGAATATAATTGTAGTTACTGTTCATTAATCACACAGATTAACTAAGAAAGTTATATTTATTTAAATAATAAATTAAGAACTGAACAACACTAAATTTAACTCGTACACACATTAACGCCGAAAATCTTCCGAACACTATATAGTTGCCAGTTCATTAAAGAAACAGATGAAAGAAATTAAAGCGCATGAAATAATAAATGTAAAAAAAGGCTTAACTAAAAACAAGATAGGATTAAACAATACTCAACCCTCCCTCCAATTCTTACTTGTTAAAATAAAAAAAAATAGCAATAAAAACTAATTTCAATGGACAAACAAAATTATAGTACTTTAAAACTTAGTAAAACAGTTTATCAAACTTGTCCCTTGACAGTGCTTTTGTAAAAATGTCCGCCAATTGTTCATTACTATTAACATATTCAATATCCACTGTTTAACTATGGTATTTTTCGCAGCATTCCAATGTATTTGGCTGTGCTTGTTTTTAAACCTACTATAACAAGGTTTGTTGCATACGTAATATCAGAACGTGTAGTCGCGGAGGAAACATTAATGATCCAACGGTTTCACGATACGGTACGCACGCTTCCTTGAATAGCATATCGGGTTCAGATGACAGAATAACGTTAGGATCAGCTGGAAGAGTTATGGGTTGGAATCCTCAAGGTTGAACTGTTTGATGATTTTCCTTATGTAGGTCTGAGAATGGATAAAAGTTGAGCCATCTTTGATTTGGTCAATTTCAATTCCGACAAAATAACCATTTTGACATGTAGTAACTTCAAAATTTAAATTCATATTTTCTATATGATGTCATTTAGTATCGTTTCCTCTTCACAACGAAGAAAAACGTCGTCCAATGATGCAGTTGACATTGGACCACACAAATCACAGTATGTTAATTCACCACATTCGGTGGACTTGTTTTTCCTGTTACTGAAAAAGTGTCGATGTTGTTTCCCATACAAGAGTCTTCACACAAGAACTTAGCAGCGTCTGAAAAGTCGATATCATCTATCAGTCCTCTGTCACTTAATTCTTTAATAGTTTTAACGTTAATACACTCTGTCCCAAAAAAATATATGCACCCAGAAGAAATTGAGCTACACTCACGAAACTTGGAAGGCATGTAGTGTATAGGGAGATAAGAATACGATTAAAAATTCAGAATAATAAATAATTTTATTAAGCAATTACAGCATGCAAAAGGTTACAAATCAGTAAGTAGCAAAGCCACCTCTGGCAGCTATACAAACCGAAACACGACGTGGCATCGAATCAATTAGGTCACTTATGTCCCCCTGCGGAAGATCATGCCATAATCTTTGCAACTGCGTCGTTAATTCCCTGTATCCCGAGATGGCTGCAGTTGCCTTCCCAGCATGTCCCAAACATGCTCTATGGCTAAAGGTTTGGTGACCTGGCAGGCCATGGGAGTACGTCATATCCCTGAAGACGATGTTGAGTGAGTCGCGGTATGTGGACGAGCATTGTCCTGCTGATAAATGGCACCTGGGTGACTTAATAGCATGGACAGAACAATCGGCGTTAAAATGCTGTCCACGTATCTGCGAGCAGTCAAAGTACCCTGGAGAACAAGGTAATCGTGTGTCCCAAGAAATCGCTCCCTAACCTGTCACACCTTGTGAAATGGCTGCATGCTTCTCGACAACAAATGCCGGATCAGAGCGCTTGCCAGTGCCCCTCCACATACGTGTGCGGTGATTATCAGCACTGAGACTGAATCGGGATTCATCGCTGAAGATCACACGCCTCCAATCTGTTTCACTTCAAATTGCCTGAGGCCGGCAAAAATCCAGTCGACACTGCCTGTGATGTGGGGTCAGTGACAAGCGTCTTAATGGACGCCGGCTCCTTATGCCAACTTCGGTCAGTCGTCCCCTAATGGTTTCCATTGATACCACCGGATGCCTGGAAGGAGGTAAGTGGCGTTAAATCGATGCTAGTGACGTTGTCGGTGCCGACGTGGATGCTCTTCTGATTGCGCGATCCTCGCTTTCATTTGTGTTCCTGGGACGCCCTGACCCTCCGCGATGGTCGACTCTTCCTTCCGTGATCCACTGTTGCCAACACCGAGCAACTATCATATCACTTCGATTGAGGTGGAGGCCGATACTCCTGTTTGACCAACCTGCTTCTCTGAGGCCTATTATACGACCCCTATCGAACTCCGTCAACTGTTCGTACAGCTGCCGGTTACGGCTTAGAGGCATCTTAAGTCACAATACAGTCTACCGAAGCCAACAGATTCGATTGAATAGCCCAACGGCCCAAGTACTCATGCTTTTAAACTCTCCCACCTGTGCAACTCATATGCTCATAGCGCGCTTAGCCTTGTTTCATTGGCGCTGAAGTTTTAATCATTTGCATATCGGCTACCAAACTGCATTTGTGCTGAGTTTCATGATTGTGACTCTAATTCTTCTAGGTGCATATATTTTTTTTTTGCGACAGAGTGTATAACCCATTCTTTCATGCTAGACCTTTACGCTATCTGTAGCAGAAGCCACATTCGCTTCAACAGCTTTTAATGTTTTAAATATAATTTTATACAGATTATTAGATGTGCAAACTGCTAAGGCGGTGAGGTCATTATCCCGATTGATTATTTTGGCATTATCATTAGTTTTAATGATTTTCATACCCTTATTAGTTACAGTTCCTTCAGAAAATAAATTTCTCTTTAAACCTTGCACATACAGTACATTTGTGATTAGACCCTCAATCCATAAGTTGTTTACTAATTCCAAAATTCTAACACTACCTTTCCTTTCAACTGGAAGCTCTGTATGTCACTCAGACGAATTTTATCGCTTCCATTTAGTTTCTTAAATTCACATAAAGATTGCAAGTCATATGTCATATAGACAATCGATCCACTGTCGAGGACTCATTCACTGTAATAAATAACAAATTCCTTTGTTTCAGCACTAAAGACATTGTAGCTTATAGAGTCTCCCTCTCTTCAATAGAATAATCTCCACCATCATTTCTTGGGTACCCGGAACGACATTCTTTGGCAAAATGTCCTTTCTTGCGACAGGAATAGCAAATAATTTTCAATTTATCAAATCTTGCTTTTACTTTATTTCCTTTCGACTTGTTGGCTGATACTCCTGAATTTTTATGTTTCGCTACTATAAGAGCTGATACGTTTCGCTCGCTTTCAGTCAAGTTTGATTATTCATCAATTAGTCTGGCTGTTAAATTTGATAACGTTTGTTTAGTTTCATCCAATTTCGATGCTTTGCTGGTAAGGTGCCAAGGACTTTGGTGATCAAAGTAGCATCAGTGATGTTCTCACCAGAGCTCTTAGTTTGATGCGCTAAGTTTTCCACACGGGCGATCTATTTAACAACAGTTTCATTTGTGTCCATCTTGAGTTAATGAAACTTAATTAACAAATGCATTTTCTTAAAGTGAGATGCCTGCTTATAAATTGCATCTAATTTCTGCAGCATGGCGAAGGATGATATGCAGCTTTCGATGAGCGTGATTTGCTTAATTTCCATTGCGGCAGTAATGGTGAACATTGCAATGGCATCATCTTTCTCCCACTTTTCAATGTCACGGACGGCTTCGGGTTTCACTTTTTCTCCACTTGCCACATTGTACACACCTTTTGGCTTTTAGTGCACAACTTATTTGAAATCTCCATTGGGAGTAGTTATTACCGTCAAATTTGTTCATTGAAAAAATGCCATTCTTGGTTTCTTTTGATACGACTATGCAAAGAGGCTTAACGAACCGGCAAAACTTCAAATAGCTACTAATGCTAGGAAACGTTCAGTTCTTACTCAACGTAGGTAAGCGACATGGATGCGTTCCTGGGTTCATAACCTGTTCATTAATCACACAGATTAATTAAGAAAGTTGTATTTATTTCAATAATAAAAATTAAGAACTGAACCACAACAAAGTTAACTCGTACACACAGTACCGCCGAAAATCTTCCGAACACTATATAGTTGGCAGTTTTATTAAAGAAACAGATGAAAGAAATTAAAGCACATGTGAAATAATAAACGTAAAAAAAAGGTTTAACTAAAGACAACAAAGAATTAAACAATACTTAAGAGCCAGTTTTTATAAGAACCGGGCAGAAATGGGGTGTTCGGATATACACCATTTTTGATTTTGGTCAATTTTTTATGATGAATTTTTTAAATATTTTAGAAAACACGCATTTTTTTTCCTCCAAAAAATTTTTTTGGGACCTGTAAAAATTCGTAAAGTGGAGCTCGACGTAGAGGTTTTTGTAAATCGGGGTTTTTTTGAATTCGATTATTTCTGTGTATTGAGAATCCGCCAAAAAAATTCTTGTGTTGATAATATGACATTTAGTACCTTAATTAAAATATATCGTAAATTTTGTGGCAGACCTTCAGGGGACATGGACACTGGCAGGGGTGACTAAACTGGGCAGAAAAATGTGTCATGTTTGAGGCCTCCTGGTTCCATGCACTGAGGCTCCACCATGGTTTTTGTACGTAATTTGTGTAATAATATGTACAAATTATTCAATACCCTCATTAGAGTTGCTTGGCTCACTCTCTGCGCTGCCAAAAATTGGCGGTTTTTCTATCGAAAAATGCTAAAAACTGCAGTTTTCCCGAGCCTTTATCTCAATGCACTGAGAGTCAGTGTAGAACTGGATACCTGCATTTCAAACTAGAGTATGTATATTTTCACAAATAAGTGACAGAACTATAGGCAATTTTTTTTCAAGAACACAATACGTATTTCAAAACAGTAAAATGAACTATTTGAACTCTTCAGTTTTCAGTTCAATCAACATATCCGGGTTTAAACTTTCCCCTAGGGACTTCCAGATACTATTTAAAAAACTAGTATGATCAAAAAATTACCATAAAAGAGTTATAGACTGGCAAGTAGACTGATTATGCTTACTCGCATACTTAATAATATTATAACTGGAAGCCAAGTGGAAAAAAGAAAAAGGTTGTTATTGCGGTAAAAAGGTAAGTTATTTCTAACACTCTTTTGAAGGCGTTTTAGGCATATTTTAAAATATTTTAATTAAGATAGCTTTCTTCGTTTCATAATTACTTATTTTCTACCATTTTAGGCCGTGCATTATATAGACAAAAATTATTTTCTCTGCATTAAACTACCATGATGGCAAATAATTTCAAAGTCATATTTTATTACTTATGATAAAATCAATATTATGACATTATAAAACAAGGGTACAATTGCCTAACTGACTAGCGGGAGAGTAAAAGAATTCAAGACACGGCGTATAAATTGAGTACAACGAACTGGATAAGACGTTAACTCGTATGCAATTTCCTCATCTTGAAGTGCATTTTATGAGCCTGCAGAACCATTGCCCATAGTTCTGTCACTTGTTTGAGAAAATACACATACTCTAATTTGAAGTGCAGGTATCCAGTTCTGCACTGACCCTCAGTGTGAGATAAAGGCTCGTGAAAACTGCACTTTTTAGCATTTTTCGATAGAAAAAACCGCCAATTTTCGGCAGAACAGAGGGTGAGCCTAGCAACTAATTAGGGTATTGAATAATTTATATATATTATTACAAAAATTACGTACAAAAACCATGGTGGAGCCTCAGTGCATGGATCCAGGAGGCCTCAAACATGACACATTTTCACTTTCTTTGGCCCAGTTTAGCTACCCCTGCTAGTGCCCACTGAAAGTCAGTCACAAAATTTACGATATGTTTCAATTTAGGTACTAAATGTCACATTGTCGCCACAAGAATCTTTTGACGGATGCTTAATGCACAGAAATAATCGAATTTTAAAAAACTCTGATTTGCAAAAACCTCTACGTCGGAATCCACTTTACGAATTTTTACAGGTGCCCAAAATTTTTTTTGGAGGAAAAGAAAAATTACGGTGTCTTCTAAAATCATTCAAAGAATCCACTGTAAAAGTTTTAGCGAAATCAAAAATGGCATGTGTCTGACCTGCCAGTCTGTTACTGGATCTTAACAGTTACGGACGGTATGCTGGGTTAAAATAAAATAAAAGTGGAACCAACGTACGTTGTAAATCCAGTTGTACAATCGTACAGGTAGTGAGTTAACTATCTGGATGTATCTTAACGCACCGCGAAGCTTGCGCATAAGATCATTGTAAAGATTTATTTACAAAAGATTTCTTTACAAGACTACGGAGAAAATCGTTTTTTTTCCTCGTGTTTGCGCACAGGTGCAATATCTTTCCGCTTTTTAAAAGTGTAGTGATATCAGTAGCTTGTTCTTTGCAGAATTTCGTTTTACTTTCAGTAAGATTTTTGGCTGAACAGGATATTAATGCTCGCCCCCCCCTCAAAAAAAATTGTATTTTTTATTCTGGAAATTGAACCTTACTTATTCGTATTTCTACGAAGCCGGTTGTAAATAAAAGTTATTGTTTAATCTTTATGATGGATAATACTATTATTATTAGTTTTTTACAATTCCAAACTCTTGCAAATTATTGTTGAAATCTTAAGCAAACGTTTATCATTTGTTATTAAACTGTTATTTTCCAAAATAGAATTTTCGAATAGAAATTTCGAAAATATTATTTTCGAAAATAGATAGCGAAATGGGATCCGATTTATTTGTTTTAAATTTGCTAAATACCTTTCTCACACTAAGAATATAATTGAAACATAATCAAAAAAGTAATTGAGGAAGAAAAGTATATTTTCAAATTGAACTATCAAGTTCATGTAGAATAAGCAGAATGATGAAGCGAAAATATAAAATAATTTTATCTGGACAATGCTATTTAGAACAGTTTGGTGATCTGAGAATCGAGTCCATTCCCATGTTTGAAATCAAAATCTAGTTCAAAGCAAAAAGTTGGGAAGTCAGTGAATGAAATATTTTAATGCATATGCATCTTTTTTTTTTAAAAAATTCTGAATTTGCACATTACATGCTTTGTACTTTCACATAAGCTGTTGTATGGCGCGATAGCATTTAGCGGTAAAATTTTCTAATTGACTCAGTCTGCAAATGACTACGTTACAGAAGCACGAAACGAGCGTTTTATGGTTGTGTGAAAGCAGTTCTGTCATAATCGAGTGTGCGTAGCTCCAGTTCTGCACATCAATAAGCTAAAGCAATGAATTGTCCAAGTCATTGTATGATTACCTGCTGAAATGCTGCAAAACAGTAGGCATAAAATTGAATTTGGATCTCATTTGGAACTCAATAAAATTCAATATGTTGCATAGAATTGGTTTTTGTTGCGTT
This sequence comes from Uloborus diversus, assembly GCF_026930045.1. Taxonomy (NCBI): domain Eukaryota; kingdom Metazoa; phylum Arthropoda; class Arachnida; order Araneae; family Uloboridae; genus Uloborus; species Uloborus diversus. The sequence goes on along the minus strand of NC_072733.1, from coordinate 157,490,678 downwards.
TTCAATAAAAAAAAACATGCTCGTGACTCAACTTGTTTAATTTTTTTCATTCAAGCATGAAATGAGTCCAATACTTTTGGCCTACCCTGTAGAGCCATCTTATAAACAACTTGAGTCATGGAGAAAGTTAAAATAGTTATTGAAATTTTTCATTGATAATGTGTATTATATTCTACTTTTGTATCTTGTGTGCAATGTGCATTTAAATTTAAAGAAATGACAATAAACAAAAACTTGTTTTTTTATTGTAGAGACCAGATTTGTTTACAAGTAACACAGCATTTATGTCATTTTGAATCTTTGAGTCTTCAACATGCAGTAAGCAACACTGACTTTTTGGAATCAATTGCTTTGCCTCCTTTGTTACAATACTTTTTCGTTTCTAGTGAACGTTGACTGCAAAAAAGTAAATATACATATTTAAAACGGAAAATGTGTGTGTGTGTTTATTAAATAGTTCAACATGTTTTTTTTTTCTTTTTTTTCCAAATTTTGTACATCTTTTATACAGCAAGTCCTTGCTGTGTTAACCATTTTATGCATTGTTGAGCTTCATTTTTTTTCCTTTTTTTTTATAATTTTGAGCTTCAACAGCACGCCTTTGAAACTCTAAGTTTAAGAATAAATATGTAAAATTGAATGTGGAACAGATTTCCAGATAGTTACTTTAAACTAACTCAATTAACTAACAATTTTAGCAAGTAAATACTTATTGTATACATTTCATGCTTTTTATACTTCTCAAATGAATACTTGTGTATGATAACTTTTTGTTAACTAAAAATTCATACCATAGAAACATCAAAGAAAAAAAAATCTTTTCTCTATCACATAAATTTAATCATAATTTCGAGACAATTTTTCTAAAAAATCTGATTGCCTAGCTATTAAAAATACATACCGTAGAAACATTTTTAAAAAAAATTCTTTTCTCTATCACATAAGTTTAATTGTAATTTCGAGACAATTTTTCTAAAAAATCTGATTGCCTAGCTACTAATTGCACAATGAATGCACTCCAGTATACAAAATATAGCAAATTGATTTGAAAACGATCTAAATACTAAATATATTTTGTAGTAAGTTACCGCCCTAAAACCAGGGCTAAGGTAGAAATACTTAAAATACACCGCCAGCTCAGTTATTCCATCCGAGGACTGCAGTTTCGTGCTTTTTAGCACTCATCAGCCCGGAATAGGAATCACATGAGCTGGAGGCGAAAAATCTCTTAAGGGAGTCAAGAGAGCCAAACAAACTGGTATAGCTAATGCAGAATTAGCTACCAGTTTGTTTGGCTCCCTTAAGAGATTTTTCGCCTCCAGCTCATGTGATTCCTAATCCGGGCTGATGAGTGCTAAAAAGCACGAAACTGCAGTCCTCGGATGGAATAACTGAGCTGGCGGTGTATTTTAAGTACTAAATATATTAACAAACACTCTCAGAAACGCATGCTAAAATCTCATGAAATTTTCGTCGTATTTGACGATATGATTTGGTAAAAAAATGCTCCGAGTAAACTTTCGAGAGATTTGAGCATGAGTTTCTGACCCGCAAGAAAATAATCGTCGAAAAGGACAAATTGTTTTCTACGATTGATGAGTTCTTGAAAGTGAGCGATTCTTTACTTCAAAGATTGGTAAATATAGTATTATAGATACTCGAAACATTTGTTTTTAGATGCAGACGAACACTTCTACCGACATTCCTCAATTTTGAAATTTTATCAAAAAATGAGAAGTTATAAAAGAGCCTAAGTGCGAAATAAATGTTTTCTTGTAAATAGCAAATTCAGTATTTCATTGCAGTACATTGGTTCCAATTACGAAAACATGCGATAGTTTAGCAATGAAAAAATCTAAATAAATAGTAAAGAAAACACAATAAAACATGTTTTTGGATGCATTATTTGCCCTCCTGTCCCCGGTATCGAAATATCAGGTCTTAAAGTTTGTCGAAGTTTTAAGAAAAGTCGTCGAGCGAATTTCGATGAGTATTGGAAGATAGTTTTCACACTCATTGCATATGAATGTCCTGTTACATGCGAACGGTGAAATCGTCGGCGAAAAATTTATACCTCCAATATCTCGCCAAGTCTTTAAATTTGGCACATTTCTTAAAACTTCGGCTGACTTCAAGCTCTTATATATAGAAAATGGAATTCCGAGAACAGATACTGTTTGTGTCAAAAAAAGCCTTAATATACTCCTTCGATTGTTACCTATTTTAGTTCATTATATTTGTTCATTATTACAGTACTCATGTTTTCCCTGGTAAGTAAAATAGTTGTTGAACATATTAGGAGCAATGACTATTTTTCAAACCGAAAGGTCTTAAAATATTTAGCAGGGGACTGGTAATTAAATTCTATGTACATTGGAAATGAGTGCATTCTATTTGGGCCTCACTAAAAACCACGCATTGGTCATACAACTGGTATTGCATTACAAATGCATCTCAGGAATAACTGTAACGCGATGTTACATTATATAGAAGAGCGTTGAGTCCCGTATTCAAATCAGTTATTAAAATTATTGGTTAATGAAACCAGTAAAAAACCACTATGAATTGCCTGTATAAAATGTTTATATATTTAACATTCAACATCACGCCTCATATCTGACAAATACACACACGGCGTTTCTTATGAATTCTTTATGATATTTTGATTTTTCAATCATTTCGATATTACTTTTTCAATAAATCGAGTGGTTAATAATTAGTTGTGCCGCATTTTTCACTGCAAAAATATATGAATAGTTGTATAAAATTGACTATGTGGCGTGGTGTACCAATGTATACATAGAAATGTAACGGGTATTAGCGTGTAAAGGAAATTATATTTTAAGGAAAATATTTGCTGATATCCAAGCTAAAATGAAGAATCATGAAATTTCACACAGATAACTGCAAAGAAAAGAGCGGTTCATACATTTTTGTGGGAATATGGAAAACAAAACTTTAACTTACACGGTATCTGCAACGTTCATCGGAGATATTTGGACATTTTCCAAGAAAATAGTAGGCTTCTGAAGTATAGAAAGGCCAGAATTAACCCATGAGAATGTAACACTTTTTATGTCCCCTAATTCATCATTCTGCGTTACGAGAAAGTCGTATGTTGATCCATGTACAAGATCTTTTGACCTAAAATGGAATTAAATTTTGTTTAATGATAGAAATATATATATATATATATATATATATATATATATATATATAGTATATTAGAGCTTTGGCTTTGAAAAAAGTTTAGCCTGTAGCGGAAATGAACATTTTGTACAGAATTGGAAAAAGGGGAAAAGATCTATTTTGTTCAAGTCTAAAAAAAAAGGTTCCACACCAATGACCTTCAAATATTTTAAATATTAGCATATTCAGTAGAGTCAAAATATGCTAGTTGAAATAGATTTTGTGATTCAGATACCGTAAATGTGGGTTACTTTAGCCTTAGGGTCCTTCTTTGGCCCAAACTGAGAAAAAGATACAATGTTCTCTGTAAACCCCCAGAAAGCAATTTTTAAACATATTTTGACAGAATCCGTTAGAGAGCAGCCTCAGGGACTCAGTAATGTATAGAAAGCAGTTTGATAGCCCTCCAAAAAGAGCAACAAAACTGTTTTTGTGTTTCTAGCGCTAACATGCGTCTTTCTAAACTCTCAGACTTTTACATGTAGAAACTGATCTGTATCAGTTGAGAGTTCAAGTACTATTTATGAACACAATTCGATACTTTATGTAGTAGTATAGTTGTACTTCTCATTTCTGTTAAGGTTTTTATTTAAAATTTTCTAAATAACATGTCACCTAACGTAAAAATTACGATCTACTTTGGCCCAGCATAAAAACTTGAAAAAATCGGTCAGAGAGATTTGAAAAAGAAAAGGGAAACTAAATGTAAAACTCCAAAGAGAAAAAAGACAAGTAAAAACTAAGAATTCTTAACAACGGATTAAAAGAGCGATTACAGATTCAAATCTTTAGGGCTCAGTTACATGGCTTTTATTATAGAAGATGAAAAAGAACTAAACATTGAGGTTTAGAAAACGTTGCCCCAGTTGCATCTACTTCTTACAATTTTTGTTAAATTTGTTGAAAAGTTAACGGAATTTTGTTATTGTAGATAGGAATGAGCTCAGGTTTCCAGGGGTAGCTGGCCATGCGAGAGAAAAGGAGCTAAATGTTAACGGCATGGAACGCACCAAAAAGTTTAGAAAGTGACCGAAAATTTAGAATACTTTGTTTAACGAATGGTGTTACGTTAATAAAATTATTCAACTTCCAAAACGGATGAAAGGATGACAGTTCTCCGTCAGTAATTTCTGAAAAAAAAAAAAACACATTTTTAATGCACACACATTTTTAAAACTTTTTAATTTTCCTTAAAACAAATATGTGTGACTCAAAATCTTTGTAAAATGTTTTTTTTTTTTCAAATAAATAGTTTTTCCTATGAGCACAAGTCTTTCTTTGACTCTAATTAGTTCTGCAATGATTTTAAATAGGGAAAATCACTTTGGGCTAAAATTAAAAACAATTAAAAAGAGTAATGATACTTTGAAACAATGTGCTTAGTATTCAAAAACTAAATTAATAGAACTCTAGATGCGTAAAAAAAGGTTTCCTCACTTGGAAATATGAATAGCTACAAAATTATTGAGAAAAGAGGAAAAAATATCCAAAATGTGAGCCAAGGTAGCCCGCGTTTACGGTATTGATGTTTTACATTTTAGAGCAATTTTACCGTTAATTTCGCCCTCGCACGGAAGGAATATTTATGCATGACATACGCACAACGGATTTGTCAACACAAGTTAATTATAGTTCAAGACTGCACAGAAGTTTAATTTCAAAATTTCATCCATCAAACGACATCTATCAATTACCCTATTTCCGACTTTCTGTTATATATTTGAGATAAAAGCACACAGTATTTATAGTGGCATACTGGAGGTAAGAGTTGGTGTGGGAATTATTTTTCAGACACAACTGCAACAATACTTCTTTTTGCAAACAGGGCACAAAAGTCCAAACAAAAGTAAGTCTCAGGGTGCAAAATATTTTCAAACATAAATTTGGTAAGCTTGCATAATATTTGGCTTTGGCCACTCCCGAAATAAAATCCTATGTACGTCACTGTATAATTAAGTGAAAAAATCATGTGAATTGGTCAATATTTAGGGGTTGCGAAGATCAACACTTAAAGATGTTGGTTTTGCACGGAGAAAGTGGAGCTTTTACTTTTGCGCCGATATTTTGGTGAAAGAATTTTAATAATGATATTTTAAGTAGAGAAATACTGCTGAAAAGGTACAGGGTTAGCATAAAAAATATCCCGGTTCTAAGAATTTATATTTCATAAGCTTACCACTATAAATTATGCAGATAAATAAAGATAAACGTTCCAAGGTTTTTGAACGTACGTGATTACTTAAACGTGCACGTTTCGCAACGCTGGATTGGCCGTGCATGTGACGATTTATCCTTCATGCGTTGGCCGCAGACTTAATCCAATGTGATTTTTTAAATGAGGTTTCGTCAAAGACTGTTTATACACCATCATTTCCTACAACATTGCAATAACTGAAAGATCGTACATGTGTAGCCTTAAGAAAAAATTGACAGTGCCTCGATAATGTATAGAGCGAACTAGAATGCTGGTTAGATGTGTGTTGCGTTACGAAAGGCTCACTCGTCGAGCATTTGAGAGAAAAAAGAAATTTGGAATATTTATCTCTATTTTTATATATCATTTATACTGCTAAGTGTAATAGTTTATGAAATATAAATTTTTAAACCGAGATATTCTTTTATGTTAACTCTGTATTTTACATTTACAAACATCGTGAAACAAGTTTCTCAAATGATAATGTTACATATAATAGGCTTTTGTTTTCTAAGACCTAATAATTTTTCTCAGCGCAGTAGAACAAATAGAAGAAGGGTACCGTAAACGCGGGCTACTTTGACCGACATTTTAGAACTTTTTCCATCTTTTCTCAATAATTTTGCAACTATTCATATTTCCAAGCTGAGGAAACTTTTCTTTACGCATCTAGAGTTCTCTTAATTTAATTTTTGAATACTAAGCACTTGGTTTCAAAGTATCATTACCCTTTTTTTTTATTGTTTTTAATTTAGGCCAATGTTACCCTTACGTTCGAGTTACTTTGTCCCAAAGTGGTTTTCCCCTGTTTAAAATCATTGTTGAACTAACTAGAGCCAAAGAAAGACTTGTGTTCATAGAAAAAACTCTTTGAAAAAAAAAAACATTTTACAAGGATTTTGAGTCACACATAATAGTTTTAAGGAAAATTTAAATTTTTCAAAAATGTGTGTGCATTCCAAGTTATTTTTTCAAAAATTGCTGACGGAGAACAGTCATTTTTTCACCAGTTTTGGAAGTTGAATAATTTTATTAACGTAACACCATTCGTAAAACAAAGTATTCTAAATTTTCGGTCACTTCCAAAACTTTTCGGTGCGTTTCATGCTGTCAACATTTAGCTCCTTTTTCTCTCGCATGAACAGCTGCCCCTGGAAACCTGAGCTCATTCCTATCGACAATAGCAAAATTCCGTAAACTTTCCAACAAATATAACAAAATTTGTAAGAAGTAGATGCAACTGGGGCAACGTTTTTTAAACCTCCTTCAACTTTTAGTTCTTCATCTTCCATAATAAAAGCCATGTAACTGAGTCCTAAAGATTTGAGTCTGTAATCGCTAATTTATCCGTTGTTGAGAATTCTTAGTTTTTACTTGTGCTTTTCCTGTTTAGAGTTTTACTTTTAGCTTTCCCTTTCTTTTTCAATTCTCTCTGACTGATTTTATCAAGTTTTTATGCTGGGCCAAAGTAAGTCGTAATTTTTTGGTTAGGAGACATGTTGTTATTTTGAAATTTTAAAATAAAAACCTTAACAGAAATGAAAAGTACAACTACACCACTACATAAAGTACTGAATAGTGTTAAAAAATAGGTACTTAATAAACACTTAGCTGATAAAGAACAGCTCCAACATGTAAAAGTCTGAGAGTTTAGAAAGATACATGTTAGTAAAAGGAACACAAAAACAATTTTGTTGCTCTTTTTGGAGCGCTATCAAACTGCTTGGTATACACTGCTGAGTCCTTGAGGCTGCTTTCTAACGGATTTTGTCAAAATATGTTTAAAAATTGTTCCTGAAGGTTTACAGGGTGCACTGTATTTTTTTCACAATTTGGGCCAAAGAAGGACCCTAGGGCCAAAGTAGCCCACGTTTACGGTACTCAAGACATCTCTCGATAATCTTAGTAAATTGTAACAGTTTATTTGTTTGTTTCAGTGATCTGTAAACGGTAAATATTTGCAAACGAGCAATGCAAGTTTAAATCTTTCAATATATCGTGACCTGAAAGATACACTATATGACCAAATGCATTGGGACACAAAAATTCACATTTTTACGGATTTCTTGAGAAATAGTGACCAATTGCTTTGTAATGTTTTTCGCATTAAAGGTATACTTCAGCTGTCATTTTCCAATGAAAATTTCGACTATTATTCATTTAGGGAACCAGCAACAAATTTAGAAAAAGAAAAATTTGATCATAATTATTTATAGTCTTTATAGTACAAAGCTCAGATAGATCCTGCAACTGATAGTAAAATTCCAGCAGGATATATTCAAAATTAAAAACATTATCAGTGATCGAATGTGCCAAATTTAATATTTTTGGCTTGGCGACAAATCGTCAAGGGATCGTTCGCAACTAATCCGTTTTTATCATGAATCACTCTGCACGATAACAGAAAAGTGTGACCGGTTTGCGACAAAGAAACGGTGAAATTCTCTATTTTACGAAATTTTCACTTTCTTTGCGCAATAGGAAGATATTAGCAGATTTCAATAATGTTTTTAAAAATGTTTTATGTCTTCACCAATTGCAACTTCTTTGCTCTATATTAAGTCTTAAATTGCTCTATATTAAAAATTTTGTTTTTATCGCACCACACCAGAATAAATATATTACGAATACATGTCACGTACTTCGATGATAACTTGAGGGTGTACGTATTCTTGGTTCCTTGAACAGTCAAAGTTATTTCTCCTTTCCTATTTTTAGCCCCAGCTTTTTTCTGCAACTTTACAGAGACATGGTATGATGCCACTGTATAAAGAAAATCGAAATTAGTAAAGAAAAATGAAAATAAAAACTTCTTCAAAAACTCTGATATTCATGAACGGTTAAAATTATTCAAGATTTTGCTGTAGTTAAGGGTTTAAAATTTATCCAGCAAGCCAAATAAATCAATTAATAAACAAAAAGCAAATAGATACATAAAAACAAACAGTTTGGATAAGATAAACTTTCTACTTGCAACTCTATCTTGGATTATCGTAATGCACGAGGTCCATCGATAAATCTCATCGAAATATTTTGATAGGAATTTTCTCAAGAGCGAATTTAGGCAATGGGGTTAGCTCTTATGCCTCTCTCAATCTCAACAAAGATTGCCTAAAAACTTTTTGAATAGTAATTTTCTGGCAGTGGAGGCTAAGGAGCACAGCACTTTTTTTTTTTGGAGATATTCAATACCCCTGCTTTACTTAACATCTCGAGTTTTTGCTGAAGTAATGAACACTTAAAATTTCGTTCAAAACAATGTTTCTCCACTTTAAAAAAATGTAAAAAAATAATACCAAGTTTAATTTGTAAATCTATAGTAATTTTTTGTAGATATCTTTCAAGAAAAAAAAAATCTTGAAAATTAAAAATTGTATCACTTCCACCGAGCATGAAAAGTTTTGAAAAATATTCAAAGAACTTTTCTTTGAAATTGAGCCTATTTTTTTTCAAGCAAATAATGTTGATTAATATTACTCTTACTAAAAACATTATTCAGAATGTTGTCGCGATCAACTGAATCTGGGCTTGAGATCGACCGGTCGATCGCGATCGACGGGTTGCCTACCGCTGGTTGTAAACAACTCAATTAAACGAACATTGTTTAATCAACAATTTGATATTTTCACGTTTAATTTTTATCGGAATTATTAAGACTAAAGCCAATAGAACTGTTAACATACGAAATAAACTACATCGAAAAAGAAATGAAACTACCTTTGGGCTGAAAATGAATAACTAAAACAATTTTAGCAAAACACAAGACTGTTCAATTATTGCACATACTTCTTTCGGAGTTCCTTGTAACCTTGGACGAAACATACGTAAGAGATAATTTATAATTTTCGCCTTTACGTTGTTTCTCGTTTTACTTTTTTAAAAGCTAAACGAAACTAAACGCAATATATTAATGCAAAGTGAATTGCCAGTATAAATGCACAACTTTTAAGCATTAAAAAACTGTAAAAAGATCTAAATTTTGTCTGTGACGTCAAAAGTGACATACACATGACTGCTAATAGAAATGAACTGTCCGAGTAATTTATAGTAAAATATCTTCTTGTTTTAAATCCATTAGGGAGATCTCTCAATGAAATCATTTCCCTAAATCAGGAGTCTTTTAAAATATTGATAGCCAACCAGAAAGTGGGTCAAACACTTTGAATGAGCCTTTTTGATCTTCAGCATAATGTATTTTAGTTGATCGCAGCCGCATCTGCAAAATCCATGGTAACGTTGCAAAATATGACTACCAAGATCCAGAATCCTTTCTTAGAGACTGCAAATTACTCCGAGGAGGAGCCAGGAGTCATATAGAGTCATGTCGAGTAAAAACTATTGAGAAGAGGTAAAATGGAGGGAGTGTAGACTTTCATTCATGAAATCAAGACCCCAATCAAAATATATCAAGTCACATGATATATTTTAAAGCAAAACATTGGAAGAAATCAGATTTCTTTCGCTTGTTTCATGTAAAACGTGCCAACCATTCGTCGTTGTTGAGTCACGTGATTTGGAGTTATTGGGTAAATTTTTGCTAAGTCAATGATTGGATTTGCTTCTTCCATTTTAATTCCTGCTCTAAGGCATCCGAAATTAATTCCACAATGTGGCCTGCTTGCTCGTAAACTAGGAATTCTTATTTTCTAACTACTCTCGGCATATTATATTACCCGCAGAGTGGGCAGAATGGTAAATCAATAGAATATAAAAGATGCTAAAATAATTATTTTTGTGCTTCCCGCACTAATTTTATTAAAATTAATCGCGAAAATTTACGTGTTAGGTATGAGATTTGCGAGTTGAGTCAGAAGTAAAATGTAACAGCTTTTCTAAAAAAAAGTCTACTATGTTTTTTCCTTCTGAATATACAAAAGTTATGGTTTTTCTTTTCATATTTTCCTATTTTTCACTAAATGTATTCAATGACTGCTCAGGGTCATTTAGTCTTATTTTTTATTTCAAGTTTGCTGCGATATTAAACACCCTTGTTTTAATGCCTTCTTAATATAATCGGAAAATTCCAAATTCAAATTTAATTCAAAATCATGTTAAGTCATACTTGAAAATTCTGAAGTCCAATATTTTTTTAGAGGCATTATTAGAGGATGCTAGTTCATTAAAAAAAAAGAAGAAATGGATTAAAAATTCATAGTTTTAAATCTTATTATTAATAATATGAATTTCAGACTTACGCCAGAAAGGTACGTTTGAACCAGTGGATAAAAACATTTTGACTGATTTTTTGTCATTTTTCTTTGGCTTATACTCAATAGCTCTCATTCCCATGATTGCACACTTAGTACCATCCTTTCCACAATCATGGCATAGACCAGCTAAATAATCCTCGTAGCTATCACATTCATAACCAACCGGAGGAAGTCTCTTGTAATTGATGGAGTAAATGAAAAAATCAACAGCTCTTTGATGATTACAAGAAGTGAAACGTCGTATGGCTGAAACGAAACACATACTTTTGTTAAGAAATGAGGAAAAATATCAGATTTAAATGTTTTTAGACGTTCTAAAGTTTGAACCAATGTTGATGCAATGTATAAAACAAATAGTAAACTATTATCAATTTGAATCTAGTTGTTCTTTTGTGCTGCTTTTCCCTTTGATGGGATCTAAATCAATGTGAAAAATTTGCATTATAGTTCACTTCACTATTGTCAACACTCCACTAACTACAGAAATAATCTTTTTTACATACATTCCACTTGCAAAATTGTAAACAAGCAACGATGCTTCACGAAGGAATCATGCTTCCGTAATGCCTGAGTCTGACATTCCTGACTTCTCTTGTTCTCTGTCGGTTTTGAAATAGATTTGTTTGAAGACTAATGGCAACAATTGTGAGCTGGATCAGATTTATTTCTTTACATCTATACTAATAATTTAAACCTGAAGAGTTTGATTGAACGCGTTTATCTCAAAAACTACTGGTTGAGTTAAAAAATTCTTTTTGTGTTGAATAGTCCATTTATTAAGGAAGGCTATAGGCTATATAACATCACGCTATGACTAATAGGAGTGGAACAGCAATAAATTGTGTTATGGTGATCATGATGCATTTCTTGTTGCATCAATAGCTCGAGCTTTTGTTGCCCGAATAGCTCAGTCGGTAAAGCGATGGGCCATCTACCCTAGGATCTCGGATTCAAACTCAGCTGCGGGCGGGAAGAATTTCATCCTGTATTAAACACCTCATTTAAAAATTAATTTATAACTGAAAGGTTTCCAATTATTTTTTATTGAATTTTTTTTTCGATTTCCTTATTTAACGGAAAACATCGATATGGATAAAGGTATGTAATATTTTACTATATATATCACAACGTGATGTACTTAAAATAGTTTTTAATACATTGTTGTGATATTAACGCGAGTGAAACCACGGGCACAACAAAAAATAAAGGGAATTATAAATTGTTTCTCAATATTATAACTGACCCAGGCAACGCTGTGTATGTTTTCTAGTTGTTTATTATAAATATGTTGTATCTTATTTCATTTTACTTCTGTCGGAAAAAAATATATATATAGTTAAGTTTTTTTGCATACGTACCATCAAAAAGTCCTTCCAAGAAGATTGAATGTACGGCTGCCCCTTTACATCCGGGTTGGTTCTGTCCGTTGTTGGGGTAAAAGTCAACGTGTCCAACAGCTTGGGACATTCCTAAAGCTATTCCGACCAAAAAAAAAAAAAAAAAAAAAAAAAAAAAAAAAAAAAAAAAAAAAAAAAAAAAAGAGGGAAAAGTTTTGGAATATCAATAAACCATATCAAGTTGTAGTTTCAAAGTACATTTCCCGGAAAATTCTTTTCTAGTTTAATATGAAAAATTTGTATTGTCTGTAGTCTAAATTAAACTTGGCAATAATTACCAAAATTATTGTTTTATTGTTATCTCATCATTAACAGGACATTAACATCATAAGCAACATTTTAAAACTACCTTTCTTATTAGGCAACATTCTGTTACTGCACACTTTGAAAAAAAAATTTCTACAGAGGGCGAAATTTTTCAGCTATGGCATGCTTAATGGTTAGAAAAGAATCTCTTTTCTTTTTAGTGGGATGAGTTTAGAAATAAATTAAACCTATGAAAAAATAGGAAAAAGTTTTTCAAAAATTCATAAAAAATACAAAAATTGCCCTATTTTCAAAGTTTTTTTCATCGTGATTTAAATAAAATTTCCTAACACACGAATATTAAAAATATTACTCTGCCTCAATTCGTCTGAGGTAAGTGCTAAAGTTTGTCATTTTCCCTAATTAACTTATCAAAAATCGAACTTCGAGGTGCACATCTTCGGCAAAAACTACCCCTATATTCCCCAAATTTCATCACAAACACACACAAACTTCCCATTTTATTATATGTATTGATATTTAAAAGAAGTTATCTGACAACCCAAAGGAATAATATAATAAATAAAAGTTTTCCTGTAATGCACACATACTTCACATTTATTTCATAATTATCCTAAAAAGAAAACGCATAACGCATGGGGGTATTTAACATGGGGGTATTAAACGCATTTGGGATAACTATTAAAATTTTTAAAATACTGTACCCAGAAACTTCACTGAGGAGGAGTCGGTGTGGATGACGTCAACGAAATCAGCATCAGTGGGATCAATTCGCACGCTAGGAGGCATATTTTGGAAGTATGGTTGAGCAGGATCAACAGCTGAGAATGATAAAAACAGCTTTTAATAATAGTATTTACAAATAACTAAGAAATGATTTTTTAGGCCTTCAGAACAAGGATAGTACAGTTCGCTATAAAGTATAAAATTATTTAGTTCAATATTTCTGCACCTAGGTTCAAGAACAATCAATGTCAGATTTTTGCAAATTTAGTTTATGATAGTAGTCAATGAAGTAGTCAACTTTTCGGTGCAACAGCAACCAATGTACCAAGTATTCAGTTATATCAATCATGTTTACCTAATTTCTTATATTTTGCTTTTTTTTTCAAAAGTCAGTAGATTTATTTAGTACTAAAAAACATTGTTACTTATAATTCACATAAGACACTAGAACCTTTATAATTATACATAAACTCCTTATTCAACATGAGATAATAATCTCTTGAAGTGTTCAAACTTACACTAGACTCGGAAGTGAAATTCAGATAGAGACAGAATGAAATAGGAAACTATACGATCATTTTCTCAAATCTGATATTTTTGACATTGGTTGTTCTTGTTCCAATATGCAGATTTTTGAACAATGAAAGAAGAGCCCTATTCATAATTTTCTTTCTCATCCACGTGTTATGAATTTTTACAAGTTTAAAAATATTCATTTTTCATCAAAGATAAAAATGTTCTTCATAAATATTTGTCTGTGTCAAAAGATTGGTCAAATATTAATGAAAGTGATACCAGTGATTCGTCCTAGTTTGACCTTCTTCAACCTTTCCCCAGCATAGCCAGCAATGTGTGAGCCAAGACTGTGACCAATGATATGGCAATCCATTGGGTTAACGTTCAAAAGTTTCTGTAAAGAGAAGTGAAATATTTTTATTGTACGCATAAAGCATTTTTTATAGATTTTTATTATTATTTTTTTTAACATTGTGCATTACGCATTTATATTCAATATTCTTACTACATATTTTTTTCAAAAAAAAAAAACTGAGATAAAACTCATGAAAAGTGGAGAAATGTATCGTATTACTTCATGTGCTTTAAGTTACAGTCGAAAGATCATATTTTATATAAAAAGAGTTTTGAGCATTGCAATACTTCCAACGTGTCTTAAAATTGAGTTTCTCTGTTTGCAGCAATGCATCGACGCAAGGATTAGTTCCGGCTGAATTGGATAAAAAGTGCTACAAATCACATAAAAATTTTTAAAAAAATTCTAATTAATTTATCTAATAAAAATAAGGTGTAAATATGGGCACCCTTCAAAAAAGTCACCAAAAATAGTTTAAAAACAGGATAAAACTATGCACAATGGTAGAGAACTTATTTATTACCCGGAAAAAAAATGTTTAGATAAATCTCAAACATAACTGGCGATTTCAGCCCCGTACAATCTAAGTGTGCCCACATTTGGCAGACTTAGGTTGTGCCGAATGTAGGGCACATATTTCATCCACACCTCTTCCTGAGTGGCTTCAAGGAACTTTACATTCCGAAAAATACAAGTTGCATCGCTCGAGAAACATTTTTTGTTTTTTTAAAAAAGGATGTGGTATAGTTATGGGAACTTTTTCAATGGGGGCCCATTTTTACACCAACTACTCCTAAGAAAGATGGTCACTCTCACATGTAACGTAAAAGCGTGCGTGATTAAAGGTGTGCTTCAAAAAGTAGCTTAAGATCTCTGCTTTCCGGATGTAACTGGGAAATTGTTTTTAACTAAACATAAGAACATGAAAAGAAAACGATTTCACATACCTCTAAAAAGTTTGCAGTCTAAAAAAACACCGATTTGACAACAACTGGAGCTGTATCCACACTACTTGAAAGAACGTTTTCAACTGCTGTCTGTTATCTTATATTAGTAAATGGCACCATATACAGTCTTCACTGCTAGTCTTCAGTACCCTGCTTAGCCACTAGGGAGGGGTGCCCATATTTACACCTGTGTGCCCATTTTTACTTTTCCTCTAAAGTTTCTACCGACTTCGTGCTTCTCTTCAGTCAATTTTCGATAAATTAACAAGAAAAGAAGATTTACCTAACAGATTATGAACTAATTGTTACGTTGTTCCTTAGTGTATTGTCGCAAATAGAGAAACTCAATTTTCTGTGTTAGAAGTTTCGCTTCTAATGCCGGAGGTCATGGACTCGATTCCCCACGTGTGCCCTGGGTGTTATTTCCTCTCTATGTGCCGTAGATCTTTCTTGTGCTGTCTTATTTGTAAACAAATAAAGAAGTCCAACCTTTCGAGGAAATGGCACCAATCTTTCTGTAGTGTTTATTAAATACAGACACAACAACAACTAGTGTTCCATTTGTTGCAAATTTGTAGCAATGAAAAATTGTCCAAAAAGTCAGTTCAAGTTAGAAATAAATATGCATTGTTGATTGGTATGCTATAGGTCTATACCTAACTATATACGCACAATCAAACACAGTATATGTGTAGATTAAAATAATTCGTATAAAATAACTTATTGAAGCAGCTGCCAAGGGCTACTTCTTACCGTAAAAAATAGATGAAATAAAAAGAAAATTCTGAAAAAAAAAGACGATTCATTTACTCCCCAAAGGGGGGGGGGGGTTATATACAGTAGGCGCCGCTTAATGTGATCACGGTTAATGTTATCATTCGCTTAGTGTTATCAGAATCACGAAGTCCCGGAACACTTTTATGTTAACATACGTTAAAAAAAGTCGGATATTGTAATCAGCGTCTTCGTTTATTGTTATCACTTTTCATAAACTTTCAAGTTTTCCCCCGTTTTTGTTCCTCAATTAACAGAAATACATAGGCAAACCCTGACGAGACTAACTTTCTTTGTAGCATTTTGTGGTTTTTAATAGCAGTTCAAAATTTTTCTAGGAATGAAGCTACAGAAAGTTCGCCCCCCAGTGACCACAGACTCCCCCTAAGAAAACTTTCTTTTGCACCTAAAAAAAAAAAAAAAATTCAGTCGTTGGACATGTTGCAGGCATTGATGTAGGACCTCCATTGTTGCCATTACTTTGTAAACTATTTAAGAATTGTGTCGAGATTGAAAACAAAGCGAAGTTAAATTAAAATTTAAGCAACAAGCAAAACCATGCTCTAAAAGATAGAAAAGCTGATTGTGCTTTGAAACTTGTTTACGAATGTCAGGGAAAACGGTCATATTTTACTTCACTTATTACTATGTGATTAAAAATTGCATAATTTAGCTTTAACTTTTTATAATTCAGATATTTCCATTCTGTTAATTTAATAATTTATAATTTAAAACTGCTTTCAGTTGAGTCATTGTGATTTTAATTTGAGGTTGGGAAAATAAATGCACCTTAATTGGGAAAAAAATTATTTTGTGTCTCCTGGATTCTTTTCGGTTATTGTTATCAGCCGGTTATTGTTATCAAATTGTATTTGTCCCAAAGTGATCACATTAAGCGGCGTATATGTATTATTAAAAATCAAAATTCATCGCACCTGTAAGGTTTCAATCATTAAAGCAATTTCGGCTCCCACGACTCGAGTGTTGGCTGTAGCTTGAGTGTAAGGTAATCGATTTCCTTTGCTCCAGTCAACGACTATGACGTTATAATCTCCTTGTAGCAACAAATTGTCTTTAAGTTGCTGTAAAACAAAATATTTCAAGTTAAAATTATCTTGAAGTCATCAATATCATTAATATTGTTAATATTCTTCGCATAAGTACTGAATTTCTTAGAAATCATTATGGTAGGAGAAAGAGGGGCATATGTGAATATGGGTATGTTTTACTAAGGTAACTTGAAGTAAAAAATCTTGAAAAATCCTTAAGTGGTTGCAGTAACTGGTCTTACTACCACTGTTTATTTTACGTAAAAATGCATTTTAAATTACTTCTGAGCGAAACATAATTTTACAAACAATTGTGTATTCATTCAAGTAAATTTATGACAGTTTATTTTTTTTACTGAATAAAGAACTCTTTATTTTTGCAAGTTATTCATGAGGTAGATGATGGTGCACTTATGAACACAACATCTGGGGCAGATGTGAACACTTTCTATGTGCCTCACCATTATATTAATATTGGTATAGTTTATTAGAAGAAGTTTGAAAAAGTGTGTAAATTATTATTATTTTTCTATAATCAATTTATAAATTTATTGTTAACTAGCCGCCTGCGGCGACCAGCTGGTCCGCCTTTTTACGCCATTCGCCTTTTTACGCCAGGGGTGAGGCCTTCGGCGGCTGCTTAAATAAATTTCGTGGCGGTGTCAATCAATCTATATCTACCTATATCATTAATAATTTGAATAAAATATTTTCTAGATCTGTCTCCAGTTTCGTCGTTTGGAATATTTTTAAAGGAGGGGGAGGGGAGACACAAACGACGTACTCTTCATGCAAATTTGGTCGAAAAATAACAAAATGCACTTCCACTTTTATGTGAAAGCATTGTTTTTTCAAAGTCATGGTGTATGTGGGAGAGGGAGGGGGGCATTGACATCCAATGTGCAAGCAGCCACCTACGGCGGCTGTTTGGCTAACTTGTCATTTACCTTTTTACTTCAAGTTTGCCGCCTTCGGCGGTTGTTTAAATAAATTTGGCAGCAATATTAATCAATCCATCTCTATCTTTTTTTTGTGCCATTCACATTTTTACGCAAAGATTGCCGCCTTCGGCGGCTATCTACCTTTACAATCTATCTCTACAATTTCTTATCCATCTCTATTTATTATGACCTCCTCACCCATTTCCTAATAAAAACAAAGAACACTCAAAAAAACCGCTTTTTTTATTTAAGTAGAGCAAAAAAAAAAAAAAAAAAGCTCAAATTCCCCGTAGTGTGCAAAAAGTAGCGTTTTGACAAAGATAAAAAAAATCTCGCTCTTTTTATTGAATTAATGCGCACAACTATGAAATGTAACGTAATATAGATACAGCGGAAGGTCCAACTTGGGGGGAGGGGATGGAAAAAGAAATAAATGCAATCCCTAAATAAAACAAAAAAAAAAGGAAAGAAAAAAAGCAAGCGCTGCCGAAAAAACACGTGGTCATCACGTCAGAAAATGTAGAAGTAAGCTATATAGTAAAAAAAAAAGATTAACATTGCTTGCGATTAAGATTCCATCGTAAATATCGAATCGAAACCCAAGTAGTGACGTCACAGGCATAAAAGATTGAAGAGCGCTTTTTTCGACTGATGCGTGAAAGGACATGATGTGTTCAGCATTAAAAAAATTGTAAAAAAAAACTATTGCGTATTTTTAAGAACTTTTTTCTTCTGAAGAGGGCGAAATGTTTTTTTTATTACCAACTTAAATTTCAGAAATGAGGCTTTGATACTTCTCGCAGGATGATATTAGAAAAAAATAAAACCCAGAAAAACATGCAAATTAAAGGTTTTTTCAAAAATTCATAAAAAATACAAAAATTGCTCTATCTTCAAAATTTTTTTTGTTCATCATATTTAAAATTAAATTTCCAACACTATAGTACCAAAAATATTTGTCTGGCGCGATTGGTTCGGGGTCTGTGAGGTTAAAAGTACTAAAAGGTGCTAAAAATCACATAAAACATTAAATAACTTTTTTTCTAATTAAAATATCAAAAATCGAAGCCCGAGGTGCACAACGTCAGCAAAAACTACACCTGTATACCAAATTTCATCCTCCTAGGCCTTACCGTTTTCCCGAGATGCGCGCCACACACACACACACAAACATCTTATTTTATTATATGTATAGATTATTTTTTAATTCATTTTTTGTCACGAAATAGTTGGTCAAAAATTTATTGCTATTGAACAATTACAAAAAACAAAAAGGGCACGTGCAGGGGCACATTTGAACAATTAAAGGCGTTAAAATACCATAAAGTAATGAAATGATTTTTTTTTTAACTCAAAAGATTTCATGGAACAATGAAAAAACTATTCAATCATGTGGATATGTTTACTCTGATAATAAATATGAAAAAAAACTTTAATAATATTTTTTGAAAAATAAATAAATGAAAAAAAAGTTCGTGTGCCTCTCTTACATAAAAATTCTCCCTAATCTGTTTAATTAAATTGCTTTCAAATTTCACCATTGAGAAATCATAAAAATAAATATAGTGGGAAAAAATCCTCTTTGAGCCATATCTGAAACCTGTGAAAATAAATAAATAGACTGTCTTATAATACCACCGACGAATTAAAGCGTGTATCGGAGAAGAAAAAAAATCTTGTAAATTTTCTGTAGTCCTTTTTAAAACGAGCATTTTTTCTTAAGCATAATGCTAAAAATGTTAAGAAAATAAGTTTTTCTTTTGGTAAATTTAAAGTTTTTTTAAATCCTTTAAACGATTTCTAAAAGATCAACGACTGCTTCAAATAATTCGTAAAATAACTATAGAAGTATATGGAATTAGTAATGAAGATGCGTTAAAGCATATGATATCTGGCATTGGTATTCAGAAAAAATTGTGTTAATTTCTGGCTAGCTAACTGCTTTTCACTGAACTTGAGTTGCACCACTTGAGCTCCTTACATTATATATATATATATATATATATATATATATATATATATATATATATATATATATATATATATATATATCCTAGGTAGTGGCACAGTTTGATCTTTAACTGTTATCGGATATAATTTATTCAATACGTTGAAAATAAGGAGTGGTTCTTAGCTTGCTTTATTTATAGCTAAAAATAGAGAGTCAAAAATAATGAAATCAAGCATACGTAATGCGTCAAACATACGTAAATCTTGCTTATTATGGAATATATTGAACTTGATATTGGAAGATATTGAGAATCTTACGGTGCTAATGTTTTTGAATTTGTTACGAGAACAATGATCAAAGGCCAGATATTAAGTAAAAAATAAGTATTCAAATAGCAATTAAAAAAATTCAATTTATTTCTAAGAAATTAAAGTTTTCGTAATCAAATATCGCAGTTTCGAAACATAATTTTTTTAGGTTTTGAAACGTTCTTATTTTTTTTTTCATTCATATTTTCTACACTGTATAATGTAGTATATCGTTGATTTCTTTAAGTTTTTAGAAGTTACAGTTTTATTTAAACTTCAGACTGTCTTTTCAGTTTTTTTCACTTCTAATTCACACGAAATTTTATTAGAAGAAGACAATAAAATTGGAACAGTTTAATGGCTACAACATAATAAATGACTCAATCATAAAAATATAAATTAATCTATGTGGTAAGAAATATGCTCTCTTAGAATACTAAATGAAACGTACAATTAAAGAAGTGTGAAATATGTAACATGTTATAAAAAAAATTAAAATCCATTAACTAGTAGTTTCAAAGCTTTTTCGATCCGTCTGTAAACTTTGAAAAATCACTAGTGAATAAGATTTACGGGAAAAGAATCAATGAGTTACGTAACGATTTATTGTTTGTAAAAAAAAGGGGAGTAGGGGGAATCTTCATAACGTTTGCAGAAAAAGATGAGCTAGTTAACAATTTGAATTGAGGTCATTCTTTCAGATTTGAGATTTAAAAAAAAGTAACTATAATCCAAAAAATTTAGGTATTTCCAATCAATTTAAATTACATGTGCAAAAGAGTCATTTCACATCAAGCCACTGGGTGCTAAGTGCCATCATGTCTTAAATGGTTTTCATTATTTTTTTGATGAATCGAAATCTATGAAATAAATTCTAATTTATTTTTGAGATTTTTTGAATAAAAATGAAGTTTTGGTGAATCTTTTCAAAACTCACTTTTGGATATGAATTTGGATATGAATTTAGAAAATTGTCCTTAATACACTTCTCTTCCACCTGTTACTCTGACATGGGTTTCAAATTAAACCTAATATTTTTCTCTTTGGATATAATCATCAAAACATAACTTGTGAGTAATAGAGTGGCACCATTCATCATCTAAAGTCCGTTGTTGTGTTTTTCAATTGATAGATCATGTGTCAGAGGTACCAACTAACACCTGCAGTGTATTTTTTTTCTGGTGTGACAAAATCATGCCTTTGCTATGTTCGAAGAAAAGAAAGGTTGCTTTTTAAATCTTTGAAAAAAAAACTAAAACTTGTTTTGCGAAAAATATTTTTCAAAATCAATGTTTATATAAATTTAAAGACCATTAAAATTAAATAAAATACAAAAACTTTTTGGATTAGTTAAAACTAGAAAATGAACAACTAAAGTAGATTTGTATCAATCGTAGTTAAAAATTTGTTCACTTTGGAAAAGTTTTGTGTTTCAACAAAACTACTATACATTTGCGGGTCCGCCCTTTTCAGCTCAGTAAAAAAAGGGCTTGAGTTTACCGTCTTTCATAGAAAATGTAATAAATAAAAGTAATAATAGGAAGAAGAGTTAAAAAAAAATTTCTTATGGTCTGATTTCGCATATACCTGAACAGCCTTACGGCGGCATATGAATGCCTACCCGCTTTGAGTGACTTACCCGCTTTGGGCCACCCTCCCCTATGTCAGATTATCTTCAGCAGGTTGTTGATCGCTAAAAAGTCGATTATGAAGCGGGGATCGGATATTAAGTCTGCCTTGAAAGTCCGATGCAACCCAGAATGTATCCAGAATGCTGGATGGTCTGGTCACAGCATAATTTACAAGTAAGGTTGAATTTTTCTTCAACGTTCATAGGTGGGCAGTTTTGTGTCTAGATGAAACAGTCTGAGTGCCATGGTCACATTTGAATTTTAGCAGAGCGCCAGGTGAAAATTATTAGCTGTAAATTGATTCGTAAATCAGTTAAATTGTTTGAAAATTAAATTCATTGGAGACATTTTTCAAAATTCTTACCAAAAATAGTAACTTTGAAAAGTGGTCGAAAATTGAAGTTTTGAAAAAAATCTGCAACGCTTAGTTTTATTCAGAGAATCTAGAAAAAAATAATTTACGCTTATGTCATAGATTGCATCACTTTCCCAAAAGTATAATAAAAAACACCCAGGACATGATACCACTGCTGATTTTAATTTGAATAATTTGACGCGGAATAATTCCAATGTTTACAGCACCAAATATCCGAAAGAATGTTAATTACCTTCTGAAATAATATATCCGTCAATGCAGGGCTATGAAGATGAGATAAGCTACCGGGGTTCCTCGAAAACATTTAAAATTTTCTCATACCTGGTTTGACCAGCAACTTTCGGTCGTTCTCGAGGAGACTGTATACAAAGTACATACCTTTGCTTGCTTGAAGGATGGTTTTGAAAAAAGAGTGGAAGCCTTTTCCGGTTGCAAAGAAAACAATTCGCAATTGTTCATTAATTAATACCCCAAAATATGAGAGAAATCAAAGTCGTCTTTTTGGTGCCAATGAATTGAAATTTTGCATAGCGGAACTTTCCATTGAATGCTATCTCTAACCATCGCCACTGCCTTTTTCAACATGGAGTTTCTTTTCTTTTTTTTTATTTCCAATGGAGCTGCATAAGAGGCGTTTGGGCCATAACCAGACCTAGTGTGCTCTCCTACAATGCATCAGTCTTTCATGTGTCGCCATTAACGCGCTGATGCATGACACAATAGTTTTTTTTGACGCCCAGTTTCCACCAGATGGAGGCACCTGGACTCTCTTTGATGCAAAATTGCACTAGGAATTTAATTTTGCCTAGGGAATTCTAAGCCAAACGAATATCCTAGGGATCTTTTACATGACGCGTAATCATAAGACATGGACGCTGATGATTTTCTGCATCTCGAAAATCCACCAACTGGCCACCCCAGTTCAGAACCAGGCGTCTAACCATCAGGCCACCAGCCGGCCACATGACGTTTCTAAAACAAATCAAATCGTTCAGGTATAGTGAATGGATATTTATAAGAAATTTACTCAAATACTAACCTCCATCCACTTTCCATAAAATGTACTGTCAATGAAGCCATGAACAATGAATTTTGTCTCGTGTGTAGGATCCAAAGGAGAGCTCGTGATCTCATTTGGTTTGCTCACATCCAAGTAGTGGACTTCTTTGGGATGAAGTTTCGTGTACAAATGAAATTGGGTCCCAACAGTCAATCTGTCCTGAGGCAACACATTTATTGGACGGTAGCGGAAGTGGAAGAAATCTTTTGTTAACTCAAAGCAGCCAAGTCCTGTTATGCAGCGCTTGTCACCTGCAAGAGGAACATCATAATTTTCGAAAACAAAATAAGAAAACCCGGTTATAGAGCATTTTTTTTTAAGTTTCAGTTTCCGACAAGAGATTTTGTTAAGCTTTGAATTAGTATTAATGTATTAATTTGTTTTAATGATAGTGAGAAAAGGGCAAGTGCGTTTTTTAGCAAGTATTTAGTCGGAATATATATATATATATATATATATATATATATATATATATATATATATATATATATATATCATTCTGTTTCAGCCGCTGTTAAAGGTGGAACACATAGTGCACACTTCCTTATTTATCCACTTTATCCTCCAGAAGGAACTTCACGCAGAGGTTCTAGTCACTTAAGAATAATTCTAAAAATGGGAGACTTTTTCAAAAAATTAAATTATAAAATACTAGTGTTAGTAAAATTTTTGAAGGAAAAAAGTTGTTAATAAAGTGTCATGTATACTTTACGTGCTATGAGCAAGCTAAATATTTAAATTTTCACGTAGAATTTTTTTTTTCATTAACCATTTGCTATTTGCATGGAGAGAAAAAAATCCATCATAATGACACTAGTATTTTTCCTTGCTAATGACACATTTGAACTTAAACGAAATAATAAACTATACAATAAGTTAATGTAATAAAAATGCTTGTGTTAATGTAAAAAAAAGTTACAGTTTATAATAAAAAATGCAAAATACAGATGAAATTGATTAAATTCTGTCCATTACAAAAACGTAAAGAAATGAAAGAAAATATCTAGATGGAAATCAAATCAAAGTAATTTAGATATGTGACGAATATGAGGAGATCTATTAGTGTTGCTCGAAATCATTTGAAAGCTTGACGGTTAGGCTAAAATCAAAATAGATGAGTTTTAAAATTTAATGTTTCATCATTTATATGATTATTTTAATGTGAAGTAACAAATGTAAGTATTCAAGAAATGGGGTTTCTAATACCGATGCACAGTTGAAAAAATGCAGAAGATTTACTGACGACTAGTTTCATTCAGTAAGATTACAGTCTTAAAAATGCCTCCCTTGTCTAGTGGCCAGAGCAGAGAAGTCTGGAAGCGATGGAGAGGTCCCGGGTTCGAATTCCGGCTGGGGCATGGATGTTCTTTCTCTCTCCTCTCGTCGTCCTTTCTATGTGTGAATTTGTTGTTATGCTGTGAATGGTTGCTTATCTTATAAACGGGTCCTTATGGGGTGTGTGTACTGTGGAAGTCGGACTTCACAACAAATTAGGGAACAGTTGGAAAAGTGAAGCAGCGCACCCCAAATTGCCTGCTGGCATTCAACAACAAGCCTTAAACAACGCTTCCATCTGATTTTCCTTTTTGAAAACAAAACAGTTAAAAAAGAAAGATGCATCCCACTGATTCTGTTTTTTTTTCTTGTTGTTATAAATGTTTACTGTAATTCACTACTTAAAGAAATAGAAAAAATCATAAAACTCACCAACACGTGCTTGCTGCACAATGGAACCTTCTGGTGGGGTGAGTATATCTCCATCAGCTGTGTACAGGACACTCGAATTCCATAATGGATTAGCTGCCACAAGACTGACACTAAGAGTCAGACCTATGTAAACTACAAATCTGACCATTTTTGCTGCTGTGCTAGAACCATCAACTGAAAAGTCTGATTGATCAACAGTTTTTATTCAGTCACGATAAGAGGTTTAAGATACAAATGAGATGAAATGCCATTGAATAATTGGTTTAAAACTGATAAAATGGCGATGTTCCCATAGCAGATAAAGTTTTTGTTATGCTGCCACCCGCAATCATATAAGAAGGAATATAAGAGAAATGGAAACTTTATTCCAAATTGTTTATCAATGCATTGTACGTCTTTAAAGTTAGTTTTGTCCTTGGATGAAAGAAAGGATTTATTGTTTATCAGTGAATAAGATCAATAATCCATGATCGCAAACGCATTTATAAAATTCTGGAAATTCCCACGGTCTTTCGTGAAGAACTTGATTAGTTTCAGCTGTGTTTTATAAGACAGAAAACATGCAATAATACAAAAATCATATTCATGTACTATAAGTAAATAACAGCAACTAATTTAAGTGTTTTTACGTTTAACTTATTGAAACTAAATACAAAAAATACATACTACCGATAATTCTTTTAAGGTTTAATTTTTGAAGCATATTTTCCTTTATATGAAGAGCGTCAGTTTAATTTTTACTTCTTTTTTTTTTTGTTGATATTTTTTTAAAAATATTGTTAATTGATCAAATATAGTGCTGTAATTTATTACTTATATTATTATATTTTGGGTGGAAAATGGATATGTTACTGAAGTAAACGGTATCTGTATAATATTACATGAACTGATAGAATCGGGTTACCAATCAAATCAACTATTTGAACCGCTGCTCAAAAATTCTCATAATAACTAGCGAAGAATTTCTTTCATATTGTCATGAACTAAAAACGAGACCAGCTAGAAAAACTCACTACACCATTTCAGAGTGTTAATGTATGAAATCCTTCATTTTGATAAAATATATGATTTTTAAATGATAAATTTAACTCCGAAAAGTGAAACATTGTATCTTTCTTCAGTATAGTAACGACAACCATGTGCTGTAGTTAGTAGCAGAAGAGTGGATACGCTACTTTGTCACCCGCTTAAATGTGACATTTGTAATTCATTGGCTCTTGACAGAGAAAAAATTAAAAAAAGGATGAAGAGAAAGAGTGTCATTTCTTTGGTGAAATTTTGGTGAAAAGATAATTTAACTGGTTGAGCCCTAGGTGACAGCAGAACAATCCAGAGAATCAAAAGTTGTTCTCACGTTTTTGATCATTTTCAAGTATAATCAAGGAGCAATCGCCTGTGATGTATTTTTCAGGCAAAAAAGTAATTTTTATCGTTTCTAGTTCATCTTTCTTGTGCTATTTTTCATTAGCATACCGAGAAGGAAATTGAATTATTTGTATGTATCCAGATTGATATATGATAAAGACTGTATACTTATTTTTCACATTCGCTTTTTTTTTTTTGCAAAATTGCTATTTTGTTTCATTTGATTTTATAACTATTTTAAATTATATGCATCACTTAATCAGTTTAAAAGTGAAATGAATTTAATCCCACTGAAAGACATTTTTTGTTCTTCACTTGCAGTCAGTCTTTTGATTTAATATCGATATCTATTTGAAACGCTTCCAGTTTATACATTGTTCTGATCAAGCTAAACGCAACTGGAATTTGCTTTATATAGTTTGATAGCGAACTTAATTTGATATTCAACCCATCTTTGCCTCCCTCAGTTATTAACTAGTCTTTATTTTATTGTAACTGAAGTACCTTTTATTTTATGATATAAAAGTCAATAAAAAAAGGACCTAAAAAAGGCAAAGGTGGTAGAAAACATATCAAATCAAGGATTTTGAGAAATACTTCGGTCAAAGTCGACATTAAAAAGATGCACAGTATTGAAAAAATAAAGAAAAATTGTCAAAACATTAAGAAAAAGGCCATGAAGCCAAAAAAAGTGCGAAAATTAGATTAATCTCTAGATGGTGAATGTGAAATAGAAAGAAAAAATAAAAAAAAAAATTAATTAAAACTCATGCCTCAAGTGATGTAGGTGATGATTTCAAGACTTCACAAATACTATTACGTCATTCAAGTCATTTTTATCAAAATAGTTAAAAAAAAAAAAAAACTACAGAAAATCTCTGAAAGTCGAAATTGTTTGCGATTTCATTTTAAGAATGCGTATTTCTCCACTTCATCTATATTTCAGATATTACCTTGAGATCTTTTCTAAAGAAGTTGTGATAGACAGATTTTAATAAAGGTGCTGATACCACGTTAGGCAATGCCAGCTTTGCATCACTGACTTTTGAGACTTTTTTCTTATTCGAATTCTAAGGGAGAAAATGAACATTTAAAGTTGGGAGATATTCTTGACTAAGACGTACTAGAGAAAAAGTATTTATAATATTAAGAATTGGGAAGGAAAGGCTTCGCAATTCCTTAAGAATAAAACTGTTTTTAATCTATAACTTTAAAGCTTTTTATTTATTTATTTATTATTACTTTTTTTTTTCTTTTGGGTCCTTCAATATATATTTATTAAGTGAAGCATTTTATTCTGTGATATACTTATTTAATGAAAAGTACTTAATTTAGGGTTGGTTAGGGGAAGTGGTTCACCCCCCCCCCCAAACTGAAATATGGATATGGTTTTTATACTTTTTTACACTGATCATGTCATTTGGTTTTGCACATATTTGGCATTCGTGGAATATTTTTCTATGTCATAGAATAATTGAGTAAAAAAAAAAAATCCCGAAGAATATTTTTTTTGCGTGTTCAAGCAACATTTTTCGAAGAAGTGTTTCCAGATTAATCTTTATTATTTTTTAATGACCATTAAAATTTCATGTATAGTTTAGCTTTAAGTACTGCAACAAGAATTTTTGCGCGAAATATTGTTAATAAGTGTTTAAGAGGAGCGGTCCCACTTAGCCCATAAAGTTTCGCTATAAGGGGTAAGTGGGTCCCCCATAATTGAGGATTTTAAAATCAAAAGCAACTATGATGAAATATTTGTTTTAGTGAAATACAAGACAACTATGATGACCTAGTAGGAATTGATAGTTCAGTTGCTAAAACTGCTAAAGTTGGTGATTATGAATTTGTTAATCTTACATCAAAGAAAATCATAAAGTATTATGTGAGTCTACTGTAAGAAGTTGATGATACAAATTTCAAAAAATATTGATGAATTTGCAAGAACGAAAATAGTGACCCTTTTTATTGGCCAGGTGCAGATGATCTTGGAATTATTACTGAGGATGAAGTGGTAATAGTTCTTCCTTAGCCAACGTTTAATAGACGCAGCCGTTTAGTGTTTCTAATTTCATTTTCAACTTATGGTTTTGGCTAATTTACCATAATTTATCTTTATCAACTGTATTACGTTTATTCAAGACGCCTTTATAGTAAAAATAAAATATACACCTATAGGTTTTCAGTAAATTTTCCAGATGTAATTGTTTTTTTTTTTTTTTTTTGCTTTAAAATTTTTCGTCATACAGATTCAAAAGACAGTAAATATCTCATAAATTGATGCATTTACAAAAAAAAAAATATTTGATACTAAAAATTTACATACTTCATCAAGTAAAACCATATTAAATTTAAACTAAAGGGGGGGGGGGAGTCCACTTACCCTTTATTATGGCGTAAGTGGGACGCCCATATGGTTTTTTAAAAAATTTAATCGTTAAGAATATTTAAAGCATTATTTTAGAAAATAATAATGAACTCTAGTTTATTAATAATGTTCAATATAAAATAAGACAATGAGTTTAAATTTTTTTTTGTTTCAAAATTTTTGTATAAGATTTCAAAAACGAGCTGTTCCCAAAAGGGGTTCCACTTACCTCAACCAACCCTATACGTTTTTTGTGCATATTTAATAACGTTAAAGAAACTAACGATTAACTTTTGCTTTTTGCTCAAAATAGAAATCTTTATTTATGTATGAACGTTAATGACAACCTTTTAGATTAGATCGAGTGACTATATCTATTTGGTTATTACTAATCCAAGTTAAATAGAAAACATGGTATTTCTTACTCTTTTCGAAAGTACAAATAAAATTTAAACTCCATTAAAGTAAGAAATTTGAAGGAAAATTTTGTGCTTACCAAAGTTGAAATTTACATTCATAAGTTTACAAGTTATATTTTTGTAAACTAAGTCAGTTCAAAAAATATTTTTTGCGCATCATTGTTGTTTACATGAAATTCAAATTTCTGGGATCAAATGCAAGTATATAACACTTGGAATTCGTGGAAATTTATTGGTTACAACAATTTTGCTCGTGAAAGATGATTTAAGCTTTAGGTTGTTTTTTGCTTTAATTTAATGTTTTGTCAAATAGTTGCATTTACGTAAAGTTTATTGTTTCCTGTATACACTTTTAATGAAAACAGCTGCGGGATTGATTTTGAAGACAGTTTTTATTAAATGCAAGAAATACATAAACACTGTCGGCAAAAAAAAAAAAAAAAAAAAAAAACAGTTTGTGGTTTTGCGTTTTGCAATATTATTTATTTCGGTTATAGCAGCCCTAACCTTTTATTTA
The DNA here is from genome assembly GCF_026930045.1 of Uloborus diversus. Lineage (NCBI taxonomy): Eukaryota > Metazoa > Arthropoda > Arachnida > Araneae > Uloboridae > Uloborus > Uloborus diversus. Next base: position 157,461,414 of record NC_072733.1, on the reverse strand, counting down.
TTAATTTTTCATGGCTATAATATTCTGATTTCGTTACTTTTGTTATTTTAATAACTATTTAAATAAATAATATTTATTATCATTAATAAATTTATTGATTCAATTTCATCATCATTTTTTTTTCATTTAGGGGAAAAGCACATGTGAGCACGGGGCACATGCGAACATGATATGTTTTACTAGGATAACGTCAAGCAAAAAATCTTTAAAAGTTCTCAAGTAATGGCAGTACCAGCCCTACTTCCTTACCCAAACAAAAAGAACAAGGAGCCAGTTTATGTGCCTGTGGTGACAACTTCTTTGTTTTAGCAGATGTTTATGTACTTTTATCAGTCTTCTTCGTGTAAAAACATATTTTAAAACAATTAATAAGCAAAATTTAATTATTACAAACCATTATATGAACATTCGTGTAAATTAATGACAATGTTTAAATTTTGTAATTAAATTAAAAATCCTTTATTTTTGAAAATTAATTCTGAGGTAGATGACGGGGCACTTGTGAATACAACATGTAGGGGCACATTTGAACAGTTCCCATTTCCTCTCCGCAATATAAACTTTAGTGTAGGTTTGTTATAAGTGTTAAAAGAGATCTAAAGATCTAAAGATTTATAATCAATATTTTGCAGCAATCAGTTTGTAAATTTATTGTTAATTATTATTAAAAAATCATTAATTATTAATTTTATTATTTTTAATTTTTTAAATTCTTTAATTACTAAATAGTTGGCCAAAAATTTAGTGGTATATAATATTTGCAAGCAAAATAAAGACAAAATATTTTACTTTAATTAAGAACTGAAGTTTAAAATAACGGAAGTTAAAATTTATCATCATATTCTGTGTGAATCTTAAACGCATTATATAGCAAGAATAAACTTTACATAATAAAATGTTTTTGTATTGTTTAGTCTTATAACTTTTTTTATTGTCGATCCAGTGTTTAGAACATGCTATGAAATTTTAAAATTTGACAGTGAGCAGAGTTATATAATTCGGAATTTTTTTTTAATGACAGTTACTGTGCAATTTAAACTGACACAGTACCTATAGGTTACATATAGGCCCTTGAATGTAATTGGTATAGACGTATATGCTTCATATAACGAGTTTTTCGTGTAAATATGATGCTCGTCCTGCATTTTTCAACCGTGTTCACATGTGCCCCAAGCTTATTCAGATGTGCTCCCCTATTGGGGCACATGTGGACAATTGAAGACATTTTAAAAATACACCATGAAGTTAAAAAAAAAAAAAATCTGAAAAAATTCCATGGCACAAAGAAAAGATGGGTTTGAAAAATTATGGGGACTCTTTTTCTGTGAGAAACTGGTAATATTTCCAGAGAAATTAAAAAATGAAAAAAAAAAAAAAAAAAACTGTTCACATGTGCCCCCTTTCCCCTATATATTTACTTAGAACTATCATATTTTTCAGTACTAGAAGTAAACTTTAATCAGCTGAAACACTTTTGGAAATATATTTTTGGCATTAGCAAATTTTGTTTCAGTGTGGGCAGAATTTAGAAAAGTTTCCCCTACCAATAAGTGAAGGACTCGAAATGCGACAGAGTCTCCCCTTACTTCAGAGGTTAATCGGGCCCTGGTAACCGCTTCAGAAAAATTACAACTTCTTGCTATTTGTGTTTGATTCTTAGTACAGTGAGTGAATTTAAGCGTTCAGGGACATGCTCCACTCGCAATCATCCTTTGTGTATTTCAATTTACTGATAGAGTGCCCAGTACATAACATAGTAACTGATGTCATAAAAGAAATTTAACATACACATAATACATTTATAATTAACTCATGCTAGATACATGCTAGAAATGAAAAATAATATTTATAAATATATATTCTAATTCTACAACAGCAGTCCAATTTATGTGGAGATTATTCTCGAAATTTTACCGAATTTAATAACAAAAACTAAACACTCATCATCTAGAATTAGTTTGAAGATTGTGGATATTCTGCGATTTACAATAATAATAACGTTTTCGATAAAACGTTCTTTTCGTCATACTGACGAAAAATACATTTTCGTCAGTTTGACGAAATGATAGGGCTATTGACAACGATAGAAATGCTGATTTTTTTCGTGTTCAAACGATTATATTAACTCTTGGTCGTGTTGGGGCCCCTCAATTGCAGAGCCATTCGCTGCAGCCTTGAAATGGCCAGCTCTCAATGCGCTCCATTAAATATTGCATTTTCTAATGCCGTACTTATTTAAAATGTATTACTTTTTGCCATTGGAAATTTGTGAAAAAAAAAAAATAATTTGAATTTTGACATCTTTGAATTCAAATTATGTTTTTCGCAATCACGGGTGTGTGTATGTAGGCGTGTGTGTTTGTGTGTGGGGGTATGTATTTGTGTGTAGGGGTTATGTGTATTTGTGTGTAGGGGTTATGTGTATGTGTGTGTAGGCATGTGTGTTTGTGTCTGTGTGCTGGCATAAGTGTGTGGGTAGTTGTGTGTATGAATGTGTGTTCGTGGGGGCGGGGTATGCGTATGTGTATGTAGGCATATGTGTTTGTGTCTGTGTGCAGGCATGAATGTGTGGGTAGTTGTGTGTATGCGTGTGTGTGTGTGTGTTTTTGTGTGTGTATGTCTGGGTGTCTGTATGTATCCGTGTGTGTATGTGTGGGTGTCTGTATGTATGCGTGTGTGTATGTGTAGGTGTATGTGTGTATATGTGTATGTGTGTGTGTGTAGTTGTGTATGTATGCGCGGGTGTGTAGGACATGGATGCAACCTGGAGACGGCTTTCGCTATAGGAGCAGCATCGTGAGGAGCTCGTCGACGGTGATAGTGCGGAGGGTGGCGGTGGGAAAAATCAAAAGACGCTAAAAACAGTCAAGTGAGAACAATAAGCAATCGTGATTGCTCAAAAAAATCCTTGTACTAGTTAACAGTGAATATTTTATTTAACGCGAATGGAAAATACAGCTGAAAATATGTTCTCTATTACTTTTCATTTTACAGTTGTAGTAAATTATCATATAAGCAGATACATTTGTGAGGAAATAGCGTTGTGGATTCCTGTTGCCCCCATTGTAAATTCTTGGAAAAATTTTGGAAAAATAACTTTAATATTGAGCTGTGAATTTCACATAAATAATCACCAGGCTTATAATGATTTTTATTAAGATATGCTTCTGATAGTCGACCCAAAAACGATGTTGAGTCACAAAATTGAGCAACATTTTAAAAATTCAGCATAACATATTTTTAAGGGCCGTATAAATAAGCAAGGTATTCTAAAGATATTTTTTTGCGACAAAGAATAAATATTGATTTTTACTACTTGATATGTCCTTGAAATTTTCCATTCAAAATATTCAATGCGTTAAATAATTAAATTTAAAATGTTGAAGGAATTTTTGTGATTTTTTTCTATTGCTCTATATATATATATATATATATATATATATATATATATATATATATATATATATATATATATATATATATATATATATATATATATATATATATATATATATATATACATTTATTAATACAGTACGCATGGCTATTTTGCATACGAGGAAAAATGAGAACATAATTTTTCCACTCTTACGATTTTACATACTCAATTCGGTTTTGTTTGTATTGATACCACTTTGGTATTTTTTCATAATGTGAATTCTTAATAAAATATGCGATTTTGTTCTTGCGTTTTCGTTAATTTGCAATGCATACAAAAAGCACGTTGTATAATATAAGCTCTCAGACATAGAATTTTGGGAGGTCAAATTTCAAATCTTGCTGAAAATTACATTACGTTGTAGCAAATTTTTAAAATCCTTCATCAAAAATTTAAGGCAAATAAATATAAATATACCAGTTTGGTGAGAAAAGTTTTGTTTTCAAAGGGCCACTTGGCGTAGAACGGAGGAGAGAAACGAATTCATCCATCATCCAAGAAAAAGAAGAGCAGCTAGCAGTGCGCATGTGTTACTCGCATCAAGCCAGAGCATTCCATTTCAAATTTCTAACTCTTCACTTTCATGCTCTGGCACAAGTTGTCGCGACCCTCCGGTAAATGCTCGCTTAATGAGATCTAAAAACAAGTAAGTACGAGATTCATTTTCATTTTAATTAGGTATAATTAATACTGCTCTGCCATCAAGCGTTTGTGAGGTAGAATATTTAACTAAGCTTATATCTTTATGAATATTTGATGCATTTTTAATTTCGGATATTTACTCGAAAATATATAATCTGAATAATTGTTTAGAGGAGTTTTTACTCTTTTCAAAGCAAGGGAGGTTTAAAAAAAAAAATAAATAAAAAACAAGGATTATTTTTTCTGAAGGATTATTTTTTTATCGAATAGATAACATCAAAAAACAATGCATTCTACATTATTACAGATGGACAATTATTATTATTTCGTTTTTTTTTATTTACTTTCATTTCATTTTACTTATACCAGCTTCAAAAGAAATAAGAATTTTAGAATAAAGAAATTAAAAGGTATGAAATAAATAATTGTTTGCAGGTCTTGCTCTTTTTAAAACAAGGAAGGTAAAAAAACGAACAAGGATTATTTTCCCAGATGGATTATTATACTTATCGAATAGATATCCTCAAAAAACAATGTAATTTAAATTGCTACAAAAACAATGTAATTTAAATTGCTACAGAAAGAATTAATTTATCCTTTCGTATATTATATATTTTTTCGTTTACTTCAATTTCATTTTACTTATACAAGTTTCAAAAGAAATAAGATTTTTAGAATAAAAAAATAAAAATGAAGGAGAGATTAAGCATGAAATTATTGCTTTACTTCTAGTAAAATAAAATCTGTCCAAGTATGTTTGTAGTATTGAAACTACAGCCATTTTTGTATGTACACTATCGAACATTATCTTATTGAAGACACGTTAGTTATGAACACAGAGGCTTCCCAATGGGAGGTCACTGTGACCTCCCAAAAATTTCCTTGTTCGGTAATTTTTGTCTGACGATTCGGTAAATTTGGAAACGTATTTTAATGCTGCAATTTTCAAATGCCTGATTGTCCCTTTTAGTAGATGTTCTTTTGTGTACCCTTATTTTATCATTCTGCAAAATTTGGAGTTCCATTCGGAAAATTGAGAATTTCTGCCTTCCCAAAAGTTTAAGGTCGGGGTGCCCCTGTATGAAAGCTGAGTTATAGTGAACCTTCCCTCTTTGCTCAACTGAACTCTTTTTAAAATTACATAACTTTTTAAGCGTTCATGGTGAATTTTTGAGGTGGTAAATGCCGCTTAGAGTGATTTAAAACTGCCCTTCAACACATATTTTTCACTTAAGTTCTTCAAAGTTAACTTTATACACGCTATACTACACTACACTGCGAGGTTCTCCGTATGTACCACTATATTTCAACATAACTTAATAAACGTGCATTGGTATCACGAATACAGCTAAACTTCTATGTCAAATCCGATTTTTTCTAAAAAACCATGGATTCTAGGGATTCACTCGCTCCTGTAAACAGATCCCATTATTCATACCCCCTTAAAAATCCAGTCAATTGTGGAAAGGATAATTGTTCCACCTAGATTTTCGAAACATAGGCAATGATTCGTGATAATTTTTGGGGAAAATAGTGAATAAAGTATCAATTTCAATTACATAAAGTTTACATGTATAAATGTGAGTTAGTTATAGTAGTTTCACATTTTAGGTTTTACAATGTATATTTTTCAGAAGAAACATCAACTATCTTAGTAATTTTTTGATGAATAGGGAAACAACTCGCTGTGAAAAACTCCCTGTGGTCAATTATGAACCCATAGAGCTCAATTCCTGATATAGATTATGAATTTCCTAAATAAACGATGCTTGGACAGCTCTAGAGCAATCCGCATTATGACATTTTCCAGAAAACTTTGTAAATTCAAGACCCGGTACTTTGTCCTCTTGCAGACGGTTAATTGTGGCTGACTAAGTTTTTAGGTTTCACGCACGTTCATCATATCTGTCCGAAAACTTCAAAGTAGGAGTGGAATTAATCTTGAAATCATACATGCACGTGTAGTTTGCCTTAAATAAAGCAAATATTTTTTCGACGGACCAAAATTGCCTTTCAAGCAATTCAAAAGCTGGTAGAATTTAAGAAATAAATAAATACCCTTGTGCAGAGGAGTGAAAGGAAACATCCACAAAAATACAAATAGCACAAAATTACGGATTACTGAAAACCGGGGTTTCAAGGAACCCTTTTTTCAATGGAAAATAGTGTGCTTTTGGATGAAAGACATCCGGAAATTTTGTGCTACAAAACGTTGAATATTTTCTTTTACTGGTAGAACTTATCGGATGATTTACTAGAACTGGTCTATTCAGTAATAAAACGAAATGCTTTTTTTGCACTCTCAGATAATGTTCTATTTAAAATGCTTGTCGATGAAAGATAATTGAGGCAGTGGGAAGCAAAGGGATGTAAGTGGCAAAATTTAAAATTTGGAGATAACCAGTATAAATTGTTGGAGAACCTCTCCTCTGTCTTGAGGCAAGAGAGCCCTGGTAGGTGCTGCTGTACAGCATCATTTAGGGGAAAAAATTCAATGAAAGTCTACCTAGGTCGCTATCTTTAAACGCATTTTACTCAAAACTTGAAAATGTCCACTTGCATCCCTATGCTTCTTACTGCCTGGTATGTTCGGAAGCTCGGTTGTAGGAGAATCTCAAAAGCGAGACAAATCTTCCCAAAAAAGAAGACAGAAATTTCGTAACACCGAAAACGTTACGAAAGACTCTTCACGCTTCTGGCTACAGATTGTACAATGGAATTATTTTTTAGAAATCTTTCGTGGCATAGCCTCCGCCAACTTCGCGGGACTTACCTGAAATGGATATTAAACCACTCAAATTCTGACGCAACACTCATCAGAGAAATACAAAAAATTCCTGTCATAGGCAGGACTTATGGAGAGGCGCATCAAATTTGTGATGGAGGGCTTCAATAAAGAACATGAAGTTGAATATATTTATATCCGAGAAACACGAAGTTTTAGATTTATCACACTGTAAAAACAATTCAGAAACGTTCCTGAAGCATAATGGGCAGCTAATGTGCCCAATTTCTGCGAGTAACATATCTTGAAAACAACAGGAATGTTTCAATCGGAACGCATCCTCTTTTGTGTATTGCCATTAGTCTTGAATCAAGTTTTTCTAAGCAAATGCTTTTCGTCGCAAGCCAATCCTTCCAACGCCAGTTGTGGTTTTCTAATACTCTGATCAATTGGCGCAATGGAAAAGTGAATGTCAACTTTCGACAATTCAAAATTCTCCGACAAATTCAAAAATAGGACCGTAATAATGAACATTGCGTTTTGTTTGACAGCACCATGATCTCCAGCTAATGCCTTCAGGCAAGCATATGTGACATTTTGGTTGGATTGGTTCAGCGGATAGGCCACTAGGGTTTCTTGTACAGGGTAAACTTCTTTTACACCGACCTGTATATTAGTATTTATCTAAAATAATTAGGGATACAGATTAATCACAGTACCGAGAACTTCAGGGAAAAGAAAGGATTTGAAAGAAACTCAAAGGATTCTAACTCAATTAAAAACGTCAGATCTTATTGATAAAAATTAATTCATAAATTTCAATTTAGTTTAAGTAAATAAGAGCACACACACACACACACACACACACACACACACAAAAAAAAAAAAAGATTTGAACTCTATTTTAGTGTTGCATAGGAGAAACGAAAGACCTTTATGCGAAAGTAAACTTTAAAATGTTGCATGTATGCTTAAATTTAGACTAAAGAATATTGCTCTGTTTATTTGAAGTAAAAGTGTAACTATTTAGAGAACTTGAACCCTGTAACGTTGCGTACAATGAACGAATGCTATTTGCATATAAAAACAAATGAGGTATTATTCTTGAAATCTTAGAAGAAGAGAGGACAATTAACCTTTATATTAGGAAAACCGCAACGAGAAGGTATGGTTTATTCTGTGAAATCTCGCTAAGGTTCTTACATAAGCAGATAAGCATGAATCACATGTGAGAAACGTTCAGTAACTGCTTTGAAATGTTTTCTTGAATAAAGTTTTAGTTATTGGGTAATAAATTCAGAAATATAACGTGCATTCAATATGTTTTTCTGAAAAGTGTTCGTTTATAAAGTTTAATTTTAATTAATTTAATCTTAATTATTTTATAACTCAAGTTTTATAAGAACTACTGAGTTGCATAATAGCTCATTTTATAGAGAAGAAACTGCGTCATCAGGTTTTGCACGGTCTACTTCGAAAATAAAAGGTTTAACAATTGAGCTTAAATTTTAAAAAAAGTTTAAAATTGCCAATAAGAATAACAACAACAGTCCCGAAAATCCCAACTGACATATGACGTAAGTCCCTAAAGGGTACCGTTTGAACACAAAGTTGAAACTCTCCTAAAACTCTCAATTCCTCTAGATTATGTCAGGTGCTGCGTGAGCTATCTCAACTGTTGCATCGATCCCTGTCATAAAAAAATGAACTGCGGGCATATGAGCCATAAAACATGTCCTTTTCTCTTGAATAAATGAGGAGAATATAGCTAGATGAGTAATTAGAATGAAGACAACATTCCTACAATAGTGCAAAAGACCCTTTATATAATCATTAGAATTAAAACAACAGCCCCCCAAAATCTCCATTACAATCTCGATATTAGTCCCCAAAAATCCTTTATTGAATGAGAACAAGTTCTTAAAAGATTCCTATCAGAGTAATGATAACTGTCCCTAAAAATGTCCATTAGAACGAAGACAATGCTCTCCAAACCATTGAGAAGAGATAAAATAGAGAGGAAGAAGACTTTCATTTGTTAATCAAAGACCCTAAGTCACGTGATAGATTTTAAAGCAAAGCATTGGAAGAAATCAGGTTTCTTTCGCTAGTTTCACACAAAACGTGTCAACCATTCGTCGTTGTTAAGTCGTGTGACTTGGAGTCTTTGCCTCAGCTTTTGCTAAGTCAATGACTATCCTTGCTCCCTTCATTTACTAATTCCTGATCCAAACTCTGAACTCTCCATAAGAAAAAACAGTCCTTAAAATTCCCTCAAACAAGGACGTTAGTTTCTAAAAATCCCTGTGAGAAAAGGGTTACAGTTTTCGAATAACATCAACAGTCCCTCGAACAATATCTATCCGGAAGAGTAAAATAACTCCAAAAGTCCCTTTCAGAATGAGAGAAAAATTCAAAATAACATCTCTTCTAAACCCCATCAGAGTTAGAACAATAGTTTCAAAAAATTTCTTTTTGAATAAGTTTTCTAAGAGTTCCTATTAGAATAACGACGTCAGTCCCTCAAAATCCACATTAGCATCAACTTTTCTGAAGGCAAATCTAAAACGGTTCGGAACCTTTTTTGCTTTCGAAAACCTCTCTATGACCCTTTCCAGGTGCAAAAGTTCGCCAAATTTGGTTCAGGATCCGACGTAAACTAGATTTGTATAGAGAACACAAACACACATACATACATTCATACATACATATTCTGTTTTATTTATACGGATTGCATTCATGGTAATTAGATCAGTAACTTTACTAATATTTGAAAAAAAATTCTTCTGCACGAAATATAAAACTTAAAAATTCCAAAATTTTCATGATACTGTCCTTTGAAAATTTTGAAAAATATATATGAATTTTAATGCATTTTTACGTCTAAAAAGTTTTAGGGCGGGACCATTAATTTTTTTTGAATACATAAATTTTAAAATTTTGTGACAGCAAAATGTTTCTAAAAAATTTATTTAAGTTATGTATCAAATTAAAGTGCATGTAAGTGTCTTTAATATAAGCTATTATATGTAACTCTGTAGTTCCAGTAGAACTTGAGTTACAACATTTTACTGCAATTCCGGCGAGTAAAAAAATCTGATTTTAACGAATTTCAAAAATTGATTTCTCATCAATAGATCATGATAGATTTTTTAGATAATTACATAGAAATTTAAGATGCCAAAGAGTTATATTTCTGAAAGTCTCACAAAAATCTGAAGATCAGATTGAGAAAATATTTTGTTTCTTTGGTTAAGTTGAATAGTACTATTCTTGAGAGAGATACTATTCTTGATAGAAGTACTATTCTTGAGAAAAGTTTCTTTCAATTATTAATTTGCGTTCGATATGCCTTTATTATTATTATTTTTAACGTCTTAACCAAGGATTTTGCACTATCCGTAATGTCAACCTAAATAATCCTGCATAAAATACGAGCGAAAGAGTACGTGCTTTAACGTACTAGGTTAAAGGTGTTAGATTAAAAAGAAAAATATAAAATCCGAAATAAAATACAGCTGCAAAACCAAAGAAGGAAAACCATACTTCGAGAGCATGTATCATTTAGATCCCATATTTAACAGGATGTATAGTTTCTTTCTACTGAAAAATAAATTAATATGATGAAAGATACCAGATGTGGGAACTGAACCAACACGTTACGTCTGAGAAAGCACGTGGCGTCCTGAAATCGACTGTTAAAAAAATTTGTGATAAAAAGGTGCATTTTCTTTTTAAAAATACCGCTAGGGGAAGCACGTATATATATATATTGGCAAGCTAAGCACAAAAGTCGTATCAACACTTTTTCTCAAATATGTAACACTTCTTGTCACATATTTTACCTAAATACGATGTTTTATAGTCATTTGTGAAGGAGGAATATTTTTTAAAGAATTCTGAAAAAGATGCATCTGTATCAAATCCTATGAAGGTACACAACTTTAAACGGCAATTTCTCATTGTGAACTCAGATGCAGATACGATTCTTGCCCTTAGGACGGCAGTATATATAGTTATCTTAAAGTCCTTTTTGCCCATTCTGTCATCTTTAACACACGAGTCTTTAGCTTTTTTTTTTTTTTAACTCAAGGGCCGCATTGCAAACTTTTAGAGGCGAGGCGAGGTAACAATGCTTAACTTTGAATGATCTAGTTAACGTCATCCCCCTCCCCCATTCACTACGAACTTGTTTTAAATTAAGCTTCTAGGGGTGGTTTTTGTGGCTTAGTTTTCTTTAATATATGTTCTAAAGGAAATATATTATCAAACAAAGAACTTTTTTTTTCAGTTGCTAGCTTTCCGCAGGCAGGACAAAATCTGTTCGCGAGCTGAATGAGGCCCCGGGACTCCTCTAAAATCGGTCGAAGACTCCTATTTTAGCATATTTTTGAAGATTTGACTCCGCTTGACTACGATTACGTCGTGCGTGTGCATGTGTTGCTCTTTACAGAAATCTGCTGTTCACGTCCTGTGCGTGTATTTGTTTGTTCCCCATGCAAATCTTCAGTTTGCATCAAATCTTGACAGAATTTGGCACAAAGATGCTAGGAACCCGACAATCGTCGTAGAAAGATTTTTCAAAATAGAGAAAAAGATCCAATCCCTTCAAATTTGCATTCAATAGCCATAGCACTGCTCGTTTTATACAAAATAATTACTGCCTCCTTTCGAATTTAGGATAATTGAAAAGTACGGAAAAAATGCCCAGAATCCCGTCAACATTCGAAAGTTAGTAGAGTTATAATATTTTTAAGTGAGCGAATCCTAATTCTTTAAGTTGTCCAGGGCACAAGTTGTAAGCAACGCGAGACGTAACGACTGAAAAAAAAATATAACTGAAATATACAGGGATTGGACAAAAATATGGAAGCATCTAAAAAAAACAAAAAAAAAAAAAAAAAAAAAAAAAAAAAAAAACATAATATCACACCTAATACCATGTAGGACAACAATTGGCATTTAAAACAGCTTGGATTCTGTTAGGTATCGATAAATGCAGGTCCTGTATGGTTTTCAAGAGAATCCTATACCATTTTTCCTGCAAAATAGTGGCAATTTCAGTTAGAGATGATAGAGGGGGATAGCGATCATGCAGTTTTCTCACCGAAGTAGACCACAAAGGCTCAATAATATTGAGATCTGCTGACTGTGGTGGCCAGGGGAGATTCAACAAATCCTCCTCATGCTCATAAAACCAGTCTTGGACGATGCGAGTGGTGTGAACAGGGGCTCAACCGTCTTGGTACACAGCATTACTATTGGGGAACAAACACTGTACCATGGGATGGACTTGATCGGCCAAAATGGTCACATAATCTTTACCAGTAATACGACCTTTTGAATCATGGGGCCCACAGAATACCACGATATGACTGCCCAAACCATGACCAAAACCCCGCCGTGTTTTACTCTTGACAGCAAGCAGTCTGAATCGTACGCTTGTGACGGCGTTCACCAGACGTAAACTCGGGTCAGAAGTTGGAAACAGCGTGAAACAAGACTCATTCGACCAAAGGAGTCTTCCATTGCTCCATCGTCCAGGTTTTATGGCTTCGCACCATATTTTCCTATTACAGGCATTTGCATGTCTGATGAGTTGTTTTGGTATTGCAGCTCGCCATGCAATTCCCTGCTTATGGAGCTATCTTCTTATTGTTTTAACGCTGACAGGGTTTGTCAGACAGACATTAACTTCAGAAGTGATTTTAGCAGCTGTCGTCAGAATCATCTTCAATGACCGTCTGTTACAATCACTCAACATATAAACTTCGATACCGTGCCTCTTGAGACACCAAACACCTCGACTACCTTGGTTACATACGCACCTATAATTAGAGCTCCAACAATTTGTCCGCGTTCGTATTCACTTAGCTCAGACATATTGCACTGGAAACTACACAGAGTACTATTCTGACAACAACTGACACTTACAACGTATTAAGGACATTGCACTGATGGTGTTAGTGAGGAAATACAGCAGCGCAACCTACAGGTTTACCTAGAATCAACTATTACGTTTAAGCAATCATTTCACAAGGTGTTTCCATATTTTTGTCCAACCCCTGTATTTCCACAGTAAAAAAAAAAAAAAAAATCTTTTAAAGTTATTGTCTCTTCTTTGATGGAGTTGCGCTTTTAGTACATAACAAAACATGTAGTGTAACTATTAGAAACCACTATAAGGTTTGTACTAAATGTAAAACCATTCATTTTATTCCTCAAAATTTGGCTTAATGTCCGAAGAATTTGGAGCTACTAATATTAAATTATGGAAAATAATGCATTTTATTACCTGCGATTTCTTTCCCCGTCCAACAGATTTTTTAACAGTTTCTTTAAAGTCAACTTCACTGCAAAGAGACTACACATTTCCATTTATTATTTAACTTTAATGTAGTTTTTTTTTTTTTAATTTCAGTGTTTGCTTATCGCACGAAATCTGTTTATTGACAATCTGAATTTGATCACGAAATTTCACGCTTTAAATGCATACAAATGATAGTACATTTATGAAAAATGAACAAAGACACCTTTTGCAAAATTCACTTCAATTTCTCCTTCTCAGTTGCAAGTTATAGTTATTTTGAAGATTACATGCAAAATCTTACTGTGGTTTTAAATTGTATACTATAAAGTAAAGCTTTTATCCATGTTTTTAAACTGTTTCTCAAAAATATATTTTCCATGAGTTTTCTGAAAAATTTCATTTAATTGTAAATGTATATCACTTATAAATGAATAGTGTTTGTAAATAAAACTTACTTATAAGTAAACATAATTTGAAAGTAAATATTTCCTGTGAATATAAGTTGTATGTGTAGGATGTGAGCAAATATCATGTAAATATATACTCATTCATTTTCATCATGTATTGAAAGTTATGACTAAAGATGTGGATCAGTGTTAACCCTGAAATTGTGTACCTCGCAGAGAAATGATAATAAATGTTGCAGAAAGTCACCTTTCCATCGATCGGACTATTAGGTCCTAAAAGCGCTTGTTAACTATGATCGGAAATGAGATAAAAGGCGCCGTGAAATGACTTCGCATAGATTATGTGCAAAATGAGTGATTTTGACGCTCATTTTCGGACGTCCGACGCGAGAAGGTAGTTACATATCTGGAATCCCTTCGATAATATTCTGTTTGTGTTTTCAACGACCTATTATTTGGTCGTGATCCGACTCTTGGATCTGAAACACCATACTTTTTTTTCCGGTTAATTACTTAAAATGAAGTCATTGAAAGGTGCTGTTTTTCATGAGTGTCTAGATAAAAGAAAAAGGAAGCCAATATGTTTTTTGCCCTCCATAAAGAGAAAATAAAAAAAAAAAAAAACATAAAAGACGAAATATGAATGCCATAAAGAAACTGAAATCAGCATTGTTCGAACTTTGCTTAGCCAATTTAAAAAAATGAATAAAATCATAATAATAATGAAAAATAAACTTTGTAACGTGAAAACATTTAATGTTTTTAAAATATATATTAGGAAAGACTTTATATAATACTTTTATTAACTATTTATAAATATTATATCTCTTGCTCAAAATTTGAAAGGAAAAATACCTACATAGATATTTTCCGAGTCATTAAGGTAAAACCTTAGTCCAATAGTTGGCATTGCACAACTAGTAGACACTTATAAAGAAAAAAATAAATTAGCAAAAGAGACACAGGCTTTAAAAGATAGGCTAAAAATAAGCACTGCAAGTTTAAACATATTTTTTTTGGATTACATTGTAATTTTTGCGCAATTTTATAATTTTCTTTCTAAATTTCAACTACTAGTTCAGTATCAACTATTAGTCCCGTGTTGATTACTAGTGGTTTTGTTTTAAATCTTCTGAAAATAAAATATATCTTGTAAAGTAGTTGTCTATAATATGCAAAGTAAAAGGACGTGGTAGAATTGTTTTGCAATTCATTTGTAGTATCTATATTCATTTTTCGAAAATGTTATTCATGGGATTACATTAATATGCTTATTATTATAATTGCACGTTGCATTTCGTAAGGAAATAAAAAACCCCTTTATTTTTAGGATATGGGATCAAAGAAATTAATTTTAGAAATATGTGGACGTTATCATAATTAGCCAAAGATTGGATTACAATAAAAGTAGGAATTGGAAATGGCAAAGTATTGGTTGACGTCTCTCTCTTGTATAATGCTGCTTGTATTTGTTCCTAACGTCAGAGGCAGACATCAAGAACTTCGAAAAGATCTCTTATCTATTAAAGATATCATAGCTGGAGTAGAAAGTAAGTATTTCTAAAGTTGTATGTCAAAAGTTGTAAGTTGTACGTCAAAAGTTGAAAGTTGTATGTCAACTATCTTATTAAAAAAAAATAAATAAATAAATGAAGTAAAAGCCTATCAATTTTTATTGACGAATTTGCTTTGTTTTCTTCTTATATTGATATCTTATTATTATGTCCACAATCATTCAGCAATAGTCAATAAGTATTGACATACGCCGTTTTCCTTGATTGCAATGCTCTTGTACAGACACATCCTGATTGAAAAATCTGCTATTCTAGTCATTAAATATTTCAGTTAGCAAGGAAACAAGTTCAGGCGGGGATCTAGGATATGTACCTTTGAGGACATCTCACTTCCAAGCTTTTAAAATAGCCCTATGTTATGAAGGATATTTTCTTAATATTCGGATTGGATGTTGCAAAGGAGGTTTGTGCAAACTTGATGAATGACGTGCTATACTGCTTGTTAAATAAGCTGCAATATGATCTTCCCTCTTCAGCTATTGCTTGTTTAGTTAGGGAAATTTTTCATGTTGTCACTGAAGATTATTTATGCGCATAATTTTAGCTTACTCCACAATAACCATTTATATACAGTGGTGGTAAAAAAAAAATGCATCACCCGCACCGCAAAGGAGAGGAATATCATCCCGACTGCAATCAACACACAGTCAAGCATCCCGTATCCCAGATGATTTTGGAATGTATTTCAGATCAAGCAGTTGGTGGGCTTCACTTTGTGCAAGGAACAGTAAACGCTCAGGTGTATATTGGCATTTTGGAGGAGAAATTGCTTCCTACTACCCGGGATCACTTTACTTCAGTTCCAAACGTCATTTTCCAGAATGATTCTGCTCCGTGCCATAGGGAAAAACTGGTAAGTAACAATTTAAAAACCTTTATCCTGCCATTAGACTTAAATTGACATGGGGTTAAGTAATTTTTTTTCTCTAAACTCACACGCAGGTTCAGAAGTGGAAAAATGGGGTCAGCAGTTTGCCTTGGCCCGGAAACAGCCCCGATCTACGTAAACAATTATCGGATTCCTGCTGTTAAATGTTTATTTCATAAGTTTTTCAGAATTTCACATACATTCATCGTCAATCGGTCGACCAACACTTTTCACATAATCCCATTGTTGTGAAAATGCGAGGGTGTTGCATTTTTTTTTTTACCTTCACTGTATAGTATATGGTAGAATCCATGTCAATTCAACAAAGGGCGTAACATGATGGTCTCGGATTTTTTTGAATTTAACATATGTTAAAATTCATAAAAAAATAAGAAATACGTTTTTCTTATTTTGCCCAAAAAAGTTCCTGGGCCGAGATACAGGTCGCCAAAGATGGCGACCTGTATCTCGGCCAAAGATGATTTCTCATTTGGGATTTTCGTCAACATTTTTAAAGTCCATTATCTCAAGGATGGTAGAACATATTTTGTTGCAGTTTATTTTATTTAAAAGGATATTTTTTCTTGTTAAAAAACCTATGCAACATTTTGAAATATATGGTTTAGTTTTTTTCCCACAGTCTTTTGAATAAAAAGTTTAAAATATTTTATTTTTCTCAAATATGTCTATTTCAAAATTTTTTTTTTACAGTTTATTAGTACCACTGAGCACTACGTTCCCTGAAAAGGAGAGCTTCCATATTTTCATTTAACAGGTTTTAGAGGCATTTGAAAGAATGAGGGTTTTTAATGAACTTTTACGTAAAGGCAGACCTGAAAATTCAAATTTTTTTTCGCAGCAAGTGGCCAGAAAACACTTTTAACTCAGTTCATATAGCGAAACTTTCACTTTGAGTCGCCATTTTATCCAGGATATTGAATTTAATCAGAACAAGATGGCATTGCGATTAACGATTCTTTCGGCGGTACGCTGGAAAGTTGTGCGGGTAAATGCAGCGAATCGGCTGGAGGCCGCGTTCTTGTTTTTATAAAAAATAAAACTTCTGGATAAAGTGGAGACTCAAAATGAAAATTTCGTTGTATAACTTAATTAAAATTGTTCTCTGGCCGCGTGTTGCGAGATTATTTTTTGAATTTTCAGCTCTGCCATTACGTAAAGAGTTCCTTAAAAACCCTCATTTTTTCAAATGCCTCTATAATCTGTTAAACAAAAAAGTGGAAGCTCTCCTTTTCAGAGTACGTAGTGCTCAGTGGTACAATAAACTGTAAAAAAAAAAGAAAAATTTTGTAATTGACATATTTGAGAAAAATTAAAAAAAAAAACTATTAAACTTTTTTTTCAAAAGACTGTGGAGAAAAACACTAAAGCACATATTTCAAAATGTTGCATAAGTTTTTAAACAAGAAAAGATATCCTTTTAAATAAAACAAACTGCAACAAAATATGTTCTACCGTTCCTGAGATAATGGACTTTAAAAATTTTGACGAAAATCCAAAGTTAGAATTCATGACAGGACCGTCATCTTTGGCGGCCTGTATTTCGGCCCAGGAATTCTTTTGGGAGAAACAAAAGAAAAATGTATTTCTTAATTTTTTTTGTGAATTTTAACTTATGTTAAATTTAAAAAAATCCGAGACCATCATGTTACGCCCCTTGTTGAATTGACATGGATTCTACCATATATAAACCAGGTAAGATGAATTTTTTCTGGAGAAATGAACGGAATCATCTGGAGATACATTTTTACAGGTGTTAAAAATATCTGTCTTTCTTGATGTAGTATAACAATGTACTGAGCTTCTATATTAGGTTAGTTGCTTGCAGCTTGATTATATCTGTTTCAGACTGATGAACCCAAAACAAGAGTGAAACAGCAGTTTCTTGATGCTGTAACTGAGATCTTCGGTAATTCCTTGCAGCATCAAGAATATTGACTGCAAACTGAAATTATTTTGCGTAGTATATGTCTAATTTTTGCATTGCGTAAAGTTTAAGGAAAAAATATAAATACGTATAGTGTCGCTTGAAAACAAAAAGAATTTTACACTTAATTGAAGAAAAGTATGAATCAGAATAATATTCATATTTATAAACGTTTTGCAGCAAATGCTTTTTATCCTGAATTACCAATAGGAATTCGAATTCCCATAGAACCGTATATTCAAATAGATAAACGAACTAAAACTTGCAGTGTAACAAACACGAAAATTGACCCTGTCCATTTTCGTGTTTGTTACAATACAAGTTTAAGCTCGTTTATTAGTCCATTTTATTAGTTCCATTAGTCCATGCATTGCACAACCATCAGTTTAGAGGGAAAACATTGGGCCTTCTCTCTTTAATCTTTATGATGATAGATTTTAGACTTTCAGTTAAAAATGAAGCATATCGTGAAATCCCATGTCCCTCAAGGCGTTGATATTTTCAAGCATCAACAACTGAGGATTCGTATTCGGGCTGTAAGTTTGCATTTGTCAATGCATTAGCGATTTTGGAGTTTACAAAGAAATTGAACAGATTCATCCACAGATCTATTCTTCTGAATAGGAAGGAAAAGAAAAAGATAGCGATCGTAACTCCATTTGGTACTGACAGAACATGAGAATCAATCCCACCTTGGGGGATTAAACAATAATCCATCCAATTGCTTTACAGCAAGTCTTGTTCCGAATGGAAGAAAAATTTTCCTGTTTTATAGATATAATCGTATTGCCTAAAATGTTAAAGCTATATGAAAAAAAAAAAAATCTGAAGAACAGAGAGGATTTTTGTTCCTTGTATTCCCTTAAGACGAAGGTCTGCTTGACCTGATAAACCTGACATCATTTGTCAGTTATTGCGGATGTTTCCTGTCTTTGGCACTCTCCCTACAGAATCAAATAAAATTCTTTCTTTTTATCTTTTTGTTCCCCATAAAAGTTAGTTATTTCAGATATTTGAACTTGCAGTTAATGCAGTATACAGAAACACTAGATGGTAATATTTTTAGTATTTTCAAATTAGTTTTTCCTACTTGGTTTTGTACACTTTCAATTTCCTATTAACTTTATACGAGGCAATAGCCAGTATCAACATGTAATATAAATGTAAGTTTTAAATTTGTTTAACATAAACATTACTTACATGGCGAAACTTTTGAATAAATCTGCAGCGATGCTTTTATCAGCTTCTTTGTGTTCATTAATGTTCAATACTTATTTACTTTAACTACGTTACTCCATACGTGATGAGAGTGTTTCTAAATGGCATTAAGTCGATTTCTTCCATTCTTGAAAATAAAAACTCTGTTTTTCTATGTAACATTTAATATTGAATTTAAGGAAAACATAATGTTGTCCTAGTAATGTATAGATGATAGTTAAATTAAATTAAATATAATAAATAATAAAATTCTGACTGTATAGTTATTTAAAAATACAGTGCTGGTAAAAAAATTTGCATCACCCTCGCATTTTCACAACAATGGGATATTTTGAGAAGTTTTGGTCGACCGATTAACGATGAATATATGTGAAATTCTGCAAAACGTATAAAATAAACATTTATTAGCAGGAATCCGATAATTGTTTACGTAGATCGGAGCTGTTTCCGGGCCAAGGCAAACTGCTTACCCCATGCTCATTTTTCCATTTCTGAACCTGCGTGTGAGTTTAGACAAAAAAAAAAAAACCCCATGTCAATTTAAGTCTAATGGCATGGTAAAGGTTTTTAAATTCTTACTTACCAGTTTTGCCCTATGGCACGGAGCAAAATCATCCTGGAAAATGACGTTTGGAACTGAAGGGGGATACGGGATGCTTGACTGTGTGTTGAATGCAGTCGGGATGATATTCCTCTCCTTTGCGGCGCGGGTGATGCATTTTTTTTAACCACCACCGTATGAGAAAACAAATGACTTAAATCCATTTGGAGCAAAACTATATTACTTCCCATTTTTTGGCCCAAACAAATAACGAAATTTGCGATTTATTTACATTTGAAAGTAATTCAAGATTTATTTGTGAAGCGGCACACGGAAGAATCTTTTCCCCGTACATCCTTGTGAAACAAAACACGTGATATGAAGAAACGTTGCGATTATTTAATCATGACTTAATCTCTTTTAGTACAAAACTTGCCAGTAACTTAATTCATTTCAGGGGGAAAAAAACACGAATTCCCCGTTCTTTTTTCTATACGACTAAGCATTGTTTTGGAAAACCTACTTATGGTAAATATATTGTTAGACATGGGCTGCTATCTTTTCCATCAAAAAGTCTCTTTTTTTTCTTTTAAATTTCGAATTAACGCCTTTTTGAAACAAGATCTGCACCAAAATAGCTAAACAAAAAAAGGACTAACTACAAATATCATAATTTATAAAATTACTTTTAAACGTGATAAAATTTTGTGTGAGGTTCCCATACTTTTTTTTTTTTTTTTTTGCCTTTTTTCATAGCAGAGTTAAGTACAAAGGAAAGTATGGAACTGATGTTCAATATTTTCCTTTGGAATAATGGATGGTCATATGATAATATGAAATAATGGATAAATAATGGAACTGATGTTCAAGATTCCTTGGTTGTGTTTTGTCGTTCAATTTTTTTTTGTTTTCAATAATTTCTCTACTTCAGATCTAAAAATCAAATCGTACTCACATCACGAGAGACATTGTCTTATACTTTACAACATTTACACAATGTTTTAGGTACAGAAATCTTTGGAATTAGAAGTGAGTATAAAGTTTTAAAGTTTCGTCCTACTGTTTGTTTTTACTTTTGAGAATGCTACAGTGCAGCTCAAGGTAACGGATAAGTTGTGAGAAAAAAAAATAAAAACGGATTGGTTTTATACATAAAACTATTTATTTTTGGTACGAAATTGTTCATTTGAAATGTTAGAAGTATAAAGTACCATTTTTATAATATTTTGTTGTCGAAAGTTTTACAGAAGTTTCAATTTTTGTATAAGTGTTTTATTTGTTAGCATAAAATGTATTGGAGCTTGGTGGCAATTCATATGTAGATTTAACGCAGATTAAACCAAACATTGGCTTGTACTTTTAACTAATGCATGAACATATTAACTTATGGTTACGTTAATTTTTAACTTAATCTTTCCATCACTTTTTCAGGAAAACTTGACGCCTTTTCAATGGATAATGCGGGAAGAATTCAAAGCATTGAATCAAATCTTGGGATTTTGCTCAACAAAATGAGTGATATTAACAGAAAAAGTCAGTTATTAAGTGAAATACATCAAGACAATGACGCTCGAAGAGACATCCTACAGAGGATATCCAGAAGCCTGGAAGAATTAGGACGTAAACAAATTACTACAACCGGAAAGAAAACCGGAGCTGAAATAGACCGTTTGGAAAAGTTATCAGAAAACGTTCAAGCTTTGTTTCAAATTTTTGGTGGAATGAATAGGAAGTTAGACGATTTACAAACCAGGATTGAGCGAATGCCAAATGTGTGCCCAACAAGTGACTTGAAATTTTTTATAACAAAAAAAATTGATTCTCTTACAGCATCTACTGCTTTGCTCTCAGAATGCATTGAATGTGACAGAGAATCACTAAAAGATGTTTTACATTCTTTTATACGAAGCCCTTTAGACAATATTGCTAAAAAGTGTAGCACAGGAGATTTAGAAAAAAGTATAAGTAGGATACTTGAATCAAAATGGAAAGATATGATGGATTCCGTGCAATCCATAGTTCACTTTAAGATGGAGAGTTTTAGTAGTCGGTTAGAAAATGCTGTTCAGGATTGCAATTGCGCAAGTGGAAGTCAAGCCCAATATACAGCACATGATATAGCATATTCACATGATACCCCTAGGGAGCTTCGAGCTTCAAGTAAGGCGACAGCTGAAGATGGGAGCATTCCCAGAGAGACTCCAGGAAGGATATTTCGTAAATTATGGAGGAAAATGACTGAACCCATCAATAAAGTAGGTGAAAAAATCGAAGCATTAGCACAAACTATAGAGACATCCAATGCAAAACATCATAATGATACTATAACAAAACTTAAGGAAGTTTCAGGAAAAGCTAAACCAGGGGAACCTTGCACAAAGCAAATACAAGCAATTTTCAATGCCACAAAGGATACGGCTCAAAGAATTGGTCATATAGAATCCAGGCAACTACAAGTGCAAAATGTTTGTGCAAAAATCTTGTCGGAAGTTGAGAGGGTTAAAAGCAAAATTCAAGTGGGAAATTCTGCCTTTATCCCTGGTGTTCCAGAAGTGCACCATGAAGTTGTTGGGGAAGGTTATTTAGCAGAAAGTTGTGCCGATCTACAAACACAGGGTACCATAAGGAATGGTGTTTACAGCTTGAAGCCTAAAAGTGTTGAAGAAGCATTCTTAGCCTTTTGTGATCTCGAAACCGAGGGAGGAGGATGGACAGTATGTACACTGCATGTTTTTCTTTCAGTATTATTCATATGTTGAAATGTTTATTATTTTAATTAACTGGCTTATTGAACAAAACTCAATTAAATATGACGCTGGAATAAGTTGAATGATGAGACGAAGTTGATATTATGTCTTCAGCTTCACTTACCATGCTGTAAGGCATTTGAAATATTAAGAATAAAATATTTGGGTGGTTCTCCAGAAACCTCAAATTTTCTAATAAAATTCTTAAAAAAAAAATAAAATGCTTTAAAATTTATCTGACTAATTTATATTGAGTTTTAATAATAAGAGAAAAATTAAAGGAATTCACTTGAACCATATAACATTTTAGCTATGCTGTTATGGTATATTAAATATCAGGAGGGACATTTTTCTTACTCATAGTTCATTATCTAGGCCCGGAATCATATTTAAGGTTTAAAATATGTTATTTTTTATTTTTCTCTCTTAACTAAATTACCCACGACAGGAATAGTATTTAAAAAAAAAAAAAAAAACCTTTCATTAAAAACAGAAGTGTTGTCCTGGAAAACGACAACAAAAATGTTAAATACTTCGATTTTGAACTTCAAAACTATAGTAAGACCACCATGCAAATCAGAACTACTGAATAATCTAAGAATCCAACGAAATGGGGGAGAATAAACGTGTTGCTATGCAGCAGGTTCAAAATTCCCCGTTTTCACCTGTGATAACTTAACTCATTCCTAGGCGAGGAAAGTGACATGAAAAGCTTGGGAAAAACTTTTAAAAGATGTTCCTTGATTATTTAAATAGCTAAATAGATTAAAATAAGAATATTTTTCACCTCTTAGTATAAAGAATTTAATAATGCAAACTTAATTTGTGGAATGTTGATATAAAATTTTAAAATAATTTAAATACATTTGGGGAAAATAATTAGTGAGACCAGGAGAGTAACTTTCTGGTTGTTCAAAAATGTTCTTAAGACAAACGTAAATAAGTTCTTGTTGTCATATAAATGGAAATACTCTAGGAAAACTATTTCTAAGAATTATAAAAAAAAACTTTGTGGGTCAAGCAATTCTAGGGTTAATCTTCCCGGACACCACACTGATAGAATTTTGGAGAATCACCTATTTACCTTCGTGCCTAAAATTAAATGCTTAAAAAACAGCTTAAAAATGCAGTTTTAGCTGTGAAAATTAAAGACGGAGTTGCTAAAATTCATGTTTTCATGCTTTATCTTTTCCAAGTATAACGTACAGCCTCTGTTCCTGAGATTTCTCTATAAAAAAAAGACAGTTGTTTTCCTAAAGGATTGGGGGGGGGGGTTAGGTGTGATCCTCACAGTGTGACACCCTTAAGGTAGGGCTAATGCCCAGTATAAATTAGTAGGGAAGATATAAATGCTACTTCTGCATGGAATTGGTTGCTTAATTTTGTTCATAAATTTTAAACTGTATTTTATTTATTCAGTGAGTTACCGCCCTATAACCTGGGCTAAAGCAGAAATACATGAAATACACAGCCAGCTCAGTCAATTCCAGTCGAAGATTGCAGTTTCGTGCTTATTAGCACTCATCAGCCCGGCATAGGAGTGACTGAGCTGGAAGTGGAAAACCTCTTAAGGAAGACAAGAGTGCCAAACAATTACTAATACAGAATTACAGAATTACGAACCATTGTTTCGGTCACTTGTCTGGTCAGTGCTAATTCTGTATTAGGTACCAGTTTGTTTGGCACTCTTGGCTTCCTTAAGAGGTTTTCCACCTCTAGCTCAGTCACTCCTATGCCAGGCTGATGAGTGCTAATAAGCACGAAACAGCAGTCCTCGGCTGGAATTGACTGAGCTGGCGGTGTATTTCATGTAGTATTTTATTTGTTTAGCATTATATGTTTCATCATGACAGTTCAGCTAAAAACTCAGCTTAAAAGCTTTATTCTCTTTTTATTTTTGCTTCCTGATTCGATAATCGAGTTATTTTTTCCTCAAAAACAACGTAAAAGCGCGGGGGGGGGGGAACAATAATAATTACAGACACATGCTTTGGGATTGCAAGGAACCCCCTTTTCAGTGAAAGAAAAAAACATTCGATAATAACCTTTTCTCGGAGAGTCATTGCAACTGCTAGGGCTAGGCATGCATGTAAAACTAGTGTGATGTGGATATCTCCAAACGCTCTTCTACATTATTAAATTTTATTACTTTAAATAATATAGGTGCGTAATCCTCCCTATCGTTTGTAAAGATGGTAAATTAGGTGGTTGCTTCAGACAATGTGAAATGCAAGTATTTCAAATTAAAACTGAAAGAAGAATGACTTTAAACATTAAAAAAATTAAACTAGCATAATAAGCTTTTTTTGATATGTATATGCTTTCATATAATTTTATACCATTGCTAGACGCTATATTTTCTCCCAAAAGGCGTTATTGACGGCGAGTGTAAAGTGGTGTAAGTCACAAAACGCTGCTTTTCATATCTCAATGAATATTGATCGTGCTAATGTCAAACTTTTTCTGTAGGAATTATTTTTCAATGGAGAATATTTCCCTAAATATAAGTTAGGTGAACTATGGCCCGTATTAAAAGTGAATTTTGTATTTTTTGACTCATTTTTATTCTTGCTCCAAACTTTCAATATCTTAAGTCTGCATCTGATTTTGAGCATTTTTGCAATTGGAAGTATGTATCTAGGACTAACGATTGCTAAAATAGAAGTTTTGCATGTTAAACCGGAACACCCTGTATAACACTGTACGGGCATAGATAAAAAAGCTGAAAATGCTTTTAAACTGCATGAGCAAATTGTTTACTTCGTACAAGTTCAAACTATATGTTCTGTGTTTCTTTCTAAAAAATACTACCTTACGTTGATCACTTCCGTTTAGATGAAGACATCTTGGCAGAGGACCAGCTTGTCTAGAAAATTTCGTTTGGCAGGTGTTTAAAATTTTCATAAATAACTTATTTGAAAAGTATTAAAAATATATAACTCGGAAAAGTAGGGAAAATTTTAGGTTGCAAATCAAAAGATAGAGATATTTTTTTTGGTTTTCATTGGATGGATTATTAAAAATAAAATTGTGGAAAAACTGTTTTAAAGCATCTTGTTTTCGGAATTCATAAAAACTATTTTAAAAATATTCATATTAATTTCAAAAGAAAATCTTTCTCGTCATATTAAAACTTTTTATCTCTGAAACCAGATCAAAATATTGTGTAATTAACACTATTAATCCGGTGTACTTAAGGTAAAAAATGCTCTAAATAATAATAATAATAAAAAACTTTCCAATTATATTTAGCAAAATCCAGTCCCAGTGACGCACGAATTTTTCAAAAAATACACTTGCTTGTCAAATTTCATGTTTTCAGACCTTACAGTTGTTTTACCCGTAAAACGGTACAACTTATGTTCCGAACGCTTTCTGTATGATATAATAGGCATCACTAGGGGATTTTAGAGTACTGTCCGGATTCGAGGAATACTCTATCAGTAGTAATTTAAAAATGAAAATGATTCATCAATTTTGCATGGACTTTTTTACGCAAATTTCTCCACACAATTTTAAATTGCATGTAATTTGCTTAGCTGTATATTTTAAGTTTAAAAAAAATTAAATAACCTCTTCATAATTTCTATTTAAAAAAGCTGCTTTCTCGGATTTTTTTTCTTCCAAATATTTACTACCCGACAGAATAATTGTATCCTCTTCCATGACGTCAGAGTTCACTTCTGATTGACTTATTTTATTATTTTCTGTATACTTTTTGAAATTTTTGAATTAGTTGGAAGTACGTAATATTTTTTGTACAACAAGTACCTTTTTCTTACCTTTCTTCTCTGAAGTGGAAAAAGAAGCAAAGTAGATAGCATAAAAAAGGAACGTAGGTGTCTTTAAGTAAAGACTTATTTTAAAGGATAATCCAAATGGCCAGCTACGCTTTAATATGAGTTAAAAATAATTAATTTGGGATTATAATACTCCCTTGTTTTAGCACTTGCATTTACAAATGAAATATGCAGCTCTTATTAGAGTATTCTTTTATCTAAAAAGCAGTTTTTTATCCGCTTAGCTGAGCTTATATTTTCATTTGTTATAGTTAAAAATATTTTATCCCTTAGTTAAGTTACTTATTTTTTAATACAAATTTTGCAAATGTTTTACATTTTTTTTCTTTTTTTGTGAAGAACATTTGTAGGATAATATTGTCTTACGTGTACAAACTTGATGCTGGAATGCTACATAATGAACCGAACTTGCGTTCATAAAATTAACTGTAAGTACTAACAATGGAAAAAGCGAGCTGATGTGTGCATCGCATGACTTCCTTTTACCCCAATTTAATGTCATTTCCACATTACTGGCAATTTTAATGTGATTCAATAGTTTACTCTCTAAATATCACCAACAGTGGCCAAATTGAAATCAGATTTAAAAAAAAAAAAAAAAAAAAACTCACGAAATTTGTCGCCAAGTTGGCTACAAAACTTGGCGACCAAAAGACTGGCGATATATCGCCAAGTGTCCGTAAAATTATAACACCACTTGAGTTTACATCGAAATTAACAATGATTCCCCCCCCCCCCCAAAAGGGACAAAAGACTCTTTTAGGTACACCCGAATGCAACCAAAAGGGGAGGTGCACTACTAGACCCCATTAGGAGTCTACGTACCAAATTTCAACTTTCTAGGACTTACCGTTCTTGAGTTATGCGACATACATACGCACATCCGCACATACATACGTACATACAGACGTCACGAGAAAACTCGTTGTAATTAGCTCGGGAATCGACAAAATGGATATTTTGCCTGTCTATAATTTCTTAGGCACTTATCCACGTGTGGTCGAGTCGAAAAAAACCTCATCGTTCATTCAAGGGTGAGTAAAATGGAAATTAAGGTCTATTTTTGAGTGAAATTTTTTTCGCGGATACAATACTTCCTTTTTAGTAAAAGGAAGTAATAAGAGTTGTGCTACGTAAAACTGGGATCGAATGTTTTGCTGTTACATTGCTGAATATTTAAAATATGTGATGAAGTGAAATACTTAATATTCATTCACAGTTATGCTATATCATGCGCAATAAAAATCGATTCTTGTTTTCTTGCGTAGTTTTCACTTTACCTTGAAAGGATTTTATTGTCTGTAAAAATCCGTGATAACAGAAAATCACCAGAAAAAACAAAAAAACATCTTGGATTTTTTTTCTCGTTTTATGCAATCAGTGACTAAAAATAAAATATTCACTCCTGAAAATACGTTAATAATAATAATTCAGGTTAATTTATTACTTTAACGGAGCGGAGTTACCTAAATTACGTTTTTAGCAAACAACCTTCACGCTGTATTTTAATTCGTAATTTTATTTCGTATGCTCTTTTTCGAAGTTGCATTCCCGGAACAATCGTTAGAGGCATTTGGATATTGAAATAGAGAAAAACTGGAAAACTTGTATGAGGCAATAGGATAAGTGTTAGACAACGTGTCACCACAGCCATTTTATCTTTTTGTATATCCGAGAAAGAACTGCAGGTTTGACGTTCGAGTGTGTGGAAATTTCTAGTGACCAGATTCTTCGGTCACGATTTAAAAAAAACTAAGTCTTAAATCAACATTTTTGCAATCAATTATATATTAATGCGGAAATTTAATCGTACACTGAATCAGTTATGATTCAGCGTACAATTAAAATTCCGCAGTTATGATATCAGTTATCGAGATTGATTAATAGTCTTTAGAATGTTAGAAAGGGCGACACCGTAAACTACTTCACTGAGTGACATTAGTTCTAGATACGTCACTCATAACAGACCAAGATAATGCAATGAAAATGAGTGAAAAAAAATTTCTGAATTCAAAACTGAAAATACGAACACTTGTGACTCTTAGGCAAATTAGAGCGAGACGAAAAACAATTTATTTTCTCCGAATTCCTTCAGCATGGATGTAAAACATTCACTTTGCTCGTAGGGGAAAGGGGGGCACATGTGAACATTTTTTCTTTCATTTCTTAGCTTCCCAAAAAATATTACCAATTTCTCAGAGCAAGTGTCCCCATGATTGAATAGTCTTTTCTTTGTGCCCTGGTGTTTTTTCAGATTTAAAAAAAAATTATTTCTTTAGTTCATGGAAATAAAAAAAGAGGTTTAATTGTTCAAATGCGTCCCTATAGGGGGGATACATGTGAACAAGCCTAGGGCACATAGGAACACGATTGAAAAATGCAGGACAAGCATCACGTTTCAGCGAAAAACTCTTTAATATAAAACATATACGTATATACAAATTACATTTAAAGGTTTGTAACTTTTAGAGAATCAGTTTAAATTGTACAGTAAACTGGCAATAAAAAATATATTTTCCGAATTTTTAACTCTGCTAACTGTAAAATTTTAAAGTTTCGTTGCATATTCTAATCACTGGATCGACAAGAAAAAAAACTTAATGAGACTAAACTAAACAATACAAAGAATATTTTATTATGAAAAGTTTATTTTTGTTATATACTGCGTTTAAGCTTCAAACAGAATATGATGATTAATTTTAAAATTATTTTAAACTTCAGTTTTTAGTTAAAGGAAATAAAAATCCTTTTATTTCCTTGTAAATATTATACAACACTAAATTTTTGGCTAACTATTTAGTAAAAAATAATTAAAAAAATGAAAAATAATAAAATAAATAAATAATCAATTAATAATGATGTAATCATAAGGAACAATAAATTTACAAGCACCTTGTACGAAAATAATAATTATAAACCTTTCCATCTTTTTTTAAAATTTATAATAAGCCTACACCAATGTTATATTACGAGAGGAAACGGGAACTGTTCCCTACACGTTGTGTTCACAAGTGCCCCGTCATCCACCCTATAACTAATGTTACAAAATGAAGAATTCTTAACTCAATTTAAAAAATTAAACACTGTCATATTTACTTGAATGTTCATATAATTTGCAATAATTAATTTTAGCTAATTAGTTAGTATAAAATGTGGTTTTACGTAAAGAAGAGAGAGTTAAAATTACAACAGCATCTGCTAAAACAAAGAAGTTGTTACCACTAGAACATAAACTGGCTCATTGCTCTAAAAGCCAAGAAGTCAAGAAGTAGGACTGGTACTGCCATAAATTGAGAATTTTTAAAGATTTTTTGCTTGACGTTATCCTAGTAAAACATACTATGTTCACATGTGCTGTCCTTTTCCGTATTTCAAATTTTGTTCAAAAAAAAAAAAAAAAACTTTTGCCCATTATGAAAGAAATAGATAGCAGCAAAAAAAAAAAAAAAAAAAAAAAAAACGAGCTGATGTGTGCATCACATGACTTCCTTTTACTCCAATTTAATGTCATTTCCTCATTATTGGATATTTAAATGTGATTCAATAGTTTACTCTCTAAATATCATCAACAGTGGTCAATTTGAAACCTAATTAAAAAAAAAAAAAAACCAAATTTGTCGCCAAGTTTGCGACAAAACTTGGTCACCAAAAGATTGGCGTTATATCGCCAAAAAGGAAGTATTGTATTCGCGAAAAAATTTTCACTCAAAAATCGACCTTAATTTCCATTTTGCTCACCCCCGAATGAATGTTGAGTTTTTTCTTTCGACTCGACCACACGTGAATACCACGCCTAAGACCACGCCTAAGAACGTATAGAAACACGAAATAACCATTTTGAGGATTCCCGAGTTAATTACAATGAGTTTTCTCGTGACGTCTGTATGTACGTATGTATGGCGCATAACTCAAGAACGGAATGTCCTAGAAAGTTTAAATTTGGTACGTAGATTCCTAGTGGGGTCTAGTTGTGAACCTCCCCTTTTGGTTGCATTCGGGTGTTTCTAAAGAGGTCTTTTGCCCCTTTTTGGGGGGAAATCATTGTTAATTTCGATGTAAACTCAAATGGTGTTATAATTTCGGGGACACTTGGCGATGTATCGCCAGTCTTTTGGTCGCCAAGTTTTGTCGCCAATTTGGCGACAAATTTAATTATTTTTTTAATCTGGTTTCAATTTGGCCACTGTTGGTGATATTTAGAGAGTAAAGTATTGAATCACATTAAAACTGACAATAATGAGAAAATGACCTTAAATTAGAGTAAAAGGAAGTAATGTGATGCACACATCAGCTCGTTTTGCTAAAAGTTATTATGCTGGGAGAG
This sequence comes from Uloborus diversus, assembly GCF_026930045.1. Classification (NCBI taxonomy): domain Eukaryota; kingdom Metazoa; phylum Arthropoda; class Arachnida; order Araneae; family Uloboridae; genus Uloborus; species Uloborus diversus. The sequence goes on along the minus strand of NC_072733.1, from coordinate 157,430,874 downwards.
AAACAATCTATTGTTTCCAAAAAACACAATAATACCAGTTATAATCATACTTCTAATAATATTAGTAAAAATAGTAGGGGAGACTGGAGATACTTGATCCTCACTTTAGTTTTCAATTTTTTCTCTGCTACGAATGATCAGTTTTTAAAAAAACATACTTGAACAAAAATAATTTTTTCCTCTTTCGGACAGTATTTTGTTAGTTGAAATTAAACAGATAGTTTTGGTAAAAAAATTTTTTCAATAATTTCATAAAGGCATCATGTATCCCCACATCAAGGGTTACTTGATCTCGCTGAGAAAATGCATAGACTTTTCAACAGATCAGCAATTTATTTATGGATTTTAGTTTCCTGCATAATGTTTCTAAAAAATAACACTATTTCTAATTTTCTTTATTAGATTATAATGAACACAAAATAACATTGTTTTAAACTCCACTAGGATATTTGTAAAAACAATGTACACAACTTTAATGAACTTATGATGCTTTTGATCAGTTACTTATTCTCCAATACAGTTGTGAACAATATATTTAATAAATAAAATTAACATCTTTTTAAAGTAGTTTTAAAGAAGCTAAAACTACAGTACATAAACGAACAAAAAAAAAAAAAAGAATGTCAAGCACAAAAATCAACTTATTTGCTTCTTGACTCGCAATAATAAAGTTAAGAGTTTTATCAATTGAATTAATTTTAAAAAAGAGGGAAGAAAAATGTAAGTATCAGTGTACTTATGAAAAAGAAAAGAAAGCCTAGCATACGTTTTCAAAACCTGAAAAGTCAAATGCAAACAACTCGTTTGTTTTAGTTCTTAAAGTTCCTCTCAACGCAACTGGATGTGTGCAGCTTGACACATTTTGTCAATTCTTCAGGAAAAATAAATTGATTAAGCATATTACCTTTTCGCTCTCGAAAACTTATTTCAAACTCTAGAAATCCAACCTTGCATTCTATCTGTTAATGGGTCTACATAATGGGCATCTCACTTTTTTTTTCTTTGTAAATCTAACTATAACAAAACATTTTTTTTTCATTCAAACAAAGATTTGACATCTATTTCAACTTGTTGAAGCTCACATGACTGATCAGAACATAATTCATCAGTAGAGTTAGTTTATGTTTATATATTTGAGGTATTATGTGGGTTACAAGTGCGAGCTGATATTTTAATTATTTAGCATATTTACTGCAGTGATTGTTTAAATCTATCATTCTATTATAAATTTTATTATGTTAACACTAGCTACGTGCCCGGCGTTGCACGGGCTACCCAAAACATGAAAGAGATGTCCAGTTGATGATTTTGTTGTACTCTGACATCAGTTTCAAACACGTTAAGATTGATTACGTAAAATTAAAGCATCAATACTTAACAAATACCATTAAGCATTAATTTAATACCAAGTCATCAGATTCCAATTAAGCTTTAGTTAAAATCATTAAGAGCAAGAATCTGAGAGAGTGTCACGCTTGTGATTCATGCCATCTCAGATTTTCTTCAAAAAATTACCAATTATCACTTATCTTAATAAAACTTAAATCCATAATTTTTTGTTCTGAAGTTCAGTTGTTCAGTTTTTAGGGGCCCTAAAGGTCAACGCACGGCAGCAAAAATTGAGCGGATTTACAAGACATGGAATTTGCTATGAGCCACAATCGTTGCCGAGAACAATTTGCCTCCAATTTCTTTTTATGTATGAAGGATAGAAGGTTCAAACTTTACAAAATGAATGCTAAATTTGTGGCAAGTTATTGCCGCAAGGTCAATGAAGTTCACAAAAAAAGTGGCTTTTTTGACGTTTTTTAGCATTTTTGAGGTCGAAAAACAGATTGCACCTTTCAGTTGCCACGGCAAAAGTACTGTCGCTTGAAAAGTAAATATGGGCACTTTGAAAAAATGCATATTAACTGAGTCAAGTTTATTGTGCTTTTAGTTACATTAGACCGAAATAGCGAAAATGTCACATTTTACTGATATTCAAACTGTCATAACTCCTTTCGCGAACAACATATTTAAATAATTTTTTGCTCTTATCATGCCCTATTATTGGTCTTACCAATACAATGAACTCCATTGAGGCGAAATGCTTTACTTTTTTTTTTAAATATAATAAATTTGCCTATTTTTGTCGTCATGGATTTTTTTTCCTTCATACTATTTGCCAGAATTTCTGGTATTCTAATAATATAGTTTGCAGAATAAATTGATGTTTTATTGTTCTGTGACACATATATGATATTTTTGATATTCTTTTAACTTAACATAAGCTTTTAACTTAACTAATAACATTTAAAGTTTGCATACTTCAGTGCAAAGTAATTTAGTCAACACTACCAATGTTATTATATTGAAAATTCTTTTTTTTTTCTTGAAATCAAACATATAGTTCCATCTAAAACTCCTGAATGTGTTTTTAGCACGGCACTTTAAAACGGATCAGTTTCAGATCGTTTCTGTAAAAAAAGAAAAAAAAAATTTTTTTGCACATTTTGTACTCAAGGCTGCTATTTCTTCTCGAAGCTACTTATTTGATCTATTACATTTTTAACATTCTAATCAGAAATAAACGTAAGATAAATTAGTTTTTGTGTGTGCGTGTTTTCAAATAATTCGCCCATTTAGCTCAGAAAAAAAACTAGGACAAAAATCAGAGCCAGAAATATGTATGTCTTGGCCGAAAATTCGTAAGTTTACAGTTTTGTCCTGCAGACAACTGTACTTGCACATTTAAAACTGCCAATGAGTTATCAATTCATATAGCAAGAGGCGAGCACAAAATTCCTTAACGTCTCTAAGGAATGGATAAAGCGAAAAATAAATTTGCAAAAATAATGGAGACTATTACAAATAAAAAAAGCTATCTAACTATCAACTCTTCTGAAAGTGCTACTGCATCGAGTAGCTATGCAATGTTTTCAAGTCAGGTTTTACAATATGGATGGGCACTAAAGCCCCCCCCCCCTCACCCAAAAAAAAAAGTCACTTGGCTAGTCCCAAGTCCAAAGCAATTTCTTAAGTGTTCAACAAAGGGAAAAAAAGGAAATAAATGTACAGTCCATAACGTTGTAAAAATGATGAGATGTTTCATTGTTCAGGGAAAGAAAAAGTTTAGCCCAGAAGAATATTTAACACAAGAGCAGGTTATGTCCTATTTTAGCAGAACGAAGAGCACGGCTAAATATTTTGATGCTGAAATGGATGACGATAATAACTTTTTCATGTCACAATTTAAGAAAGTGATATTGCTGAAAAGAAAATATCAGGGGCGAAATCCACCTTTTTGCAGATGCAGAAAAATAATTATTTCTCCATTCATTTTATGACTTTGCTCCTAAATATAAAAGTTGTAAATGTTAAATGTCATGTGCAAATTTAAATGGATGTCTATGTGTCACAGAACGTTTTAAAATATCAATTTATATTTCAAATTATATTATAAAAATACAGCAGTTTAGGCAAATAGTATGAAGAAGCAAAAAACCATGAAGACAGAAATAGGCAAAGTTATTTTTTCTATCTTCTTTTATTTTCATTTCTTTTTTTTTAAATTTAAAAACATTGGAAATTCAATTTCAACACTGATTGTTCTGATGGTTCGGATTTATTTATAATGTAGTGGTAAGAAGACAAAGGTCAAAAAACAAATAAAATAAAAAAGAATTCGTTTTGCTGCGAATTATGTTACTGAAGATGTAAATTTTAGAAGTTGAATCAATAATGTTTTAAAATATATTTTGTCAAAAACAAAAACTGATTTATTTTACCTTCATTTCTTATTCGAATGTTAAAAATTTACAAATAAGTAACTTTAAGAAGAGAAAACAGCCTTGAGTACAAAGTTTAAAAAAAAAAAAAAAAAAAAACTTTTTTTTTAGAGAGAAATTGTCTAGTATTGATCCGTTTAAAATGCCGTGCTAAAAACACATTCAGGAGTCTTAGATGGAACTACATGGTCCGATCCAAAAGTAATGAGCCTTAGTTTAAAAAGACAGATTTAGTGAGCTAATCGGTACAACTGCCTAATAGTCTTAAAAATACACACCTCCTGCAACAATGTACTTCTGTAGGCAGCTTTTCCATGACTCAAAGGAATCCCTGAAGTCCTGTTTCGGACATCTGTAAGGGCTGCCTGAGATGCGCTTGGATGTCCTCGATGGAGTCGAAACATTTCCTTTTCAGAGCTGATTTTAGTAGTGGAAACAAGAATAAATCAGGAGGCAACGAGCCCAGACTGTAGGATGGCTAGGGCACCACGGAAGAGTTGATTCGAACCTTCTTCAATCAGAACTCTCTGCATAAGTTTCGCTCATACTTTCCGCATGTGCAACTTCTCCGTAACAATGCGTTGCACCGTTGTTTCTGATAAGTACAGGACTTTTGCTACTTGGTAAAGACTCAAACACCAGTACGTGTTCAAAAATTCACACACTGGTTGCACATTCACGTCAATACGGGCCGAGAACGGGCGTCCACACTCGGGGTTCGTCAGTCACCACTTCCCGGGCCTTACGAAATGCCTCGTGCAACTTTTCTACTTGCGAATAGGACGACAGACACTCAGTTCCAAACGCCTGTTGAAGCATTGTGAACATTTGGGAAGGAAACCGAAAGCAAAATTTAATCTCTTTGCGTTGCTCTGATGAACTTTCTATATCGCCGTGTCACGCATCGCCGTATAGGGGTTACTGTTAAAGCTAATGGTACCGCTCTGAAAGCTGAAAGGCAATTGACATGCGTTGCGCTGTTAAGTCAACAGCCCCCACCACTGTCGCTGTCAAGAGGAGCGAGCTGCAGGGTGTGCATGAGTCAGTATAATGTGAGGCTCATTACTTTTGGATCGGACCTTGTATATGTTTGATTTCAAGAAAAAAAAAAGAATTTTCAATATAATAACATTGAAAATGTTGACTAAATTACTTTGCAGTGAGACACGCAAAACTTAAATATTATTGTCTTATGTTAAGTTAAATGAATGTCAAAAATATCATATATGTGTCACAGAACAATAAAACATCAATTTATTCTGCAAACTATATTATTAGAATACCAGAAATTCTGGCAAATAGTATGAAGGAAAAAAAATCCATGACGACAAAAATAGGCAAATTTATTATATTAAAAAAAAAAGTAAAGCATTTCGCCTGAATGGAGTTCATTGTATTGGTAAGACCAATAATAGGGCATGATAAGGGCAAAAAATTATTTAAATATGTTGTTCGCGAAAGGAGTTATGACAGTTTGAATATCAGTAAAATGTGACATTTTCGCTATTTCGGTCTAATGTAACTAAAAGCACATTAAACTTGACTCAGTTAATAAGCATTTTTTCAAAGTGCCCATATTTACTTTTCAAGCGACAGTACTTTTGCCGTGGCAACTGAAAGGTGCAATCTGTTTTTCGACCTCAAAAATGCTAAAAAACGTCAAAAAAGCCACCTTTTTTGTGAACTTCATTGACCTTGCGGCAATAACTTGCCACAAATTTAGCATTCATTTTGTAAAGTTTGAACCTTCTATCCTTCATACATAAAAAGAAATTGGAGGCAAATTGTTCTCGGCAACGATTGTGGCTCATAGCAAGTTCCATGTCTTGTAAATCCGCTCAATTTTTGCTGCCGTACGTTGACCTTTAGGGGACCATAAAAACTGAACAACTCAACTTCAGAACAAAAAATTATGGATTTTGGTTTTTATTAAGATAAATAATCATTGGTAATTTTTTGAAGAAAATCTGAGATGGCATGAATCACCTCATAATGCTAGGCGTGACAGTTTCTCAGATTCCTGCTCATAAAAGCAATTTTTTAGTTCAACTCTGTTTCCTTTAAAGAAATTCAAACACTCTTAATTTAACGTGTTCTTTTAATTAAACAGGAAGGAAAAAGAGTTGTAATAATTCTGAAACTCATCCATAGAGAGGGAAAAGGTCAACAAAATAAACATAAATAGTCGCACATCTTAAATTTACCGAAATATGAGGCTGGTAGTGATAAGCTCACATTACAATTAACAAATATAACTACAGAAATAACTTTCATATGCTTAAAAGAGTTGAGAACGTTGGCAGTAAAAGATAAAAAAAGTCAGACGATAAATAAAGGTTATGTCCGAATAGAGCAACCGATTAACCCGGTTGGTTGTTTTGATGACGTCAGTCCCACTGAAACAATTGTTAAAATTTTATTTATTAACAGAAACGTAAAATGGCAACAGAAATAAATAAAAATCATTGCTTAGAATAAAAGAGAAACGAAGCTATTTTTTTACAATAAATTTCTAAACGAAAAGATATTTTAAAGAGTAGTTTTAGAATTTATGTATGAGAATAAAAGAGACAGTAAACTAATTTAAAATAAAATTCTAGATGGAAACGTTGTTTTAAGATTTGGACAGCAGCCAAAAAAAAAAAACCTTTTAAAACAATTATTAGAATTTTATTATTTGCTCCCCCATATGCAAAAATGTTCCCGAATAACATAATGTTAAGTAACGTTTTAATTAATATCTCTACTATCTAAAGTCGTACAATTACGAGATTCGTCCTATTGTTTTTTCTTTGGAAAATTTTAATTTGATCGGTATCTCGTTCGATTTCGACTCGCAGCGATTCTCGAGAAGATCTATCTTCAGATGGACAGACAGACAGACGGACGCGAACAGATTTTAATAGTATGGATGGGTTTGAATGCTTAAAGTTAATGTCAACTAAGTAAACAACAATTATATTGTTTTCATTGTGTTTAGATTGCCATATAAATACTTGCTCCCTGGGATCATGTATCCCTCTAAACGAAGGGATCAAGTACCCCTAATATGCGATTTTTACAAACATACTTGTTCTATTATTAACAATCAGTGGCCATTTACTAAAAATATGTCTCAATTATCAAAAACTGTCTATACTTTAACATTACACTTCGATATTTTTTTTAAAGTTGTATATAACGGATAATAGAATGCTTTCCTAAAAAAAGTTTCCCTTGACAAATTCAGACAATCGTTTCTTGTGTTAAAACAAAATGGCTGAAAAAAACAAAATGTTGCTAGTTTTTACGTATCAATATAACTTTAATATAATTGCCAGGTTTCAAATCTCTACTTGATGATTTTGGTACATTTTTGGCTGTGGGATCAAGTATCCCCAGACACCCCTAAATAAAAATAAAATTAAATAAAAAAATAAATGTTGCGTGATATTTTTTTGATACAATAAGAGCTAACATTCTGTGTAGCATGGTATCTTTGCAAACTTAAAAATTTCCTTAAGTAAGAAAAAATCGAGGAAACGAATCACGCATTAGTTTTGCTGCACTGTCTTGTCAGCTGAAATTCCAAGTCTTATTCACATATTAGCTAAAAGAGTTCTTAAAACTATAATACAATGTTGTCACTCACTGTGACACATTGGTATTTAGAGAAGATGTAGTTATTAGTATTTTAGATTTGATTTTTAACACAATATTTCATATGGATTTAATAGCATCTCACATCACTGTAATAAACACCTTTACTAAAACTGCTTCCGCTGAAAAAGTGCCTAAGATAATTTTTGTATCTGAATGCGAAAACCTACCTTCTTTTTTTGTCTTTTTAGAAAGTAGAAATGAAAACGGAAAAAAATAGATAAAACACCGTTTTTATACTAGTGAAACACATTTGAATAGGGAATGTTAAACGACTGTTACCCTGCCGATGCATTGAAAGGCTTTGTCAAGTTACGCTTGGGTGGTGACCTGTAGCAGCTATTGTTAGATTTCTATGATTGAAACAAATTTCTATTACTATGACACTATCAATGCCTCACAAATTCAACAAGTGCGTTTTACAGATGGAACAGGGGACTCTTTAATGACTTTACCATGGATTTTGAGCGCCTCTGATTAAGGTTAGCAACCTTTATTCTTAAGCATGACAAAATTTCCCAAACTATTTTGAAGTTTTTTTCTTCAAGTTCTGAGCGAGGGTTCTTGGTCTATCGGGAATATGTTATTAATTAGACGTTTTTCGTTTCATTTAATAATCTTTTTGGACAAATAGCTTAGTCAATGAAGTAGAAGAATATGATATTACGGTAATATTTTATAGTGTACTCAACATAGATGTCGATATTATTATCAAATCTCTACTTTAAAAATATTCTTTTATCCATAAAATAAAAAGAAGAAACATACATTTGGCATTTTCTATTACTACTTTTTATTCGTAATAATAATAATTGGTAAGAGTCTATGCTTCAAATTTTCTCATTTTTCATCTGGATTGAAAGTGCAATTTGTACTTCAAAATATTTAATTTCTGTTCCACGTAAAAAACTCCTAGCCCCATTATTTCAGCTTTTTTGCAAAAATTAACCCTTTTTTTATTTCCTTTTACAAACGAGCTGATGTGTGCATCACATGACTTCCTTTTACTCCAAATTAATGCCATTTCCTCATTATTGGCAATTGTAATGTGATCCAATAGTTTACTCTCTAAATATCACCAACAGTGGCCAAATTGAAACAGGTTATAAAAAAAAAATCGTCAAATTTGTCCCCAAGTTGGCAACAAAACTTGGGGACCAAAAGACTGGCGATATATCGCCAAGTGTCCGCCAAATTATAACAGCACTTGAGTTTACATCGAAATTAACAATGACTTTCCCCAAAAAAGGAGCAAAAGACCCCTTTAGAAACACCCGAATCCAACCAAAAGAGGAGGTGCACAACTAGACCCAACTAGGAGTTTACGTACCAAATTTCAACTTTCTAGGACTTACCGTTCTTGAGTTATACGACATACATATGCACATACGCATATCCGCACATACATACGTATATACAGACGTCATGAGAAAATTCGTTGTAATTAACTCGGGAATCGTCATTATGGATATTTCGCATATCTATACGTTCTTAGGCACTTATCCACGTGTGGTTGAGTCGGAAAAAAAAAAAAAAAACTCAGTATTCATTCGGGTGTGATTTTACTCACCCCCGAATGAATGTTCCCCCCCCCCCCGAACCGATCACACGTGCATATATACCTAAGAACGTATAGACGCCCAAAATATTAATTTTGACGAGTTAATTACAACGAGTTTTCTCGTGACGTTTGTATGTAAGTATGTGCGTATGTATGTCGCATAACTCAAATTAATATCTCTACTATCTAAAGTCGTACAATTGCGAGATTCGTCCTATTGTTTTTTCTTTGGAAAATTTTAATTTGATCGGTATCTCGTTCGATTTCGACTCGCAGCGATTCTCGAGAAGATCTATCTTCAGATGGACAGACAGACAGACGGACGCGAACAGATTTTAATAGTATGGATGGGTTTGAATGCTTAAAGTTAATGTCAACTAAGTAAACAGCAATTATATTGTTTTCATTGTGTTTAGATTGCCATATAAATACTTGCTCCCTGGGATCATGTATCCCTCTAAACGAAGGGATCAAGTATCCCTAATATGCGATTTTTACAAACATACTTGTTCTATTATTAACAATCAGTGGCCATTTACTAAAAATATGTCTCAATTATCAAAAACTGTCTATACTTTAACATTACACTTCGATATTTTTTTTAAAGTTGTATATAACGGATAATAGAATGCTTTCCTAAAAAAAGTTTCCCTTGACAAATTCATACAATCGTTTCTTGAGTTAAAACAAAATGGCTGAAAAAAACAAAATGTTGCTAGTTTTTACGTATCAATGTAACTTTAATATAATTGCCAGGTTTCGAATCTCTACTTGATGATTTTGGTACATTTTTGGCTGTGGGATCAAGTATCCCCAGACACCCCTAAATATAAATAAAATTAAATAAAAAAATAAATGTTGCGTGATATTTTTTTGATACAATAAGAGCTAACATTCTGTGTAGCATGGTATCTTTGCAAACTTAAAAATTTCCTTAAGTAAGAAAAAATCGAGGAAACGAATCATGCATTAGTTGTGCGGTACTGTCTTGTCAGCTGAAATTCCAAGTCTTATTCACATATTAGCTAAAAGAGTTCTTAAAACTATAATGCAATGTTTTCACTCACTGTGACACATTGGTATTTAGAGAAGATGTAGTTATTAGTATTTTAGATTTGATTTTTAACACAATATTTCATATGGATTTAATAGCATCTCACATCACTGTAATAAACACCTTTACTGAAACTGCTTCCGCTGAAAAAGTGCCTAAGATAATTTTTGTATCTGAATGCGAAAACCTACCTTCTTTTTTTGTCTTTTTAGAAAGTAGAAATGAAAACGGAAAAAAATAGATAAAACACCGTTTTTATACCAGTGAAACACATTTGAATAGGGAATGTTAAACGACTGTTACCCTGCCGATGCATTGAAAGGCTTTGTCAAGTTACGCTTGGGTGGTGACCTGTAGCAGCTATTGTTAGATTTCTATGATTGAAACAAATTTCTATTACTATGACACTATCAATGCCTCACAAATTCAACAAGTGCGTTTTACTGATGGAACAGGGGTCTCTTTAATGACTTTACCATGGATTTTCAGTGCCTCTGATTAAGGTTAGCAACCTTTATTCTTAAGCATGACAAAATTTCCCAAACTATTTTGGAGTTTTTTTCTTCAAGTTCTGAGCGAGGGTTCTTGGTCTATCGGGAATATGTTATTAATTAGACGACTTTCGTTTCATTTAATAATCTTTTTGGACAAATAACTTAGTCAATGAAGTAGAAGAATATGATATTACGGTAATATTTTATAGTGTACTCAACATAGATGTCGATATTATTATCAAATCTCTACTTTAAAAATATTCTTTTATCCATAAAATAAAAAGAAGAAACATACGTTTGGCATTTTCTATTCTTACTTTTTATTCGTAATAATAATAATTGGTAAGAGTCTATGTTTCAAATTTTCTCATTTTTCATCTGGATTGAAAGTGCAATTTGTACTTCAAAATATTTAATTTCTATTCCACGTAAAAATCTCCTAGCCCCATTATTTCAGCTTTTTTGCAAAAATTAACCCTTTTTTATTTCCTTTTACAAACGAGCTGATGTGTGCATCACATGACTTCCTTTTACTCCAAATTAATGCCATTTCCTCATTATTGGCAATTGTAATGTGATCCAATAGTTTACTCTCTAAATATCACCAACAGTGGCCAAATTGAAACAGGTTATAAAAAAAAATCGTCAAATTTGTCCCCAAGTTGGCAACAAAACTTGGCGACCAAAAGACTGGCGATATATCGCCAAGTGTCCGCCAAATTATAACAGCACTTGAGTTTACATCGAAATTAACAATGACTTCCCCCCAAAAAGGGGCAAAAGACCCCTTTAGAAACACCCGAATCCAACCAAAAGAGGAGGTGCACAACTAGACCCAACTAGGAGTTTACGTACCAAATTTCAACTTTCTAGTACTTACCGTTCTTGAGTTATACGACATACATATGCACATACGCATTTCCGCACATACATACGTATATACAGTAGGGTGGAACGAAAAAAACAAAGTTTTTATTTTCGAATCGTAATAGTGCGGAAAAGTTGCGATTGGTGAAGACTTACAAAACAAAACAAAAATTTTAAAAATCGGATAATATCTTCCGATCCCGCAACGAGCCTGAATATTTGAAAAAATGGAAAAATTCGTGTTTTCTTAGTGATTTTTCAAAAATTTTGTTTTAATGTTTCTTTTTAAGGCTCTAAGACGGAAAAGTTATGATTGGTAAAGACTTCAGAAATAAAAAAAAAATTGAAATCGAATAATACCTTCTAATCCAGAAACAAGCCTAAAAAATCGAAAAAGTTGAGAATTTCAGGTTTTTTTCCGAATTTTTAACATTTTTGGTTCAATGTACTTTTTCAGGCTACAGAACGGAGAGGTTACGTTTAGTGAAGACTTCAAAACAAAAAAAAAATATCTTTTTGAAATAAAACAATATCTTCGGATCGCGCAACGAACCTGCATGTTTGAAAAAATGTAAACCTTAAGCCCTTTTTCAGCTTTTTTTTAATTTTAGTTTAACGATCCTCATAAGTTCGGTATGAAATACTAATGGAAGAACGTTTGTTTATAAAACAAATGTGATATTTTAGTATTAGCCTGCCTGTGAAATTGTCCACATGCCCTTTTAATCCCGCGAGACTTATATTTGTTTATGCCGCTCAGTAAAGTGCATGCATCTAATACGCCCCATTATCGCCTCACGATCTTGAATTTATGAGCTTTCTAGTTGGATTGTGTCTGTAAGTATCTTACTTAAATGAATAAAGCAGTCGTGGCGGCATCAGTATTTCTCAATGTTTCTAATGTGCGTGTGAAGTCGATTTGCTCTGCTAAACGTGTTTCAAACATGAATCCATCTTTGCAGAAAAGAATTACGAGAAAGTCCTTTGAGTGCCCAATATTTGGCCACCCGAGAGATTTGCCAACAAATAAGCTCCCTACTTATGAAAATGTACTTCAAAGTTGCTTTTAAGAGAGATTTGAGTTAGCTAGAAAAGTCAATAACACGAAAGTGAGTTTTTCCATTGTTAAGGACATAGTGGCGCAAAAAGTTAAATGTATCTTTGATAAGGCCTCGATTCCTACAGTTTCCGTGAAAAGAATTGCTCAGCTCATCGATATCTTCTGCAAAAAATATCTCAATTTCATGAGATCTTACAACCGAGACATTATACTGGACGACCATTGCAATGGGCTATTTGTTTATTACACTTTATTGAGTTGCCTTTTCGCCATCTTTTTCGGTATTTGGATGGTAGAACAACTGGCTCAAATTCGTTTTCTGGACCAATAGGAGAACAACTCGGAGGTTGTGAAAAACTGCCAGTAATAGATTTTCAAGCAATTGACTGTACAATACCAGATGTAAACAGAAAGTGCTTGAGCAAGGATCAAAGATATGTTTTAGATATATCTCATGCAATAAAGGATGGCAATTGCCCAAATGATTTGTCAAATCGTGACCCTGGCCCATTCTCGCATTCCAGATGGCTCACTTGTGCAAATAGAGTCCTTAGACTGTACGTAAGTGTATCGGTCCCATCAGGTGACTTAAAAGACATAGTGGCTTTTATTTTGAGATGTTACATGCCGGTCTGGTTTGAAATAAAGAACCGCAAAAATTTCACAGACGGTGCCATTCATGTTTACAGAACAATTCAAACCTGTCGATACTTACCTGACAATCTAAAACAAGTTGTTTACCCTGTCATTGAAAGAAACTCTTTCTTTGCGCATCCCGAAAACTTATTAATGGCAATGGTATTTGATGAAAGGAGGCACATAAAAGAACTAGCGTTTAAAAACGTCTTAAAAGCCAGGGAGTCTGTTTCTAAAGGCAAAAGCATTAGAAACTTTATCATTCCATCTCTAAATTTCGAAGCAGAAGATTACACAAAGATTATTAATTGGAACACGACAAAGCTATCTTCCCCACCTTTTCTTCGAAAAGTTCCTAACAAAGACATTGAAAATCTTATTGCAACAGGCACTATACCCGACTGGGATATAAAACTATTCCCCTGCCATACGCAAGCTGTCGAATGATGTGTGAAGCTAGTGACGGAGGCTTCACTCAAAGTGTGTGGATTTAAATCAAGAGATGGCTACATAAGAGCAACATTGAAATCTAGGTCAATTATGCCCGAATTTTCCAAAAAATCTGATTATAAATTAGCTTTAACAAGTAACACTTAAAACAATAAGACTTGTATACTAGATTGTAAATTTGGTAAATATTTTATAACTTTCTATTATTTGAAAATGTTTCATTGTTGTAAAGAATGGTAGTTTTGCATGTTTAGAAGATACCTTAAAAGTCAAGAAATAAATTAATGTTTATGTGTAATATAGTGTTTTTTAAAAGGCTTTTCCTTGTAACACCGGAACAAAAAAACAAGAAGAACAATTTAATTTTTAATCACTATAAGAAAAGATGAAATTTTCCTTTTTTTTTACTTTTCATGCTTGTTCCTGGATCAGAAGGTATTATTTGATTTCAATATGTTTTTTTAAATTTCTGAAAGCTTCAGCAATCGTAACTTTTCCGTCTTAGAGTATTAAAAAGAAACGCTGGAGCAAAACTTTTAAAAAATCGCTAAAAACGCATAAAATTTTCCACTTTTTCAAAATTTTAGGCTCGCTGCGGGATCGGAAGATATTATCCGATTTTAAAAATTTTTGTTTTGTTTTGTAATTCTTCACCAATCGCAACTTTTCTGCACTATTACAATTCGAAAATAAAAACTTTGTTTTTTTCGTTCCACCCTAATATACAGACGTCATGAGAAAATTCGTTGTAATTAACTCGGGAATCGTCATTATGGATATTTCGCATATCTATACGTTCTTAGGCACTTACTTATCCAAGTGTGGTTGAGTCGGAAAAAAAAAAAAAAACTCAGTATTCATTCGGGTGTGATTTTACTCACCCCCCGAATGAATGTTCCCCCCCCCGACCCGATCACACGTGCATATATACCTAAGAACGTATAGACGCCTAAAATATTAATTTTGACGAGTTAATTACAACGAGTTTTCTCGTGACGTTTGTATGTACGTATGTGCGTATGTATGTCGCATAACTCAAGAACGGTTTGTTCTAGAGAGTTGAAATTTGGTACGTAGACTCCTAGTGGGGTCTAATTGTGCACCTACCCTTTTGGTTGCATTTGGGTGTTTACAAAGGGGTCTTTTGCACTTTTTGGGGGGGAAATCATTGTTAATTTCGACACTCAAGTAGTGTTATAATTTGGTGGACACTTGGCGACATATCGCCAGTCGTTTGGTCGCCAAGTTTTGTCGCCAACTTGGCGACAAATGTAGTGATTTTTTTTAAAATTTGGTTTAAATTTGGCTACTGTTGGTGATATTTAGAGAGTTGACTATTGAATTACTTTAAAATTGCAATAATGGGGAATTACAATGAACTACTTGAATGATCAGGTGTTATACGCTTTATATTTTGTTTCTCTTTGTTCGTCTTACTCGTAAAAATAGGGGGGAAGCTAAGTAAAAAAGGTTGAAATAAAATGAGTAGTAACCATTTCAACATATATTTAACATAGGAAAATAGGATTTCGAGAGTGAAAAAGTGTCTCGGTTTCATTTTGTCTGTCTTTCTGGGTTCAGTTAGGATAAAGTTTGCATAAACCTGCGACAAAAATTTAATGCTTTATAAATATTGGTCAGACCGATTGAATTGCTTTTAAAAAATAGGGACTATAGAAGTGTGTTTTTTCTTCTGGATTGAATAAAAAACAAAATTCTCGATAGTATTGCTCTATTATTGCTAGAACTTGAACAATTCAGAAATATTTTATATGAATAACTATGAATAAAATTCAATTAGTAAAAAAATCACTGACAATAAGTACCTATGCGTTTTTTTTTTCATTAAGAATCCCGAGAAATTCCACATGTTCTGATTATACGGTTTAACTTTGCATTTTTTTAAGCAAAAGAAAGTTGTGATAACAAAATTAAAGAAAAAAAAACGAAAAAACGCAGATTTTGTTTCTGACGCATTAAATTTTGGCAGTCAAGGATTGCAATTTTGGAATAATAGTTGTTATTGTTATTGTTGTTGTTGTTATTATTATTATTATTATTATTGTTATTATTATTATTATTAGTAGTAGTAGTATTAGTAGCATCATCATCATCATCATCATTATTATTATTAGTAGCATCAGTATTATTATTATTATTATTATTATCATTATTTGAAACGTTATTTTTCATCTTTTGGAACTTCTATATGTTACAGCTGGTTACTCCTTGTTTCTGAATGTTCTAGTTTTGCATAAACTTCAGGCTATGTTTTTCAGATTTTTTATTTACACTTACTATCCAAGTGAGAAGAACATAAACAAATCGGTGATTTATCACTACACATCGAGCAGTCATCAACAAATACATTATCTATGCTGTAAGACATATGCACAATTGTAATATTTAACGAAACATACAGTCAAAAATTAGAATGTAGAGGAGGGTGACCCAAAGCGGCTAGGCCTTCGTATGCCCCCCCCCCCATGATGTGTAAGCGGCGATGAATATTGCGTTATTCTAACACCATCCATCTTCAAACTACAATAGCCATTTCGTTTGTTTCTTTAAATTTAAGGTTATAATTATTGAAATAAAGAACGTGCCTTTGGGCAAAGCGGATATAGGATTTAATCATATATTTATTCATAATTTCTTGACTCGTGTGCTGACGTAGATTTTCTATTTCAACAGGTAGTTCTATTTCAACAGGTAAGTATAACTATAAAAAGTTATTTTTTAGGATGGCAATTAATTAGTCTAAGAATTTAATCAGTAATTTCTTTATGTTTTATAAACAAATGTGTTGACTTTAAATTGGATAAGTTCAACTTTTTTATATATATTTTTTAATAATGGCATGTAGCTAGTCAACTATTTTAATCATTTATAACTTCATATTTGATTGGCAAATGTACCAAACCAAAATTAGTTAAGCTTACCCGCTTTGGGCTCCCTGGTAGGGCAAAGTGTGTTTTTCAAATGTTTGTAAAGTTTGATAATAAATAAATATTGGGTTTGAAATAATACAAAAATCACGTTTTATTTTGAAGTTCAATAACCTTGCTAGGAAATAAAACCGAAATTGTTGCAATAAAAATCCAAAAACTAAAATTTTCGAGCGTTCTTCGAAAATCTATCCGCTTTGGGTCACCATCCCCTATTCATTTATAATGTTAGTGTATCGATAATATTTCTTAGTTTTGCAAGATAAAAAAAAAAAAAAATGAAATCGCATAAAAAATGACGGCTTTGTCTCAATAGGGGTCGTTTACAAACGAAGTTTGTGTAATGGTGACAGCTTGGGATAAGGTGGAGGAGGATAACAAGATGCACAACATTGTTTTTATAACAATGCGCTTACGTCATATAGTGTGACATGAGACAAGGGGAGGGGAGAGGATTAATTGAAGCGCGACATTGAGACAAAGGAGGAGGGGTCATATACCATGAAAAAAAGTGTGAGATTTTTGGAAAGTCTCGTGTGACAGATATTTTTCGATTACAAATTTGTTAGTTTCATTTGGAATATAAATTCTCTTTATGACTATGATCGTCTTTTTGTCACTTTACGATATAGTATAGATTTTTCTTCTTTGCGTAGTGTTTCGGAAGTATTTATTTTCAATGATTTGAGAAAAAAATCATTTTTGCACCAGAAAAAGGATAACTAGATTTCAGTTATTTTACAGAATAAAGCTATTTCTTTTGTAGGTGCTACAAAGAAGAGGAGATTTTGGTGATGAATTTCGACAAAATTTCACTCAAAGCTGGGAAATGTACAAACGTGGATTTGGCGATCCACAGCGGGAATTTTGGATCGGAAATGAAAAGATACATTTTCTATCAACTCAAGAAAATGTTAAGCTAAGAGTTGAGTTAGAAGATTTCGAAGGAAATATATCGTTTGCAGAATATTCTAGGTACGTTTGCATTATTATTCAATAATTTCCAACGCTTTGTAAGTTATAGAAATATTACTCAATTGATTTTCAGATAATGGTCTGCGTGGAATGAAAATCAGGGGAATACATAACAAACTTTGGCCTTCCCTGCTCTGAAATACTCATGAAGATTTAGTGTCTAATAAGTGATGACTGTAGCTTAAAATTTACTCCTGCGTTTAAAAAAAGTAAAATAATAATAATAATTTGAATTTTGACATTTTAAATTCAAATTATGTTTTTCACAATGACGAATGTGTGTTTGTGTGGGTATGTGTGTGTATATGTGTGTAGGCGTGTGTGTTTGAGTCTGTGTACAGGCTTGAGTGTGTGGATGTGTGTATATGTAGGCGTGTGTGTTTGTGTGGGTATGTGTGTGTGTAGGATATGGATGCAACCTGGAGACGGTTTTCGCTAGAGGAGCAGCATCAGGAGTACCCGGTCGACGGTGGTGCTGCAGAGGGAGGCGGGGGGGGTTAATAAAATCAGCTTAGCGCCAAGGACAGTCAAATGAGAACAATAAGTAACGTGATTGCTCAAAAAAAAAAAAAAAAAAATGCGCGTAATCAGTTGTGCGCCGACAATGTTATAACCTTTTTTTATCTTTATCATCTTTTGAGTTAATTTTAGTTCTTGCAAAAACAAAGTAGATAAGAGGTTTAGCTAGAATATCCATAGAGTTATTAATTAGTAAATGAATTTTCAATTCCATTTACTAAATAATTGCTTAATGAATACAATATTCATATACACATGATTTATACGTGTCTTAAATTTGAATTTATTTTGGCTCTGTATTTTAGGAAAGTTTTAAAATTTTCAGGTTCAGAGTGGAAGACGAATCTCAGCAATTCCGGTTATCAGTGGGAGAATACCGGGGAAATGCAACTGACTCCTTGAGTTTGCACGATGCAAAAATGTTTTCTACTTATGATCGTGACAATGACGAAGTTGCTTCCTGTTGCAATTGTGCAGATACTTTTAAAGGCGGATGGTGGTATTACAGGTAAAACAACTTTTTTTACTAAAAAAAAAGCTCTTGCTGCAAGCAGTTAAAAGCATTTTTATGTGTTTTGTTTATTTTTCTCGTTTCCACTTCATTTTTTTGTAACGTCAAAGTACATATCAATCATAGCTTTTGAGTTATGCGGGATTTTTCAAACAACATTGGACAAAGTTGGAGAATTGTGGCAAAGCTCTCTCCTTAAATCTGAATGAATCACCCGTGTTACAATTTACAGCAGATAAAAGACATCATGTATGGAATTCTCTTTTGAAAAAAAAAACTTACTGTTGGGTAACTTACTTTCTTTCTTCGTTTTTTGAATTTATACTGACAAGATTACAGGACAGCTACAACAACAAATGCAAAGAATTATCCCGAGAATAAACAGTAAAAATAAGTAAAAAGAAAAGTATCTGAAGCTACAGACTACAAATGTGAAAGGATTTATAGCTAACAATCTAGAAAATACAAGATAGCGTTTGGTTGTATCTTAGCAAAGGGCCAAATCCTTCGTGCCACGTTTCAGATCAGAGAGGAATCAGGTAGGGCTTGAAACTTCGTGAAAACAGTGCAGGTGTTTCGGGAGACAGTCGTGGCCAGTGGTGAGCCTAAACTTAGCATTACGTTACGCCTGGGCCATTTTGAGACTGGAAATAATTTGTCTTTTCAGAACTTTTGACTTGCTCTAACCTCTGAAAACCTCTGTATTATCTATTAGCCACGATATTTTTGATTGATCGTTTTGAAGTTCTGAGAGATATAATGGAAGAATATGTTTTTAGTGTCAAGGCACCTTTTATGGTCAGTTAATCGGAAATATCAATGCCTTGTATTAAACGATGTCCAGGGATTTATTGTAAAACAACGTCTTTTTCTCTAACAGATAGCATTCTAACAGTCTTTAGCATTCAAGGATTATGGAGAACAAAGAACTCGAGGTTAACATCAACCATTGCGACGAGGCCCGAGAATAACAATGATTGGCTGCTTTGTAAAACTTATTTAAGTGGCAGGTCAGTTGAGAAGAATCAATCTTGATCACCAGCAATTCTCTATCAAATTCTGTTGCAAGTGCTCCAGATAGATTTTCAAAAGAAAAAAGGGTACAATGGACCCCTGCTGCAGTTTCAGAACCCTCCAATGAATAGAAACTATCAGAACAAATTTTGAGTAAGTCTAGTCTGACATTAGATTAAAGGTGTTTATGGTCTCACAAGCGAAAGCTCTTAAGAACTCCGAATCTGTGAAAAACTTCCTCGGAGAGATTAAGAGGCACTCCAAAATCAGGAACCATAGTACTGAGCTATTCCATCTGACGAAACAGAACAATTGGAGCAAATTTTCAGCTTATTTTGCTTCATAAATACAAATAATATAAGCTGGAAATCGTATTTTTGATAGCAACAGTAAAGATTTGTCATAAGGACTATGTAGAACATCATAAGTTAGTCAGTTTGAAGAAAATAGTTGAATGACATACAGCAAAATGCCAGTGACGGAACGGGATACATACGAGTCCCGTTCCGTCACGGGCATATTATTGCATATTCTTCAATAATTTTTATTAAAAACAAAAACAATTAATGTTCTGCGTAATTCTTATGACAAATCCTTGCTGTTTCTATCAAAAATAAAATTTCTAGCTTGTTTGATTTGCATTTATGAAACAAAATACACTGACAAAACTACTCCAAATGTCCCGTTCCGTCGCATGGAATAGCCCTACTGCAAGGAAGCAAATGCAAAGCAATTCAAGGTCCATCACCAATTTCATGACTCCCTGAATATACTCTTTTAAAGGTTTTTATAGAGGTTAAGAGGCATATCGTAACGAATTTCTGAAGCGCCGGAAATTCGCCATATTTTATCTCACAGCAAAAGAGCTTTGACTTGGATAAGTGATTTTGTTTATTTAAGGACTTATATAAATATGCATGGCTTCTATTGGTTTTAAAGGTCACAGCGATGAAGCAAAGAACTTGATTAAATCCAATTTCAAGAAGCCCAAATTCTGCCCATATATAGTCACGAAATGTATGCAGCTTACGCTTGAAAAAGGCCGAAAGATAGCTTATAATGGTAGAAAATGATGGTCTGTATTTCAAATATTAGGTTCCTAAAGTTGACAATGCATTGCGAAAGAAATAAATCAATTTATTGCAAAACTTATTGAGTCATCCTAATGCTATGTGACTAGGATGTATACTTGACATTAAATAAACAAATGTGCAGAGTTCATCATAAAAGACAATTTAAAAAAAACGTTAATAGACGATTCTGAATCATTGCAGAATAACATAATATCTAAAAGACTGTAATAGTAATTATATGATAAGGTTAAAATATTTTTGAACATTCATAGGCCCGAAAATGGGGTAGTTTCCTCGTGTTATTATGAAATAATTAATCTCAATGAATGCGACTAACTAATTAAACTCTAAATGTTCCTCAGTGGCAATTGTGTAATGTTTTAGCAATGGTATCATCAGTGACACTAATCTTAGCCGCTTTGCAAACGAAGCTGCCACTCACGTTAACTAGAGATAACGTATTGCGTATATATTTCGAGGATTACGTCCTGTGTTCTAGAAGTGAAATGTTTTATGCATTTCCTGATTAGTCAGTTTGCAAGCTCTGTAAATCATTAGTTAATCATCGCAACACACAGCGTTAATGATCCGTATAATTGCATATTTGTTTGAAATCAATTCGGATCAAGTTAAATCATTTGTACATTTCGCGAAATTCAGCTCTAGTGAAGCATATGTTATGCATTCTCAAAACGAACAGATTCACTTAATAGTAACAACAGATAAAATTTAAATTGAGTGGAAAGAAGTAAAAATAAGTTAGGGAACGATTAGACACATTTTAAGAAATAAAACATCGTTTTAAAAATTTATAGTATCGAAAAAAGCGTTTTTGAATCAACTTTTTTAAATTTGTTTTTAACATTTATGGTGAATTTATCTTTAAATTTTAGCAGCAGTTCAAAGTATAGTTTTAAATCGTATTTTAAATTAAAATAGTTAAGGTAAAACCAGCAGTAGTTGACACTGCACTAGAAGAGCAGATACTTATGAGAAAAACATTAATTAACAAAATAAGCATAAGCGCCAAAATATCAAAAATTTTCTATTTGTATAGCATAGCTATCTCGTAACAACAATGCAGACTATTATGCCGCCAAGTATAACGAAAAGTCACCGCGATCGTCTGATAACAACAGTGTGTGTTTCTTAATCATTTAGAGTACACTGTAAAAAATATCCGTACTATTTTGAACCAATTTATGGTGCACTTGTACAAATATCGCAAAAAAGAGGTTCAACTAAAATTTTTCAGAAGCGATGATGGCTCGAAATCATGGTGCAACCGCTCGAAATTATGGATCTCACCGTATTTCAGTTCAACTAACGAAGTGAAGTAAAGTTACTCACCGGCCGTCATCTTTATTTACTTTCCGCGGCGCAGCACAGAATTTAAAGCTGCAATCCAAAGGTTTGTAATATTTTGATGTACTTGATATTACTATGATTACTTTATGTTTCCATATTTTAAATATAACAAACGCAGATAATTTATACTGTAAAATATTTGCATAACCTTCATTATTTTGATTTTAGTAATGCATTTAAAGGTTCGCTTAGGCTTAGCTGTAATTATATTTAGAGCTTTGCTTATAGTAAGTGCGTGCCTGTTTGTAGACTCATGGTTTGAACAGTGGTTGGAAAAACTACTTTTTTTTCGTAGAGAACTACAACTACTTTATTACAAATGTAGTTAACTTCAACTACAACTACTTTTTCAAAATGTAGCAGCTACAAACTACTTTTGAAAAGTAGTCGCTACTTCGCTACTTTTAAAAAAATAAATAAATAAAAGCATACACATACACACCGTTTGAGGATTGAACAAAAAAATTCAAAAAGTGGTTTAGATTAATAAAGTGACTCATTTAAACATGGAATATAACAAAGAGTTATTTATTCTTTCATTCCTTTATTGAGCCAATACTGAGCCACTTTGTCATTCCAAACATTTTCTACGATTTTTACAAATATTCGCTGCAAGATAGGATTGAAAAAGTTGAAGGAATTCAACCCTTCAAGTTTTTAATCCTTTCCTGACAGTGAATATTTCATTCAAGAAGTGCAAAGAAAATGTAAATAAATGCAGTCATAATTTGATTAAAAAATTTTATGTAGGCATACATACTATATTTGCATAAAATTGATTTAGATCATGAAAAACATCTTTTAAAAGAGAAAAACTTTAATTTTCATTATAGGAGTTAATTCTATAGGAGCTTATATTTTGCAGGAATTAGTTAATTGATTTTGAACTTCAAGCTAGGGATCCGGACCTGGACACCATCTCCTTTCTTACGCTGCTGATGATAGCAAGAGCAGTTTTCAATTTTACCGAATGACATCAAAAACTGACAATATTTTTTGATAATTCACTTTTATTTAGCTGATATATCAACACTCCATCAGTAAAAAAGAAAATAAAGAAATAGGAAAAATATCCCGAATGGTACCAGTGTTTATAATCAAATATTAATAAATATACGAAATATGAAACATAACTAAGAATGCTTATTTTACTTCAATGTGCAATTTTAAACTGCAGTGGACTCTCGCTCCAATGTGATTCGACTTACGCGAAATGGATAAATAATGAACTTTTCTCGAGTAACGAATTTCGGAGCTCACGCGAATTCCTCATCCCGCAACACGAAAGTTTTCGGAAGGGAATCGCAAGGCTTAGGTATCACCTTCTTTATTGGGTACTAAATATCAGTTTCGTAAATGGACTTTCCCTTGACCATCACTGAAAGCAAAAGTACCCCGCACTGTACTAGTCGAAACATCGCTTTGTTAATTTACAAATCGTCACTCCGCATCTTTTTCATTTTAAATATGAAGCTGATGAAACATAATTCCACGTAAGCGGCTGTTTATCTAAATTTTTAAAATGGAAGTAAAAATTAAAAGTTTCTGGCAACTAAAGAAATTTAAAAAACGTCGATATGCTTGAACAACTAAAAAGTGCGTCGAATATAATTACTGTGTCTACTGTACAGTACTATTGTAGTACTGCATTTTATTCTTGCTACATACTATATGTACCGTCTAATTTTATGCCAGTCTCTCCCATTGATTTTGTGCATTCTAACCTTTTTTTTATTCAATAACAGAGCATTAATTTAAATACAGTAAAATTTCAGTTCTCTATATTTAAATTCGATAATAGGAAGTTAAGAAATGGGTTAAAACATGTTGATGTCTAAAATAATAGTTATGTTCAAAAAAAAAAAAAAATCACATAGATACCCTTTTCCACAAAGCGAAATTTCAACCTGCGTGCACAGGTGTATGAGGGCCGAAGAACCTTAAAATAAATTCAATTATTATTCATGATTAAATTATCACCTTGAAAAGGCTTAAATTGCTGTACGAATGACCTTCAGTTGAAGCATTCAGATTTCTGTATTGTCACCTCGGAGAACGATGCATTTGAACATGTCCAGGGACCATGGGAGTTATGTTTAAGCGGAACATATGGTCACCTCAGTCATACCTGTTGCTTTCCCACTTAGCCCTTTTTTGCATTAATATTTCTTTTTTTTTTCATTATCTTTATCTGAGTTAAGTGATTTAATTAGCTACTCCATTTTAAGATACATTTTATGTCCAAATGCTGCGCTAAATATGTTGTACACTTTTATGTTTTTCACAGAACCTTACTCAAAGTGGCCCTCGACAGGATCCCGACTTTGTGATCTGCTGTCTCAAAAAGATATCATTCTGTGCAGGAGATGTGCTTATGGGCAAGGTTAACCAGTTGATAAGGTCAACCAGATGGTCAAATTTTGAAATTAAAATTTCTAAACAAATGAGGTGTCATTTTAAAGGTAAAAAGTTGTATATTTTGAAATGTCTGTCTAAAATTTGATCACTTCAGTTATAAATAAGTTTCAGGAGGTTAAAGTATTTTTAAACAGTATTTGGTGACTCTCAAAGAAATTCTGTTTTTCCCAAAAAATACTTACTAATATTATGAATTGAGATAAATCACCATTTAAAGATACAATGTGTTGCTGGTGATGTTGCAAAAATGTGGCAAAAATATAATTCATTTTGATTTGTAAAAGAATTACTTTGGGGTACATTAAGTGTTTTAGGTTCGACACCAAAATGTGCAGTTAATTATGCTGAGCCAATAATTTTAAAGCTACATACATGTATTTTTGGGTACAAAGTAAGATTTTCAATCTCATTGATATAACCTATTTTTATTTTGTAACAAGTGAATATTTTTTACTAAAATCTAAGCGTCGGACGTAAAAAATTTTTTACGTCCGACACTGCTACATTCCTTTAAACATCATATGTTTTCAACTGTGTTTCTCCTTTTTTTGCCTTTGATTTCAAAGTTAAAGTGAAACATGCATAAGAAACAACTTAGTGAATTTACTGTATAACATTTAGGGTTGCTAGGGGTAAGTAGGACCCCTTTTGAGAAAAGGGGTGTTGGATGAATGTAATACAGTTGATTAAGTTCAATTTTGGCAAATTTGCCAAAACTATGATTGGAAATTGCAATTGGAAACACTAAATGACTACGTCTATGTGTAGTTGGCTAAGGAAGAACCATTATCAACATTCCATCCATATAAATCTTGATGGTTTTCTATCAGTTAAGTTTCACAAATAACTAATCACCAGCTTTTGTAGCTGAACTATCAATTCCTACTAAGTCATCATAGTTGTCTTGTATTTCACTAATACAAATGTTACAGCAGAGAGTTGCTTTTGATTTTCATATCCTCATTGTTTATGGGGGAACTACTTACCCTATAGTGTTGGGATCTCTTCTAGTGAAATTTTACGGGGTAAGTGGGGCTCCTCCTCTAAAACAGTTTTAAACAATATTTTATTCAAAAATTCTAATTGCAGTATGCACTCTAAGTTAAACTGTACAGAATGTTTAATGATCATAAAAAATATATGCTAACCGGGAAACACTTTGAAAAATTCTGCTTAAACTCGCCAAAAAAATGTTCAGATTTTTTTTTGATTAAGTCAACTGACCTAGAAAAAAAATTCCACGTAACCCAATTATATTCAAAACTAATCACTGTGATGAACCATGACATGATCAATGTAAAAAAGTATAAAAACTATATACATATTTCAGTTTTAGGGGGTGAACCACTTACCCCAGTGTCCCACATCCCCAATCAACCCTATTTTTGAATTTATTTCATAAATTTTGTTTCAGTATATGTAACCTATATTGTATATTTATAACTGTAATCATTGTTATGTATTTACATTTAAGAGCAATAGTTTACGTCCAATATGAACAATTTACGTCCGACACCAAGCTAAAAATATTTTTTAAATAATTTTATTCCTTATGATATCATTTGAAAACTGAAATATGCTTCAATAATAAGTATACTTTATAATTATGCTGTTTTTAAAATTAAAATGTAAGCCAATTCACAGACTTTTAATAATTTTTAAGTAAACCATCAATTTTACTATTTGTGTGTTTACTTCCGACACCAACTCTTTACATTTTTTTAATTTATGCTTTAGGGATCTATTGTGAAAAACTAACATGATTTTTTATTCTGTGGGATGTAGTAAGTATCTTGTAAATAAATTTGATCAGTTTGGAACAGTTTATATTCGGTAAGTGGAATTAAAACTGAGAAAATTTTCTTCATTTTTTACGTCCGACACCATGGAATTGCCCTTATTTAATGTTTATTTATTTTATATTGTTTTATTCATTTGTTTATTTATTGTACATTCATCTTTTTTTTTTAAATTCATCTTTATTTACTAAGTCATTGTTACTATTTTCATCTCTTAATGAAGATAAAATGTCTATTAAACCATGAATGATGAGTGTGGTACCACCATTTCTATTCTGTTCATACTTCCAATATTTACACAAAGGGTCCACTCAAAGCAGATAATGTAAAAAGACTGAAATTCTTTTTTTTTTTTTTGACATTAAACATCATCTATCTGCCCACTAATCTAAGGAATGAATAGAATCGTTTTTTTTTCTTGGAGATCAGTTTTCTTAAGCATTCAATAAAAAATACATACTGGTATATTTTACTTAAAATACTCACAACGAGTAATAAAAATATTTATCTCTCTCATTTTGTTTTTAAAATTTGTTTTAAAAAAAAGAATGCAGGTAAAATGTCATTTCTGTACCTTGTCCACAACATGCATTCTATCGATTTTCCAGCAAGTTTACTGTATAATGATGCTGTGTTAGAAATGTATACGTACAAGTATTACGTAAAATAGCATAAATCTAATTAAAAGTGTCAAATCGATACTCCTAAAATCATTCCACATTTTGTATATGTGTCCATAGATACTGCTATTAGTACAAAAGAAAAATAGATCTTAATATACATCTTAAAGTGTTAGCCACTTGAACTCCCCCCCTCCCCATTTTTTTAATCTTAAGTCAGCCATTCATAATTTTGTTTTGAATGTAAATCAAAATGTAAATTTTGAATGTGAACTATAGTTAAATTTTGATAAAAATAAACATTTAGCAGTTGATTAGTTCTATTGAGATCCCTGGTAATTCCTATTGTTAATTAAATTTTAAATGTCCTGTTTAAATATTGTTTACTTAGTTCAGAATATTTTGTCTTATAAAAATACTTTTAATTTTTAGAATATGTAGAACAAAACGGATGTTAAAAAAATGTTTTTTTTAAGAGTAAACTTTTTTTTTTGGTCCCTCTTAGCAATTTAATTGAAGTTTGCTATTCTCATTTTATCCTTCGTAAAATTTGAATACTATCAAGCATTTGCATAATTGTTTTTTAACTGAGTATTGCTTTCATATTACATTAATACACTAAACTGTTTTCTAATTTTCTAATTAGTTTTTATTTTCAAATATTTTCAGTATACACTTACATATTTTTTGTTTTAACTTCTAATAAATAGAAATTTGGATACCAACTGCAAAAAAACATTTTTTATGTAGTCTGAACCAAAGTTTCAGTTTACTACTTATTTCAGTTTCTTGACTCAAGATATGCTACATAAATGAAAGAAAGTCAATGGGGGAAAATACCAGTGTAATAAAATGTAGTATTTGTGAGGCCAAAAGCATAAAATTAAGGAAACATTCCTGAAAGCGAGATTATGTGTAGCAACATAATAAATGTGCCATCGTGCCCAATTTATTTCTTCTTCTGTGCAACAGACAAATAAAATAAGCAAAATATGTTCTGAAATGTTAAGGAATGATCTTATTTATAAAAAATATTACATTAAAAAAGTCTTGAAACAAAGCAAAATTATGTTAAAAATAAAGTTATTGTAATTTCTGACCCGTCCTTGCTGCTCCTTGAAACAGAAGTCGCAATTTAAATCAGCAACTTTTTCATTTAAAACTAAAAATATTATGTATTTATTTACAAAATTTGATCCCCTTAAATGTGTTCACCTAGTTACTATTAAAACGTACAAAAAAGTTTTGCTAACGTACAACACCAAAAATTCTTGAGAATAATCAAAATTCAAAATATTTCTTCACAATTGTTGCCATTTTTTTAAAACATACTATTGAAATTTGAATCAACATTTCTTAACATTGTCTTTTGTCTAACTTTTCAATTTTAATTACTTGAAAAAAAAATTAATCTTTTCCTGAGTTTGTGAAGCATTCAATTTAGGACAGTAAACCCTCATTAATCCAAACCCAATTAAACCTCTCTTTGCTTAATCTGAACAATCATTTATGTGTACATGCTGTATAAATGAAAGGCCATTTAAAGCAATAATGTATTTTTGTTGGCTGTATTTCGTATTTTTATATTTTTCTCTTATGCAGTTTTATATTTCATTGTCTTGAGTTCAAAATTTTACTATGTACAGTAGTTTGTTTATGCACCTTGGCTGAATTTGTAGGTTAAACTTTCATTGATTCAGACGACTTGGATCACATATTAGTTACTACATTTAGATATTTTTTCGACCATTGCATGGTTTTCATGTAAGAGTTAAAACCCAAAATGTTAATGCATGAGATGAATGTTTCAACTTACCATAGGCAAAAGTTAATATACTCGTAAAATCACCCATGTAAGTATTTTTTACATTTATAGAATTTTTTTATTGTATTTCCTTTTGGTTATGAGAAATAACATAAACATGTTTAAAATTGAATATTTTAAAACTTTTTATGTACATTTGTGAATAAAGATATTATTTAATTTATATTTTGTGTTCATTTACTGATTTTTCCATAATTTTCAAGTATGTTTGGTTAATTTTAAAAAGCAATGCTGTAGTTGGAAAAAAATATTTTGGGGAACTCAAAAAAGAAAAGATGGTGTGAAACCAGTTACACAGTATTTGCAATATTTTTTGCAACAAAAAAACATTTTTTGGAGACGGCATGCCCCGTACCCCCAACTGCTGCCGCTGCTTATATGACATATCCGTAACACGCAAACAACACTTTTCCTTACTTTAATTGACTATTATTAATGTGTCGCTATGTCAAAATAAATGAATGTGTTGCTTAGAAAAAACTTTGATGTTTAAAAATACAGTGGACGTGGTTAATTGAATCCGAAGTAAATTCAATCAAATGCGTTATTGAATCAAATCTTCAATGCCACTTTATTGAATCAGCCACTTTACAGAATCAAAATTATGTAGAACAAAGGGGGTTCATGTAAGAGGTGGCCACTGGATAAACCATAAAAATAATGGAAGGGGTTGCTTTGAGGGGTATTTTTCTCTTTTTTGGAGGGGGGAGAGTTTGTGGCATTTAGAGAGGTGCTCCCCTGCTTTTGGGGGGTATAATCATCCCTGTGCTATGTATAGATTATAAAATGGAGGGTTCTGTTGAGCAATCACGATTGCTTACTGTTTTCACTTGACAGCAGTTGATTTGTCTTTTGATTTTATTTTTATATACTTATAATGTGGCGTTATGTGCCTTAGAATCAAATTACATTGGACGCCGCTTCATGTGATTACATTTAATATTTGTGTAACACAGTTTTTATCAGCTGAGCCTTGTTTGGTTGTGCATATGTACATTAAACTTTTCTCTTTTATTATAATCAGCCAATTATTGATATCAAATCACTTTCGCCCAAATGTAATCACATTAGGTGGTGTCTGCTGAATTTACAAACCACCACCTTGAGTTGACACAATCTTTTTTACGCAAAATCGGTATACACACATAACATCTAACATCCAACCCATGGCATTCATTTGAAATTTGACGTCTTGAATTCAAAAAATGGTTGCAATAAAAGCCATTAGTAGATACAGGAAACCCAACGTGTCGAGTCCTATCACAGTTTGTGATTGCAAAAAACATGATTTTTATTAAAGGTCTCAAAATCCAATTTTTTTATGTATAGTAACAATACACAATTTAAATGCTAAACAAATTCAAACAAAAACTTACTATCTGTTGTGTTTTTTAAACATACTTTATATTAAAACACTACCTGCATATATTTATTTATTTTTCTTTCTAAAAGAACACCTATTGATTACAAAGTCAGCTTGATTACTTCCTAACAATCTTTGAATTATTTTTTTTTACTCAAGTTTTATAAAATTGTAATTTGCTTTTCCTTTTGCACAAATACTGTGCTGTCATACCTGTCAATACACTTATACCTGTCAATTTTATTAATTTTGATTATCAATTAGTTTATGCAATTAATTCGGAGTTTTAATTCAATGAAAAAGTTTGCCTTGCCTCTCCTAGAGGGGGGGGGGTGATGTCCTTTTTTCACCCCCTCCCCCTCCTACATTAATTTTTGTATCAATCATACATTATTTAAAAAATGAAATGTTTACTTGTGTGCAAAAATAGTTGAAGAAAAATTCGATGCATGAACGAAAAAAAAAAAAAAAAAAAAACGTAAATTGCTTGGAATACATTTTTCATCACACAGAAACGAAATAAAAGTTCAAGCACATTTGAAACAATGTATAATATTTATATCATGAGATTAATTCTTCCCCATTTAAAAGAGGTTCCTTTTAACCCCCGAAACACGTGTGCAGTGTCCTGCAAATTTGGACATTAACGTTGTATTATTTATGTTGTGTTTTACTTTTCATCACAAAGGCAAAAGCACAAATTTAGCTTTTACTTTTAAAGCTGCTCATATTTTTCCTCAAAAGAAAAAAAAAGTGATAACAACAAAAATAAATAAATAAAAAATCTCTGAAGTTCTGTATTAGTTAAATGAAATATTAAAATTGTAAGAATTGTATAATTTTTATATTTCATTTTAATAATTCAATAATTATTGAAAAAATATTTTATGCCTAAAAAGTAAAAAAAAAAAAAATCTTGTTTTACATTATAATTATTACTGGATTCAATAGTAATAAAATTAATAATGAAATCGAAAATCGGCGTAGGTGATTACATGAAAGAATGCAATAGAACCAGAATTTTTTTTTACTCATTTAGATTTAAATAACATTGATTTTTATTTTATTTTCGATTTCTTAGAAATACTTAAAAACAAAATAATAGTATATTAAACTACGCACTGCTTCTACTATTAAAATTGGGCCTAAGTACAGTTCGATCACGCTCTAAACCTTCGCATTAAATAAAACCATTTCATTGTTTTACCATATGCTATTCACCCGCGCTCAACCGATCAATATTTTGGTTCAACCTCGCACTAGTCTTTTGCGCGAGCGAGACTAATTCTAGGTTTCAGCTTTCACCATTCGTGCGGGAAGAAAACGACGTCGCTTTATGGTTCATTCTTTCCCGAAACAGAAGAGCCATCAAATTTTCTCCCGATTTTGGTTTGATGTTTCACGGATATTTTTTACAGTGTAATTTTCTTAGGAGTTTGCTAAGAATAAGTTCAAAGATAAGCATTGAAAATGTACACATCATTTTTATAATGTTGATTAAAAAACCATTTGATTATTTTCTTTGAACTCCAAAGTATGTATAGATTTATTTAAAATGACAAAAAATATAAAACCTTCCTCTGTTTGACACTGTGTCAACTATTAAAGCTTTAAATGGTGTAATATTGAATAGTTCTCACGGGGTGTCAATCACTGGGTAGTAGGACAATTTAATATTAATGCTATATTGAAGTGTTATTTAGTTGTTTACAGAGGGAAACTTTCGATTATTATAGCTTTTAAAGCATTATAGAACCACAGTGTCTAGTAGTTGACAGTGGGTGTCATTTGTCGAAGTTACTGCGCGTCAACTACTGAATTATTCCTTCTTTCACTTTTTAGACGCCTCTAACAAAGGGAACTTTTAGAACTGTACCCGATTGCGACACATCTTCTGCAACCACTGAATGTTTCGTTTTTTAGGCGAGTACCCACTACTTCCAAAACTTTAAGAGAATTGGAAGCAGAGGATATGCAGGAAAGGTTATCCGATTTGAATGCTCTCTCTTTACCTAAACTTCTAAAAGGACGATTAAATGCGACTATCCAGGAAATTTGTTGTAAGAAATATAGACTGCTTCTATAGAACCTAGAAGCTGCCGCACTCCCTGAGTTCAGTCAGAAAAAGTGAAGAAAACGGAAGATTATCAAAATGGGGATTCGGTTTCTCTATCACAGTATTCCTGAAACCAAGCTAGAGATAAGAGTTGGAAGAAAAATATCACTATTTAAACTGTATCAGAATACAATACTAGAACAGAAAGTAGTTTGTTAGATGCACCTGGTCATTCCAATAAATCCATCCATCATCCAATTTCCATCCTGAGGGTCAATGAAAGCAACGAAAATGGGAACATGTTATTTGTAGCGCTCACTCCAGGTCGTATCGACTAGTCTATGAATCATACCATTGATGGTTACAATCTGCCACCTAAAACGAACATCCCTACGTTTTTCGACGAACTTGCTACAGGTAGTAATATCATATCTGCTTTTTGTCAAGCTGGACCTTCTTCAGTATCCTTAGCAGGCCCTTGGCCTTTCAAAAAACACTTCATTTATGAAAGACACAAAGATGAACCGAAAAAGATACCACCTACGAAGAAACAAATGCTATAGATCTTCTCAAGACAGCTGTGCTAAGAAAATTTTAGAAAGAAGTCGGAAAAGAAGGAAGATTAGAATAGAGAAAAGAAGAACGTGCTACGAGATTCAAAATAAAAGATATCGAAACGAAAAAGTTCAGCAACGTAAAAAAAAAAAAAAAAAAAAAAAAAAAAGCAGGCAGTCATGGGACTGCCGACTGAAGTGAAAACTTAATAATACCAATGAAATTTCGTATGTTCGTACGCGCGCGCGCACGTGTGTGGTGTGTGTTTAATTTTCATTTAAAACTAATTGTAGTTTCAAAAAGTAAAGTTTTATAATTTGTAAATTCAAAATATCAGCTACAGTCTAGTTTTAAAGTTTATCAGCAATGCGAGCATCAATTATATATATTATGGTTGGTCTATTACTGTTCGTTTACAAAGTAAGTATTGATGCAAATATAGGAAATATTAGAAAATAAATTCTTAATTTGTGTTATTCAGTTTTCCAAGCATAAAAATAACAAACAATACACATACTGAACTTTCCACGCAATTTACTGCATTAACCCTCTTTAGCTGACTTGGCGGAAAAGCCGATATGCCGTGAGATTGACCAGCACACCGGAAAATTCTAATTTAAGGCATGCCAGATAATTCTGGATTCATTTCAAAAAAAAAAACAGATTTAAATTTTAAAAAAAAACTAATTTTTATTATTTTTTAAAATTTATATAAAGCATTTATATTAAATATCATGTTTTTTTTTTTGCGCCATGATCATCATCATTATTACGTTCCGAAACTGATACTCTAGGTTTATGTGGTAACCAAAATAGAAAATAAAAACTTTGATTCGAATCTGTTTAAATATCGTTTAAAGACTGCATCAACTTCTTTTTTATACCTCGTTAAGATAAGATAACAATAATCAAACATCGTTAAATTAAATTCTCCATTTAAAAATTCAACTAATGGTAGATTTTTATCATCCGCAAAGTTGATGTTGAAATCCACACTCAAATTCAGTGGCAAATCCTCAAATTCTTCCCAAAATCATCAAGCTCTTCCCAATTTTATCTTGAAGTAATGCAAAAGCGTCATTAGAATAAATAAATAAATTTTCATTCAGAAATTCTCGTATTGCGCCTGAAGACTTATCCGGTGAAATATGTATAAACCGCAATTATAACAATTAGCTGCCCATTTGCAGAGTGGCAACAGCAAATACAATGTGTCACCGATATTAGAAACATAATATTTTCTCATCTCAAAAAATACCCAGCACCTAAAGAAGCTTTCACTTCAGAAATATTATATGAGGGTAAGCATTGAACTTACGATGGGCAGCTTGTTCGATTCTTGAAACTGGTGTGCTGCCGATCGTGCCACTGAGCCTCGTAATCTTAACGAAAAAATCGCACGTAAAGGATCAGAGAGAAGCTGCACATGCACTGTATTCCGGTGTTGGTAAGGTGACGGCTTTTTGGTGTCGTGAAATGGATGGTTTTTTTCCCACCTCAAACGTGCTCAACGCGCCTAAAAAAGTTTTCACTTCCAAAAAAAAAAAAAAAAAAAAAATGCGAAGCAGTTGATTCGTTACGAAGTCAGTTTTGACTCAAATATGAATAAGCTTCCATCCGACAGTAAAGGTGAATCTTAAGTTGAGAGAGAGAGAGAAAAAAAAAATCATAAACAATGAAAATTAAAAAAAAAAAAACATTTGAGAGAAAAATAGCAGAGTATATATTGTCATTTTTTACGAAGAAGAGTTATTTCCAGGGTTTTATACCTGATGTTTCTGAAGCCGCTGCTACAATTTAAGCAATGCAAAAATCTGGGAGTCTTTGAAAATGGCCAAAACGTTGGATAATTGGACTGTAAATATGCTGCTGTATTGTACCATGGTGATGAAGTTTTAAAAATAAGTACGTGAAATATTTACTCAGCACCCTAACTGGAATTTTCGTGGAATTAACTTCTTGCAGTGTCATAACTTGGCATAACTTATAACTTGCGACGTTAAGAATTAATGTCTGCGACTTTCTATAACTTTTATTACAGCTCTATATTTATACCAAGTTGCCACGATTTAATTTACAAAGCCATTTTTTTTTCATAAGCAAATGTCAACAACTGTAGCTAAAGAGTCAACTACTAGATGTTCACGTTTTTACTTGGTGTTAACTACTAACCCAGTGTTCTTTTTTAGTTGAAAAAAATATAAACTTATCACATTAGTTTTATTAATCTATTTCTTGTCAAATTATGATAGGGGAACAGTTTGTGAAGCTCTTACTAATTATAACTTTTCCATGCAATGAATTCACTCCAAGCTATGTTAACAATCAAAGAAAGTAAAATCTTTCAGTCAACTACTCTGGTGATCTAACCTTATAACAAATTAAAAATAAATTTTAATTCTTAAAATGAAGCAATTAGAAGCGGTAGTGGTGAATAAACGGCGCTTCTGGTTATATCACGCCTTTTGCAATCTTATAACTTACTACCAAGCGGCACGACCTTGAGGGTCACGGATCTGGTCGAAATTCTGGAAATAGGTCAATTTCCACTAGATATGAGCTCAGATAAAGCGGTTTGACTGCATAGGGCCTAGCTCGGCTATAATGGGTGTCCAAAGGTTCTAGTTTGGATCTAGAAAAGCAATGCTTTTTCTTTTGAAATTAATCTTTTGTTTAACTCTTTTCTCGATATGGTCTTGCAGTATCGCCCAACTGAATGCATTCACAGTATAGAGGGAATTTGTTCCTGCTCCTACGTTGTACTAACAAGAGACGCGACAGATGTTAGGCGAGCAAATATTGTGTGGAAGTTTCAAATTCCAAAGAAAATGCTATTGCAGTTCCGGAGACAAATAGAATATTTAGACCCTCCTTGGTACCGAACTACAGCATATATACGCAAACTACTTTAGCTGGACTAATATCTAGTACGAATTGACCTAAATCCAGAAGTTTATCAAGATTCGTGACCCCTAAGTTTTTGCCGTCTGTACCACACTGATTTGCAGGACTCCAAAATTGCAGAGGCGTTTTTATTGGAATTTGAAACTTTGGGACAATATCTATCCTCCCAAGACATTCAGCGTCTCTTGTGAGTACAAAGAGAGGGGGTGGGGAGGGGTGGATTTATTCTATGTTGTGAATGCATTTAATTGGCTCATACTGCAATGCAAATGCAAGAAAAGGGTAAAAAAGGTTTAATTTCAAAGCAAAAACAATTGATTTTCTGGACTCAAATGACAACTTTGGTCTCCCGTTGCAGCCGAACTAGGGCCTATGCAGTCAAACCGCTTTACTTGAGTTCATATCTAGTGCAACCTGACCTCAATCCAGAATTTCATCTAGATCTGTGACCCTCAAGGTCGTGCCGTTCGGTAGTTAGGTTTACATTCGGCATAATCTGTAAAGGAGATGTATATATTTTTCAATTTCATATAATCATATCCTACATAATATGTTAATTCCTTTTTAAAGGTGTTTTGAAGCTAATTTGAACGGCCCATATCATACAGATCCTACTGAAAATGGATACTTTCTTGGCATCATATGGGAACGCTGGCGTGGTGATTACTCTCTGAAATCATCCGAAATGAAGATTCGACCACTTTCTTTCGATGATTTGCAAGACCCGTGAATCTGTTTGCTGTTAAAAGCCATTTCTAGTCTTCCACGGAGTTGCATCGAGTCTGTTGGCGCAGTAATGCACGTCTGTTATGAAGATATGAAATTAAGAGTGATGGACGATGGCTCGAAGAAAAGCTCGTTAATCTGTCAACTTTTGAAATAAAAGCATTTAAAAAATAAGAAAAAAGTGCATTTGGGATATTTTGCTTTGCTGTACTTCTACTATTGATTAAGATGGAGATAATAATTTAAGAGTTGGTATTTCAATCTAACGTTTCCTACGTTTCTAATTCCTTTTTGCTGTAGAAATCAATGCGTAATT
The DNA here is from genome assembly GCF_026930045.1 of Uloborus diversus. Classification (NCBI taxonomy): domain Eukaryota; kingdom Metazoa; phylum Arthropoda; class Arachnida; order Araneae; family Uloboridae; genus Uloborus; species Uloborus diversus. The sequence continues at coordinate 157,394,353 of NC_072733.1, read as the reverse complement.
ACTTTTTCACAAAAAATGCTAGTGAAGGCTATTTTGCATAAAATAGGGCAAACTGACCAGGAAATGAATACAAGTGCAATTTTATTTTCAAAAATTCATATCTTCGTTTAAAGTGTAGCATTTGCTGCTACATCTAAAAAAAAAACATTAGTGACTGTAGATATAATTTAATTGATGCATGCAATTAATTTTTAAAATTTCGGAGAACTTAAAGGATTCTGCATCAGATTTTTTTGGGAGGTTGAAAAAAAAAGTGTACCAACCCTGTGAATGAACATCCCCCCCCCTCAACCAGAGGACAAACATAGTCTTTTCCAGTCGTTTTCTTCTTGGACATGTTTAGAAGGAAGTTACTACTGCCAATTTATCTAAGAAAAAAAACTTTAGTGTCCTTATTTAAAAAAAAAACGTAACGACTCTCTAAGGGGGGGGGGAGGGGTTAATTCACTGGTCGATCTACCGTATATGTTCAATGAAATCACGGAGGAATAAGATTTTTAGAATCCAAAAGCGTGGGTGAGACTTTTAGTCTGGAGTATTTAAATATCCAGTCTCTCAATATTTATTGTCATTTTTTACAGACCAAAAGTATGCAAGATATTAAATAAAAATTGCTTGTTGGTCGATGTGGGACGAAAACCACGATTTTAATCTTCGAAACGAAATTAAATGGCATTTAGAAATATTTCTAGGATAAAATTTTGTCAAGATACTTTCTTATGCGTTTGAAAGGCAATATTCTGAGTTGCGAAATGTTAATACACAAAGTAATTTTAAAATCCATTTTTTTTTTGTCAGCCTTAGCAAAATGATGGTTTTGCCCCATGGATGCTGCAAAACCGGATAACGGGTGGGTAAAACCGGATGCGTGATAAATTCAATGGAAACAAAGGCTAGCTCAAAAAGTTTGATCAAAATAGAAAAAAAAAGATACTGCACAAAATGATGAAGCTTTTATGACGACATTGGAAAAATTTGTTACACGCTTACGTCCCTAACTGTCATTGTTCTCTTTTCTTCTTTCAACTCTCATTTACTTTTGTTCTACTTCAATACCAGTTACATTCTCCTATTATAATTATATTTTATAAATATGTAGATAATAACTGAAAGTAATGAAGTTACTATTTTCCAAAAAATTTTTATCTTTTTGTTTAAATTTCAAAAAGGTATTTTTTTTACTTTAGTTGGTTCAAATACAATCATTTATTACTTGGAAATCATGAAAAATTACAAAAATGTTCTTTTAAATGTTAGTAATATGGAAACTGAAGTTCACTCATTTTCTTAGCTTTTTTCAAAATGGTGGGGCAAAACCGACCATAAAGCGATTTTCTCCAACTAGGTAGTGTATAATTTTGCCCCTCTGTATATAGCGAAACAAATTTGGTCTATTTTGGGCTATGGAGCAAAACGTGACTTTTCATAACTAAGATAAATTATGCTAAAAAATACGGTCAATTCATTTATTTACCTATTTCTTAAAAGGTCCTTATTCTTTCTGACATAAAATAGAATGCTTAGTACTTTAAAATGAGGCAGAAAGTTGCGAAAGTTTTCAATACATTTTCACACCTAACCTAAATGACTGACCACACTAAATATAGCGTCAACTGCTTTTTTCAATAGTTACCGTAAACATGGGCTACTTTGGAACTTTTCTCATCTTTTCTCAATAATTTTGTAACTGTTCATATTTCCGATCTGTGGAAACGTTTTTTTACACTTCTAGAGTTCTCTTAGTTTAATTTTTGAATAGTGATCATTTTGTTTCCAATCATTATTTCCTTTCATAATTGTTTCTTATTTGGGCATATGTTACTTTTGCATTTGGTTTACTTTGGCCCAAAGTGGTTTTCCCGATTTAAAATCATGGTTGAACTAACTAGAGCCAAAGAAAGACGTGTGTGCATAGGAAAAACTATTTATCCGGCAGAAAATTACATTTTACAAGAAGTATGAGTCACACACATTTGTTTTAAGGGAAATAAGAAATCCTTCAAAAATGTGTGTGTATGCCTAGTTATTGTCTCGGAAATTGCCGACAAAGAATAGTCAGCTTTTCATTAGTTTTTGAGGTGGATTAATTTTACTAACAGATTGTCAGTCACTTTCAAAACTTGTTGGTGCGTTCCATGCTCTCAACATAAGTTCCTTCTTGACGCACATCAACAACTATTCGTCGAAACCGGAGCCCATTCCATTCAACAACGAAATTCCATGAACTTTCCAGCAAGTTTAACAAAATTTGTAAGAAGTAGATGCAACTGGGTCAATTTTTTCTAAACCTCCCACAACTTTCAGTTCATCTTCATCTTTCATAATAAAAGTTATATAACAGCCCTGAGGAATTGAGTCTGTAATCGCTCTCTTTATCCGTTGCTGAGAATTCCAGGATTTTTCTTGTGTTTTTCCTGTTTAAAGTTTTACTTTTCTTTTCTTTTCCAAATCTCTCTGATGGATTTTTCCGCGTTTTTGTACTGGGCCATTGTAGGTCGTAATTTTTAGGTTACGAAATATGTTGTTATTGTGAAATTTTTATGCAAAAACCTTAACAGAAATGAGAAGTAAAACTAGACTACTGCATAAAGTATTAACTAGTGTTCATAAATAGATACTTAACAAACTCTTAGCTAACGTCGAACTGCTTCGACATGAAAAAGTTTGAGAGGTTATAAAAAATACATGTTAGCAAAAGGAACGCAGAACCACTAGTGTTGGTCCTTGTGGAGAGCTATCGAACTGCTTGGTGTACGTTCCTGAGTGCTTGAGCGGTTCTCCAGAGGATACTGTCGAAATTAATTTAAAAATTGCTTCTTGAAGGCAAGAAGAAAAAGTTGAATCTTTTTCTTAGTTTGGACCAAAGAAAGATGCTAGGGCCAAAGTTGCCCGCGATTACGGTACTTTAACAATGGATTTTATTTTCACCTGATGGAGGTACATAATACATAAAATTTGGAAGGGTTGGTTGAAACCTTCTGTACGGTTTTGCACCACTTAGCTCTATTTTTCTCTCTCTATGTCGGTAGAGTTTAAAGTTAGACAGACTGAAATATTAAAACGAGATGTTAACTTTTTTATACGTACAGCATAAAGAAAAGAACGGAATATATTTTCGAAAAATAAACATTTTTAATACATTATTTCTATGGGGTTAAGCGTTTCTGGAATAAACTGCATTAAAAATTTAAATATTCAGTAAGCTTTAAATGAATTTTTGGGATAGTAATTTCCTCATGTTGTTATTTTACAACTGAAGGTTATCTATATCTTTGGTGTTAAACATATATTGGAAAAAAGGCAAAAAAATATGTCTGTCCCGTCATAGAAAATATGAAGTGTCTTATTCATCCGACTGCCAACTGTAAATTAAAAATATTTTCCATTCTATTATATGAAACGTTCAGAAAACATTGTAGTTCTCAGTCGTCAAGCTTTTTATGTATGTTGTCTGCTTCATAGAAGAGAGTATATATCGTACTGTTTGTGCATTGAAAATGAAGATTTATATAAATGTTATTTAATCCTTTGAAAGGAAAGATACTTAAATGTATTTCTGTACATGTAGCTCAGTGACTGTACATTCTGAACAACCACCTATTTTTAATGTATTCATGAGTTTTAGGTGTGTTTTTTTCGTATGAGTGATGCTATTTCGAGCATGTAAAATTTGTCTTTTTGTATTCATATTCACTTTGCATTTATTCATCTATGGCTTTTTTTTTGAAATCTTTTTTACTTTTGGCAAACTATCAGCAGCACAGATAATTTTGTGAATTAAAGAAAAAAGGTTTGTTAAATAGCACCATATAGTAAATTTAAACTGTTTCAAACATTAGAGCATACATTATTTGTGTGAAATATTATGACAATTTGAAATTTCGTACATTGCTTTTAGCCTAATTTCCCGTAAAAGTTAGAATTTATGAATAAATAAATAAACCTGAAACCAGCATCGTGAAATATTGCAGAAAAAATTCAAAAATAAATTAAACTATTGCATACGTATTGAAAGATTAAAACAAATGAAAGAAAAGTTTTTAGATAGGGGAATCTTTTGAATGTAAGTCTATCTATGTATATCAATCCCTTAAATACCTTTTTTACGTACGGTCCGATCCGAACAAACTTGTTTTCATCCAAAAGATCTCTGACAGGAGGACATCATAAATAATGAATTACTTCTCGGGAAACTGAGGTAACTCATACTTTATTTTTTTGAACTCCAAAGGATATTTGAATTCCAAATTTCATCTTTTTTTGAATTCTAAACCAAATTTTCTTCAATCTTTCAGCGTCGTATGCAATTTTTAAAGTATAGTCACAAAGAGAGATGGATTTAAAAGCATTTTCGATATTTTCTTCTGCCAGCTGAGTTGGAAGTGTAATATTTCAGGTCGTATTTTGGAAAGTACATTACCAGAACATTGTTAGAAGATTCCGAAAAGTATAGATTAGTTGTGAGCAACGATCCAGGTTTTCATGGGCGTCCAGCAGTTTCCTGTGAAAAACAAGTATATTTGCTAAAACGTTTCCTATATGGCTACAAACTTCATGAATGCAGACTTTTCACTGCTGTGAACGACGCTTTTAGCTACCAGTGTGAAAATATATTCAGCTTTTTTTACGTCTTCGCAAGGGCGAAGTGCATTGTCTGGATGTTCCAGATTTGCAAGAAGTTCTTGAAAATAATCTGTTCGGTATTTGTTAGCAACTCTGCCTTAGATTCAACCATATTTGCTTTAGAGGCTCTCCAGATAAATCAGGAAGGTGCGAAGATGTTACAAAATAGCAAATCTAATTCTTATCTGAAGGATTCTGACTTATTCCAGAAACATGACTAGATTCTATTGGGAAGGTTTTAAAATTCTTCAGAGAATCTCCACTTTAATTTAAGAACGGTGACTGATTTCTAGCGGGAAAAGTTCCTGCTTTTTGCTGGATATATTACTGGCAGACATTAGGCACATTATTTGCCCATTATTTCCTATGAACACTTCGATTTTTTTTTTACAGTGAAGGGTTATTTCATGTCAAGTCAGCCATAGCTATGTATCATCCTACCTCGGACATTTAAAAATATTATTATACCTAAATAGATTTGTATGAGATTCCTAATTTTTATAATTAAAAATTCTGCTTCGAGTTTTTTTTACTCACGTTTCCCTTTGATGTTTTTGGTATTTTTTAAAATCTTGATCTTTGAATAATTATTCAACCAATTAAGCTGGTACGTGGTATCAAATTAAATTTAATGATTTTCTTTTTAACGTAAATCATGAATGCAATGCTAAGGGCATCGGGGGTGGTGCTATTCAGCATGTAAAGTGACTTTTTTATATTTTTTCTATTGGTATTGAATTTCAATGATTTGAATAAGTTTTATACCATAACGAAACAAAAGTTTTGTTGCAAAAATATTACTTCAAAGTCAAGTTTTCTATAAATCTGAAGCATTAATGAATATTTTGCTTCAAAAATAGCAGTAACATGCACAATAATCGTTGATTGGACTTTGGAAAAAAATTCAATTTGAGAAGCGCACCGCTTTTTTTTTCTTTTAATTTAAGAATTCAGCTGTTGATAGTAATCAAAACGCTGTTTTTTTTTTACTAGTAAATCAATTTTGAAAATATTTTGAGTAGACAAGTAATAACTCGTATTTAGCTTTTTTCAGCAAAAATACAAATAGTAATATTTTTTTATACATAAAAATATCTGTTACTTTCAATAAAATACAGCCGAAAGTTTAAAAACTTTTGCAGAATCGGTAAACATTGACTTAAAAATTTACGAAATTGCTTTATGCTGCCTTTCACAGATTTTCTCTTAGTTGAATTTCTTAGAAAAAAAAAGTTCCGCTATTGAAGGAACTTTCTATTTTCATTTAACCGGTGTAATCTTTCTTCTGGGGGTAAATTTAAAACTTTACTTAATTTATCAAGCCCTTTAGCAAGCAATATTTTGTACCTAAAAGCGATTTTTCCTGTTAAAAGTTATACATGTTCATTTTGTTCTCTTGTTGTGTCCAATATGTCCATGTACTCATACATGATAATTTTAATCACACTGTTTTTACTTTTTAAATGAGCTTATATGAAGGTATATAATTTTCTATAAAATCGTCTGTTCCTTTGTTGTATTGCAATCGATAGATAGCTCAAATATAAAGTATAAATACTAGAAACCAGCCGTTTTTATGTTTTTTTTTCCAATATGACGAGTTTTGATAGATTTTTTTTGAAATTTCTTAGATAAAAATAAGTTTTACTTTATTTCTTTCCTAATATTTTGTATCTTTTTAGTAATCAATTGATGTATTAAATAGGTTATAGAAGACTGCAAAAATATATTTTTCGCAGAATAAAGTTAAAGGCTTCTATGGTAATGTTAAAAACTATAAGGAAATGCAAAGAGTTGTTACTTTGGTATGGCAAGACGTGGTTCACTGGATCAAATATCATTTTGTTTCGGTAATGCTAAGTAAAATGTGATGTGCACCAGAGGATTTTCTTTTCATTATAGGTTTCTTAATATTTTGAAGGTCTTGTCTTCAAATATTAAATACTAAAGTTATTAAGTAGTCATTAAAGAAAAAGAAACTGCTCAAGCCATGAGCAGTTTCTTTTTTGTTTCATTCAGAATAATGTTTTTGAGTCAATTACTGAAGTTAAAAAATATGATGATGCTGACATTAAGAGGAAATTTATCGCGTTAATATAAAAACTATTGAAATTTAATTTTATTTTGCTTTTAAATTAACATAGGGTTCCAGATTTTAATTTTTGAAACAGGTTAATTATAAAACAAAGTCTTTCCTACAAAAATAACGATTTAGTGAAATGTTTTTTCTGACAGATGAAAGACTGCTGCGTCTTAGATCGCTTCTTTGTTCTTTTACTAATTAATTATTATTATTATTTATTTATTCATTTTTATCTGTTGATTTATTTTATTTATTTATGTATTTAATTACATTTTAACATTACATTTTGTGCTGAGTATATTTTCCTGTTCACAACTGCATTTAAAACCTTTTATTTTTATATTATGGAATATGATATTTAGTCGGAACTTATAAAATGTTTTTTTTTTTTTTTTGAAATATATCCCCGACAGTATAAATCCTCAAAGGAAAAAACTACAGCTTCACTCGGTTAAGTGATCTGGTGCGTGGGCAATGAATCGGGCCACCTCTCCCAATACCTTTCTTGTTAAATGCTCATTCCAAAAACTGCGAACGATGGCATCACAGTCGATTAATATATTCTAACTGTAGCTGTTTCAAAAAAGAAAAAAAAATGTTTATCCAATACAGAAATGAAGAAGGCAGCTGATAAAGTAGGTATCTCCAATTCCAATTTGTTCACAAATGTGTTTTTTTTTTTTTTTTCAGTTTTTTAATGGCAATAATAGGAAAGGCTAACAATCTGAGACAGTCAAACAGTATCAGAATGGTCTCTTAAATGACTTAAACGAAACAGGAAAAAAATTATTGTAAGTCATATCTTTTTGTAGCGACAGATGTGCAAATCCCCCCTTTTTGGAGATACCTACTTTTGCAGCTACATGCTACAAATATTTTTTTCCATACTCATTATTTTATTAGTTATTAGTTATAAATATGAGACTCTTATCAAAATTGTATACAAAGAATTTGTACTATTTTGTTTAGCGCTATTTAGGTTTTTAACGGTTAAGATTTTGATTAATGAACCACGTCATTATTTTCCAAGTTGAGAAACGCACAGCAGTACATTGTGAAAGCACTGAACTGTATATATAATGACTGTTACTGAATATGTACTTCCTCATTGTTGATGGTTATCTATGTGAAATAAAATAATACATTTTGAAAATTGTTGCTTATATTTCTTAAAATTCTTTCCTTTAGAATTAGAGTGTGGATAACACTTGCTCAATCAAAAAAATTAACAAATAAGCATCCGCACTTCGCAGTATAACATATAGTGGGAAATCTGCACAAAGCACACTAAAAATATGTGTAAGGTTAGCAGTATTAATGGGTGTAAAAGGTGTAACGTTACACGAATTCTGAAGCGTGTAGCATCATTGTTTTAAAAACTCAAATTGTTCTAGGAACCTTGCACTATGGTTTCAGAAGAATTCAAAGCGCATTCGTAAAAATTAGAATTGGCGCAAAGCAGGTAAATTCTTATTATCGAAATGGAAACCGTCCTTGGTGGCCGAGAGGTATAAGCTCTTGCTCTGCGATCTGTCTGAAATTCGCGATCATAGTTCGGACACCACTCAGGTCATTTCCTCTCTTAGTGCAGTAAAAATGTCTCATTTGTATATTAAAATGAATAAATAATTGGTGTACATTGGTTGTTAAAAAGCATGAACTTGATAACTCGTTCAAGAAAGTCAGATGAAAGCTTAATTTTTGTAGAATACTGAAAATTCTGGTGTAACCTTACGAAGAAATGAGTGAGACGTTACGCTATAGTTTCATTACCATGATGTAGCCTTTCACGAGCGATGCGTAATTTTACATCAGTTAAGATACTCCAGAGCAGTGGAGACAGCTAAGTTGCCACCGATTTTATGGAGAGTAAGGTTACACATTTTTTTTTTTTTTACAGTGCATATAATTTTATGACTTGTGTACTTGATTCAAAGAAAGGCATGCTCAACCATCTTATAATGTATGTATTACAAAATTGATTGAAAATTAACAGGAAAGAAAATAAAAGTTTATGACACTGAAAAAGTTAATACAATGATTTTACAGTTCATTGAAATGATGGATGGCAAAAACAGATATTTACAGATTTGATTTGTATTTGCCGTAATTTATTTAAGGAAGTACAGATAAAATAATGTTAAAAATTATAGTTTGAGTGTAAATTTTAACAAAGAATTACACATACACATATTTTATCAAAACAATTTATTGAAACGTGGCAGAACTTCAAATGATCTTCTAACAGGGCACGTGAGAAAAAAAAATTACATTCTCTTTTTTTTGTAATGATTTAAAATAACGTGCGTGAAAGAAATGAATGTTGTAACTATTAATTTTGGATTTAAGGCACATAATACTTTATCTTACGCTTTAATACACTTTGATCATGTGTAGTTTTATTATAGTATGAACGGATTGTTAGCAGATTTAAAAACTCGAGATGAAACGAAATCGTTGCTAATGGAATTTAATATGAAATTAATACGTAGTAGAAAAAATATCTCCATTAAACGAAAAAGATGCTTTGTTTTTCAAACTAAAATATTTTTGACCTTTCTTTTTAGTAAAGACGTGACAATTACGTAGGGACATACTGTGGTACAAGTTCCTTTATATTCAATTTACAAAGTACTATTAAATGTTATAATAATATTTTACGTTCAACACAATCAATCTTATAAGGAATACAAAGCGTTCCTATGATGATGTGATTTTTTCCACGACCTCAAGTTTTTTAACTAAATAAAATGTTTCGTTTCATCTTTTCTTCATAAACTTTTAAAATAGCTTAAAAAATTATAATTCAACGACTAGTTATTGATGCAGAACTATATACAAAAGTAAGAACTATGATAGTCTTCAAATTAATAGCTCTTATTTTTGCACAGCTTTCGGTATGGGTTGATAAACTTCGTTGCTGCAGTAATACGTGCCCACTTCTTTCATCGTGCGCTATTATCAGATGAGCATTCAGTTAAAATGTGTATATGAGCGATACAAATGCAGGTTTTGATACCACAAGAAATGTCTTCTCTCCTTTTCGTCCTTAATTAAGCTTTTTGAACAGTAGCTTGGAGTCCGTGATAAAATGTGTTGAATTGTTGAACAATTGTGGCTCTAAAAAAATACAAAATAAACAAATTACTATTATTTATGAACCATTTTAAGTCAATCAGGTACACAAAATACAAGTATAAAATAATTACATTTTTACAATTATTTTTTTTGTATGAAAGCCCATAGTATTGTCTTCAAACGTCAATCGAATCTCCTTGATATAGTAATAAGATAGCTTTGATGGTATCCGAAGTCGTCTCACAATGACAGCTAGTTTGAAGACGAGTCAGATTTAGCAACGTAGGGTATTAATGCCTTTGTGAACGTTTAGAATGCTCTAAATATTTCAATGATTAACTCACATAAACTTAAATGATAAAACTTACGAACATTTAGAGTGATCTTAATAATTTTTATCCTTCGCCAATTTCCGCTATTAAAGTATTTAAATACTTAGTAAATTAGTAGTAATTGCAACGAACATCATTTCTTTCGAATATGTCTCTTCGTACTGCAGAACATAAGAACCACATAAAAAACTATTTTACAGATGAAAAAAAAAAAAAACTGTAGGGGAGAGTACCTTGGGACACTGCCAATTTCTAAGAATCCATTTTTAGCAGCCATGTTTTTGTAATCTCTAATAGTAACCTTCACAACTAAATGGTGCCATAGTAAAAATCAGCATCAAATGAGTAAAATTGACGCTTTTGTGAGAGAAAAAAGAATTCATGACTCAAAAGTAAATATTTTATTCATTTTTATTTCATTTTATGTCTTTGTATTTGTAAATTCAATCGACTGAATTTTATTTTGTTATAAAAGAGAAGTACTTGAAATAATTTGTTTATGGGAAAATAATGATAGTGCATCGAGATCGACCATCATTTTGGTTTTTCTTAAACCACTTGGTGATTGTACCTTGGGACAGCCAAACATTTTGTACCTTAGGACACGTTCTAAGGTACAACATATGCATGGTTCTTAATAATTAAGATATGTTTAGGAACATGAAACAATGTTCTAATCTTATGTAGTCTTTTAAACACCTTTAGTTTAGATAATAAATTCATAATTCATAATGCATTGTTAAATATTCATGATTTATATCACTACCATGAATTTTTTTTTTTTTTTTTTTTGTTTTCTGGTGCAAAATTGGTTCAAGTATATGGCTATTTCCTGAATCATGAAGACTTTCTCATAGTGCAACAGGATGTTGTACATTGGGACAGCTTGGAACTTTTACTTTAAAAATGGCTGGCACCATTTTATTTTCAAACTGTCTGAATTTAAAAAATATATATATATTGCATAGAAGTATGTTGTGGTATTTTAATGTGACTTTTGTATTTTAAATTTGATTCCAATAATTGATGTAATGATGGTGGGAACTTTTCTCGTGAAGAACGAACAGTAGGTATAAATCTGTTAGAAATTGTGTTACTGTGGTTTTTTCTGTCAACAAAACTTCTTTATAATTTCAAGAGTAAAGTTTTAAAAAAGACTCGAGCCGAGTCAGTTAGGGTAAATGAAGACATAAAGTATTGCCACCATTGTGGTAAGTTTTGAATCTGAATCATTGGCCAGTAAAGACTAGTCTAATAAAGACGACATTCCGAGACTTCTACATGTTCCCAAACAATTGTCTCGACGTCATCATTGTTTTAAGATGGCACTAAGGAAAAAGTTGTTTTTGAAAGTCTTGTGATCTTTCATTTTCCTCTCCAGCAGGTCTACAACTACGAGGTAACTGGAAGAATTAGTGTTGTTTGTTGCGTAAAAGGTTGCTAAACACATGTAGTTATGAGTTATACCTGCCTTGATTACCTTATTTACCTGCCCTGATTCCATTTGCCCCACACATACTGCACACTAGGGTAAATGACAGAAACTAATGTTGTTATTCTTCCTACTTTTAGAATATTTAACTTTAATGTAAACTTCATTTTTACGGGTATTTTGTGTGAATATATAGCATTATTTAACTTTTAAAATTATTTTTCTCTTTGAATGGTTTTAGATCCCATTCAGGGCTTCAGTTGCTCACGTCATGGGCTTCTCATTGAGTATTGTTTGCTATGTGCCTGAATCAACTTCATGGGAAAAGAAATCAATTGCCATTTACTCTTTGTCTCTGGGGCAAATGGAAAAGTGCCAAAAATCACATAAAACGTTTAATAATATTTTTTTTCCAATTAAATTTTCAAAATTGAGTTCCGAGGTACATCAAATTACAGACACAAACAAATATCTTGTTTTATTATATGCATAGATGATATAAGCGTTTCTATCAAAAATACCTATGTTACTTAGGTGTTTTGCGCATAACAGGCAAAGTTTTCTAATAACTATTACCAAACTTTCATAAAACTTTAAAACGTTCCTGCGAAACATTATACTGAAATTTGAAATAAAAGTATCGAAAATTTCATGAATTATGAACATTTAAAGAAATCAATATTTGACAGAGCATGTGCTAAAGATAGCAATTAATAACCTTCGTAGTTCATATTAAATAAAAGCAATGTAACTTATTTTCAAATCTCCAGTTGAATATCATAAAAATTTAGGAATATTTTTTCTGATCTAACAAACTTATTCTCAGATAGTAAATGGATGATAAGACAGGGGTGTCCACGAGAGGATCCTTGGCACAGACTGCGCCATTGGAAAAAAAATCGTTGGGGGGGGGATTCTGTGATCGTATTTTGAGGGCTCTAATGCTAGTAGTTACTACGTAACAATTAAGGGGGTGGGCCATCGCACTTGGGAGAGATGTTACCCCCACCCAAGGATAAAGTAATAGGGCAATTTTTATCTTGAATCATTGAAGGATTCTGAACAAGTCTTAATGATTATTGAAAAATAATATATGTCTATCCAACAATCATCGAAATGCAATTATCGATCTTTTAAAACATTTTTACGATATCTACAGGATTTCTTAAAAATAAGTTGACCTATATACACTTGGCTACAAACTTATGACGGTTATGAATCTGTATATGTCGTGTATGCGCAACAAAAAAATCCTTTAAATATTCACATTGTTTATCATATTTTGAATACTTTAGTTTCATTTTTTTCAGAATATTTCTATTTTTATGGTGTCAAGTTTTGTGAATGTTCGGTCAAGTTGTTGAAAAATTGTTATGAGACAAAAACTTTCGCAGAAAATTTTTATTTTTTAAAGAAATGCTTATACCTTCTTGAATAAAATGATACTTTTGCAGAAATATATAAAATAATTTTACATACCAAGTAAAACTAATTTTTTAAGTTAAGAGGTTATTTTCAGCTTTTTTTTGCGATGTGGGATGGGCAAAAAAAAAAAACATATTTTGTGCTTCTTCAAAGTGTCGCTCATCCCTCAAATGCAAGAATGCAAGCGTAATTAAATTAAATTTTACTGAAAAATTATAGCTCAAGCAAACTTTTAACCTGACAAAAGTTACAAAAAAAAAAAAGAGCGTTGGCTAGTTATCTAGAAATTCACCAAAATGTCAACTTTTGAGAGTGTTTTAGTCTGTTAAATGTATCTTTTCCACCTTTCGTTTTTTAAGTTTTCGAACCATTGCATTCGTTGGTTTTTCTGCATCATATACTGATATCAACAGTATATCACTGAGATATTAAAAAAAAAAAAAGAATATTTGTATTTTGTAAAAACACACGATAGTAATGAAATTTTTTTATTACATGAAAAATCTACATTAGGGAAAAGGGTTGCGTTGCCTGTCAATTCGACGAACTCGATGAATCAGTGACTCATCCTAGAACCCCTGCAGAAGACAGGCTAAACTAGCGGTCGGCAACTGGCAGACCGCGGTCCAGATACGGACCGCGATCGATCCAAAATTACTTTGATCGATCGTAAGTTATACTTTGAAAGTATAACTTACACAAATAAGTTACTTTAGAATATTTTTCAGTGGAAAGCAATGCATTTGGTAAGTTAAATTACATAAAACTATTGTTCTGCGGATCACAATACCATCGTTTTTAACCAGTTTTCTAAGTTCTAGTTTTCAGTCCATCATAAAAAATTCTAAATTATCAGTTGACTGATTTGTACCATTGACTTGGCAACCATGTATGGTTAACATACGTTTGGGAAACTTTTGAAGGGCAAATATGACTCAAAACTTAGGAAAAGAGAATTATATCGGTCGGGGACTGTCCCTGAGCCCTATCTCTTTCCTTAAACACAGCAAATATGGTATATAATTGTGTTTTTACGACATCAATACTGAAAAGTTTCCAAGGAGGCCACCAGAATCTTTTTTCCCCAGATATCACCAAATAATTTTCGAAAGTGTATGCAGCCACCCATACTGTGTTTTTAGAACAACAATTTCAAACATTTCGAAAGTCTGTGTTGCCGCCCACGAACACAGACTCGTTGCATTAGCAACTGTTCCTTGCAAAATCTCAAAAGCTCACTTACAAAATCTCAAAATCGTGAACGTAATTTCTCCCGTTGATTTTTGAATACAAATGCGCCTATCGGTTCTATTTAGATCGATTTCAGAGTGGAAAAAAAAGTAAAGCATACATTTTTTTCCCTAGACCTCGATGAATTTTTTTTTAAAAGTATCCGAACTCGAATTAAAACTACTTGCCGACCCCTGGGTAACATAACCTTCATTTTGATTCCAAGAGCGTTTTGGATCCAAACTCGTTTCAAGTACTTGTAAATGAACTTTACTACAGTTTCTAGTTGCTATGTCGCAAAAATAATTGATGAAAAGTTCGGTAAAATGAATTTTGAGCATATCTAGGAAGGTAACTAAATTCTTAAAGTAAATAATAGCTCCTCTTAAATATTTTCCGTTAAAAATCAAATTTTCATACCTCGTTTTAAACGAACTCGTTTCAAATATGAACGAATGAAATCTTCTCCTTTTAATAACTGAAACAGTCGAACATCAATCAAACTATCCGTCTGAAGTTTAACACCAGGCTTTCTTCAACGCGGGTTTCGTTTGCATACTAATACTGCCGCACAGCGCAGTTTGCCCTGCAATCTCAGTGACTCAATCAATAGAGAGCGAAGCTTCGAATCCATTAGCCCCCGGATCGAGTCCCAGCCAAGATGTTTTAGGCATATTCACAACAAAGTTGTAAATTTAAATTAAAAAAATTACATTATAAACCAGGAGAACACCGAACAATATTTGAAACGCGTTGCTTATACACACGTGTTTCAACGGACACTCTGTTGGTAACCAGCAGCTGTGCTCAATGGGGTTGCCAACTCCTAAAAATGTTTCCCCCTAAACTCAACTCATAAAACCCCTAAAAACTCCTAAACGCGATTGGATAAATGCATATGACGTCAGTAAGTCACGTGATCCTTTAACTGTGACGTCACAAGTGGGATTAAAAGATTACGTGACCATTGCTATTTTTCATTACTGAGTGAGTAAAGGCATTTTTATCATTTTTATGTCATTTCTGATCAAAAATCGTCGAACAATAGCATTTCCAAAGGTAAAATAAAAGCATTTTTACCTGATAAAACCCTAAAATTCAAACCCCTAGATTTGCCTCGAAAAATTTTATCCCCCTAAAAAAATCCCATTCTAAAATTTTCCCCCTAAATTTTGGGGGAAAACCCCTAAGTTGGCAACCTTACGCCTGAACGCGCGGACAATGGGAAAGAAAGAAAGCAAGAAGAGCGCATGTGCGAATTAACCTCACACAAAAACAACTACGTCACTTCCGCCGTCACAAAAGCTGGGGGATCAGAATTTCAAAGCCCTCACATTAAAAGTCTCCCTTCAAAAAAATGAGAGAGATGTTTTAAAAAAGTAAATTAATTTGACAGTCGGAATCAAAAATGATTTACATGACTATTTACAAAAACCATACCTGAATCGAACATTTCCTGATTCTTGAGGCGCTACCCAAACAAGGGTAGCAGATTTCTTATCTCTGTTGTCACTGTGTGACATGCTGGCACACTCTGAAATTTTTTTCAACCCGACTCCTTCAAGGAACTCCCCAATTGTGTTGTTGGTTCTTGGATCATAAGCTTGAACCATCATGCCTTTGAATGGAGTGCCAGTTGGTGCTTGTACATACACTAAAACAAACGAAATTAACATTAAGTAACTAATTAGTATTTGATGTCTACTTCTACGAATAGGCATTGGCTTCTTCACTTTAAAAGTTTTTCTAATTTCAGTAATATTGATTAATGCGCGAAAATAAAAATATAGTTCTTAATTAAGGGTCTTCTGTAATTATTTCATCCTCAAGCATCAAAAAAAAAAAAAAGATACGCAAAAAAATTTTTTTGAAATCTAAGAAGTTTCTTTGCATCTTAAGAAGTTAATGCATGAATATCTTTTAAATAAAAAAAAGTGATACTAAAAGTTTTATTTTTCCATTTTAAGGAATTAATGCGAGAAGTTTGCTTTATTTTAAGAAAATATTAAATGTTATGGACACCATTAAAAATTTGTGTTTTGATTTTTCTTAGGAGTTTAAATTTGTAAAGTTTTCTTTTCGCAACTAAATTCAGTTTATATAATATATTTTTTTTGCATTCATTACATTTATTCATGTATGATTTCTACATTTTATGCTTCGGAAAATTTTCAACCAATGCAGAATTTTTCACTCTATTCATATATGTTTTTTCATGATCCAAAACCAAAAAGAGAAAAAAAGAAAGAAAATAAAGCAGTTTACCAATGAAACAGGCAAAGTACATGATAAAACCAACGCTATGGAAACACGAAATTTCAAAATTATTGAATACCTGAGCTTCGGAATTACAAAAATCCCGTTTTTTCGATGCAGAATAAGATTTTTTGAGCGAAACTTCTACATTTAGTAGGCAAATAAATTTACTTTTCTTATAGCCTTATTAAACAGCGATTAAACATTTGTACAATAGTTCTGTAATTTTTGTGCTTTAACGGCTCTAGCTTCACCATTTACCATAGATAGACGAAATACAAACAGATAATTTGAAAAATTCCCTAAACGTAAAAAAACTGACAAAAATAGTGAAAATTAAAAAAAAAAAAAAAAAAGAATGCAGCATGATTGAAACGGCTGTTACATATGAGCAGCGAACAAAATCCGAAGAGAGCAAGTAAGACGGCGTTGTCATTTGTCACTTACAGCACTAGCTTTTTATATTTTGTTATAGAAACCATGTGCTCCGTCTGCATTCGTCACCTTTTTATGGTACCAAAATTCATAAGAAACTTTTGTCTTGTAACATAGTGTATAATTTTTGCTTAAGTGTGCTTATGTGGGACTCTTACAACTGAAATAAAAATTTAAAAAAGTCGTGCTTCTTTAAACACTCACGCTTCTATTTTCATTATTTATTCTACTTTTTAGTTTACTTTTTCATAAAAAATAAATAATAAAGAAAACATATAAAAAATAAAATTAAATGTTTATGGCCGCAATCGTAGGGTTTCTCGTAAAAATATCATGATCAAAAGTAAAAAAAAAAGTAATAGTTATAATAATAATGATAATAATAGTAATAATAATAAAAATAATAGTTATTGCAACAACAACAATAATAATAGTAATAGTAACAGTAACAACAACAATAATAATAATAGTAGTAGTAACAACCACAATAATTATAATAATAATAATAATAATAATAATAATAATAATAAGAAAAAAAAACAAAAAAAATTAAGTGAAGAAAAACTCAAAAAGAAAATGAAAAAATAAAATAAAAAGTAAGTGGTTGAAAATTTTGCAAAGAAACGAACTTTAATTACGGAGCTTCAACATACCTATTACTTGGTCACCAGGTCTGTAAGAATCTGTAGACTGAACAAAAGAGAATGGAGACAAATGTGCTGGTTGAGGTCTGTTACTTCCGTGCTTAGGCAGCATAGCTTCACATGCTTTTGCTGGTGCACCAGTAGGCCATCCCAATGCTAAAGGTGCAATGACAATGGAAACCACCAAAAATGCTCTCAGCATTTTCTTTGATTGAACTGAAAATAAACAAATAGACAAATAAATATTTATTTAATGAACCTGTTCTTGAAGTTATTAGTAAGGAAAAAGAAATCTTCTAACGACTATCTTTTTGTTATTATGGTACACCACTGAGGATGTCATAAATTGGAGTGTTGTCTCGGTAGATCTGATAAAACAGAATAGCAACTTCAGAAGAAACTTCTCTTTTAGAATAATTTAATAAGTTTTATCCTCAGTTATATTTTATTTTCAGTGCAAAAGTACTCTTGCGGGCATAAAAATTAACATAACGAAAACAAAAAAAACGTGTTTACACTACACATTTTCTGCATCAAATTCAATTTTAGGTCAAATTTTAATTTTGAAACGAGTGTGCAGGGGTGCTCCGAACTTAAATTTTTGTGAGGGTGGAAATTCTCATTTTGCCGAATGGAACTCCAAATTTTGCCGAATGATAATAATTACGCCGAATCGTCAGATAAAACGTTAATAATAACGTTTTAAACGTTAACCTAACGTAATAAATAAGGTTAGGTAGTACAGTTTATAGGAGGTCCCGACTTCAAATGGTTATTAAAAATTAAGAGATTGTATATAATTAGTAAGGTATTAAAATAATTCATCGTATAGTAATTAAAATCAGTTTTCATTTAGTTAATTTTTGTACTGAAATTATAAAATAAATTTAATTTATACTTTTGGGCAGGAAATCGTATGCATGACCAATTATTTTTTACTTTTTAGTTCCTTTTTGTTTTTGAAGTCGGTTCTTTTTTTATTTGAAAAATATTTATTTTAAAGATCGCTATTAGGTGGCTACTGGCAAATATTTTTTACTTTACCCTTTTTCCAATTCGTCATCCAGTGGCTGGTGGCGACAGTTACATACATGATATAGTATATGTAGTAATTTTGACGGAAATAAAATCTGGATAAAATTAGACAAGCAACATATACTTTATTTCAAAAAGTCTTACGTCAAAAAGTGCAATTTGCAACAAATATTGCATCTACGGTTACGCGCGCAATCTACGGTTCATACGCAGTTACAGGAGATATGAGTATTATCCCATCCGTAGAAACCTTGGTTTGACGCCATATTGCCAATCCTAGTACGTTAATATATGTTCATGTATGGACAGTTGTCAGCATCCCCGTCACAGGAAAATATTTTACTAATAAGTGTATCTACTTGATTTGGAACTGCAAGGAAAAGTATTTTTGCACGAAAACGTTTTGAGTTTCAAGAGGGTTCGATTTTTAACTAAAACTAAGGCTCCTTGTTTTTTCAAAATGATTAGCAATATTTTAATTACGTTGTGCTTTTGAACGTTATTTTGTTGCAATTTGTTTCTACGTTTTTCTACGAAAATGTTTCATAGGTTAAAGATTTTAACTTGGTCAATGTGTGCCTGTGCATGCAAGAAAATAGTCAATATATAAATGGTTTTTACTGAAGAAAGAAGTGAGACTAAATAAAAGAAATTACATGCCGCGATAAAAGCTAGCATAAGACAGTGAAAGTAAAACAGAAAAGAGTTTTTTTGAGTTTTTATAAAAAATAAACTAAAAAACAGTTTTAGCGGGAAAAGCTTTGCTATGTACAAATATAAAATTACCCTCCAAACGAAATCAAAGGAAATTTGAAAAATACTTTTCACGGGAGCAATTATTACATCTCTTGATCTCATTTAAACTATTGCAGGTATATACAAAAGAATATGAGTTCCATGCTTAGTTCAAAAATACCTATTTGCTCTCAAACACACTACATTTAAATAAAGGTTCATTAGAAAAAAAAAATGTACAATTTTCTGGCCTTATAAAGTGGGGATCAAAATTCAATATAAGCTTGGTACTAATACTGGATGAATGTGAGAAATTATGAATGTGAAGTTCAATGATGATTTTCAAAATATCACATAATGCTCGTATATTACATGAATTTTGCTTTAATCCTAAGGCGAACAACTTTTTTTTTTAAAGCGAGCTGGTGGCGTGATGGTTAGGCGCTGGCCTTCTACGCCTGGGGACCCAGGTTCTGACCTGGGTGGCCAGTCGGTGGATTTTCGAGATGCAGAAAATCTTCAGCGCCCATGTCGTATGATTATGCGGGATGTAAAAGATCCCTTGGGTATTCGTTTGGCTTAGAATATCCCTCGGCTAAATTAAATTCCTAGTGCAATTTTGCATCAAAGAGAGCCCAGGTGCCTCCATCTGGTGGAAACTGGGCGTCAATGACACAGTAGTGTTACTGTGTCATGCATCAGCGCCTTAATGGTGACACACAAAAGACTGATGCATTGTTGGGGAGCGCACTAGGTCTGGTTATGGCCCAGACGCCTCTTGAGGTGGGTCTCTTATACAGCCCTATTGGAAAGAAAAACAACTTTTTTTAACCAGTGAGTCATACCTAGGGCTTGATTTAAAAGAAGTGAGTGAACCCTGCAGTCTTAAGAAACTACTTTAATATGTAAATAGCCTAAATTACGCCGATAATTAAAAAAAAATAAAAATAATTAAAAAGTATGGTAGCTGAGCTCCCGTACACTCCTATACAAATTAAGTCCTGGTCATAAACGCAAGAGCATACATAATATTAAAATGTATTTCAATGTTTGGAGACAGTACGGGGGAAACGCGGATAAGGGAAACAAAAGACAACTTAACTTAACTAGACTTAATAAAGACTAAGAGTGTTTATTAAGATTACAAAATGCTTATTTTATACATACGAAGCTTCCATCCAATTTTTTGAAAACAATTTCAGACTATTCGGCTTCAAATTAGCAACAACCACTCGTAATAAATAATGAATATGTTCGTTTGTTCTGAAAAATTTCAGAATGTATTTTCCTATTACATTAAACATGACAACTGTCCACATGAATCCGCTTTGCGGGGCATGTATGGCACTCGAGACATACTGTAGTGGTCGGACAGCAATGCTTCAAAGTATTCAAATTTGCTTAGTTTACTATGTAATCTAAGAAGGGACAATTGATGATTCAAGCTCCATTTTTTAAAAATTT
Organism: Uloborus diversus; assembly: GCF_026930045.1. Lineage (NCBI taxonomy): Eukaryota > Metazoa > Arthropoda > Arachnida > Araneae > Uloboridae > Uloborus > Uloborus diversus. The sequence continues at coordinate 157,373,581 of NC_072733.1, read as the reverse complement.
GTTTATAGTATCTTTAGGAAATAACAATTTTATTCATTGTTTGGAAAGGATGAGACTTATTGCAACAAGGTTCGCACAAACATAAACAAACCGCAAAACAGAAAGCAAAGTGTATAAATTGATGTTCAGTTTCTTTAAAAAAAAAAAAAAAAAAGAAAAAAAAAACGCAAATGATTAGCTAAAGCAACACCTGTAATCATCGAAGACGTAAAGTAAAGAGATCAGACAACAAGTTAAGTGATAGCACGTGCGCTGAAATGGAATTCTTGAGAACAAAACATATGTATTACTTTAAACTCTGAAACACACATCCATCACTTCGAATTTCCAGGTGTGCAATACCCATTCAGGTAATTTATCAAAAAAAAAAAAAGGAGTGAGAAAGAAAGCAAAATAGTCTTGATCATATTTATTTATGCTTGACTGCTTCAGTAGTTACAGAAAGCGGCTGATGTGAATAAATTTGATCTTTGACGTTATATCGTTAGATCGATGTTGCGAAACGTTGAGATAAGGTGACTTTTGTCGACTGTTTCAAAACACATGTTTCTTCCGATTAGTTTGCGTCACTTTTCAGAAAAGCCTAGTTTCAAATCGAAAATTAATGTTACTTCTTACAAGATACTAAGTTTAGCATTACTTATTCCTGTGATAGGTTGAGTTTATTGTGATTCTAACCTAAATTTAAATGGGAGAAAATATTACAACTGCTTCACTCATGAGAGATAATGATATTAATCTTTTTTTTTCTTTCTTCATTTTCTTCCTGCATTTGCTTTCCAAATGAAAATTTAGAAAACATATTTGTTTGATATTTTAATTATGCGTCATTACACTCTCCCATATTAGGGACCTGACATAGACGAAATAATATACTTAATTGCTTTTGTTTCAAAGTGCAAGTAATTTTGATTTGTTTGCTATTTTTAAAAACTGTTTCATATATATACAGAGAGAGAGAAGAGATTTAAAGTGAATAACGTCTATTTTCGCAACCGTTAATCCTAGATGCATTATTGTATTTTCAAAAATGGTCAGAAAAGATGCAAAACTAAGGTATTTTAAGGATAAATATATTGTTTTTTTTTTACTTCGACAAACGCCTTTATGTTTGTTCTGCAAAATTTAATATCTTATCTGTGCATCCTTTTTTGACCACACATTACTGGAACAATGTCCAATTTATCCTCTCAAATAGTAAGCATTACATTCTTGTAATTCTTACAGATTTTTTTTTTCTTTTTTAATCAATCACATTTTTCATCAACCGTAGTTTTGAATCGCAATGAAATTTTCCCCATTTATGAAATTAAAAAAAATGAATATGCAAACTAACTGAATAAGTACAGTATGAAAAATTTAATATTTTACTAAATTACATAAAGTTTCTAATTTTGAGTGAAACATATTTACTTTAAAATCGATGCTTTCTAAAAGTTAAAAAAAAAATTCTTACTCTTCCAACAAAAAAAAAAAAAAAAAAAAAAGCTTTGCCCGAATCAAACTAATTCTTTATAAGCTATCAGGGGGAAAGAACAAATAGATCTTCATACTGCCAGACATGTTTCTTCGTACGAGGAAAACCGTACGCTCATGATTCTTGGTTTTCAATATTCCTGAAGTTAATCATTTTATCTTTAGCATCTTTAAATGTGTGGTAGTAGTTTGGCGGTTCATTAAGTCTGCTCTTGTGCTCGCCCACTTTTACGGATAAGTAGGCTAAAAACCGCATAACGACAATGCAGGAGTTTATAGAAGTCGAAAGTGTTTTTGATACAGTTGTTTTGTGTCTTAGCTTTAAAATACTAGATTTTTCCCAAAGTCACGCATAAATATGCAATTCTATGATACGAACTTTAAAACTTTCTTTAAGATCTTGTGGTATAATTATATATCTATACTTTAGCAAACATTTCCAAAAATGTGTTTAAAACCATCGATTAATTGTTTGCTCTTCAAAATTTTACCAGAAGAAAGTAGATATTACACATTCATTAACTTTTGCCCGTTTCATCATATTTCGAAAACCAAAAAGAAAGAATGTTAACTTTGACCCTCAAAAATTAAAATCTCTGTTTGAGGAAATGATCAGCTCATTGAAAAATAAATCTCTGTTTGAGGAAATGATCAACTCATTGAAAAAAAAATCTCTGTTTGAGGAAATGATCAGCTCATTGAAAAATAAATCTCTGTTTGAGGAAATGATCAGCTCATTTTAAAATAAATCTCTGCTTGAGAAAATGATCAGTTCATTGAAAAATGATCAACTCATTGAAAAATAAGACAGCATTTCTTTCCAATGACCCATTCATGCTTTTCCAAAATACTAACCGTAATATAGTTTTTAGTGTTTTCTTTTTACCTGCGATAAATACAATAGTTCAATTCTTGATGCATTTCGCTTCAACATCTTAGCGCTTAATATCCCTTATTTTCTTGCGATACACTTGATTATTTCCAAATAAGTCACTTATCAGTATTAACCTGTCTGAGAGCAGAAGAGAAAGGAAAAAGTTAGCCATAATGTTTCCACTCTTTGGGGAAAGCTTAAAAGCATCTATCTCCTATACTTCATCAGTTCGATTGGCTAAGCTCCTAAGGCTGAAACAACGGTAAGTCTTTTTCCTCTTTCACCTCTAAGTACTAAAAGGAAAGCAGAGATAAGGAAGAAACTTTCATTCTTTCAATTTTTGTTTAATCGCTAGCTCCCATTTCTAAAGAGGAATCATATTGTTGAGAAATTTTTGAAATAGAGGTTATCAATGTATTACTTGACTTGGTCAGCTGAAAAAGCATATTTTGATTTAAAAAAACGGTTTCATTTATTATTTTATTTTTCATGAATTTTCGTTATAAAAGAAAAGAAAATAGAATAAAAAAACTTATGAAAATGTTTCAATGTTTGCCTCAGTTGAAAAAAAAAATCTATTGATTTTAAAAACGGAACATTTTATTTAGAACTTCTCTAAGTAGAATTTCTAGTGCTGGAAAAATAAGAGTATTAGGTTTTCCTCCTTTATTATACGGATTGACAATGAAATTATATAAAGAATATTGAAGTTCCAGATTTTTTCCCTGAAAGAAATAAAGCAGTAAATGCGGAAAATTTTATTTTATAAAGCTAAGTCTAGTTGAAACTTTTTGCAGATGCAGCAATTGATATTGTGCAGAAGTAAGTGCCAAAGACCTGAAGTAAACCAGTTACCGTAGATAATGACGGAAAAATATTTTAATGGCATTTTTCGTTAAAACAAGACAGTGCGATAAATGAACACATCTTTAATTTATGTAAGGATCTAGTACTGGACTGAAGTAAATGTTTTTGTACTCAATATAACTTGTGTGCCCCGATTAAGTCTTTATATAACGGTGCGATATAGAGAAAAGTTTTGAAAAGTTTTAATGCAAATTTAGGAGGAAATTTCCAAGAAAATCTCTAATTAAATTAAAAAGTTCAATTAGACATCTTTTCTTTTTTTTTTGTTGGAAAATTCCAAAAGCTTAATATATATTTTCTTCAAGGCCCGACAAATTTCAGATGCTAGGTCACTTGAGCGATTAAAAAAATACCTTGGTGATAAGTTCAAACTGAACCGGAATTTTTTAGAAATCATGTTACACTGAGTTGTGAAAGTATCTATTTATACGCTGAAACCCTGATTTCACGTTTTTTAAGGAACTGAACTGATGATGGGATCCGATGAAAACACATTAAATGCGGGAAAACCTTAGATTCAGGGGACGTAAAATTGGGGTTTCACTGTATATATATATATATATATATATATATATATATATATATATATATATATATATATATATATATATATATATATATATATATATATATATATATATATATATATATATATATATATATATATATATATATATATATATATATATATATATATATATATATATATATATATATATATATATATATATATATATATTTCGCAGAGTAATCAAGTGACATCTTATTATTTGGTTTCTTCTTATGTCTGAAACACTTTGTTGCGATATTCTATTTTTGTTATCTTATACATGTGTTAGAGAAGGAAGACATTTCTGAAACTTGTTCCTACTACTTATCCATTTGTTTCAATTCACTGTCACGCAAAAGTTGCTTAAGGATCACTCAGACAACGACTCTAAGGCGTAGTCTAAACAACTTGGTGTTGACCTAATGCCAGTATATGCGAGCTGAGCTGACTCTAACGGCTGCCTTTGTGAGTTTGAAAAAAGCAAAGAAAAACATTGTTATCATAATGGGATTTTCCTTTCTTCTGGCCATTTACCCAGAATTTGCCATTACTTCCGGATTCAAAACTAGAAGTCAGAGAACCGCCTTTTCCTTTCTCTTCAGCAGCTCTTGGGGCAACGCACGTTTTAGACGTTTCTTGATTTTTTGCCATGACGTAAACGTCGTATCAAACTAACTCACGATTTGCGTGCCAATCCCCATTCACTGAACCAGGAGCATACATAGACGCTATAAAGAGTATTCTTTTTAAGCATAAAGCCTTGAAACATAATATCTGCCCTTTCATAACCAAGACATTAATGAAGCAATCTCAGGAAGCCATTGTTTCAAACGAAACCATAATCTGAATTAAGCTTTGTTTCCTCGGCTATGTTTAAACAAAGCCGTTAACGTTTTAGCTCTGCTCATAAGCATAGAAACAAAGAAATCCACTCTAATAAAATTGGTATTTCATATGTTTAGAGTGTTCAATATTGTAACTTTTATATTTCAATGAGGTCTCTCGGTCATTGTTACAAACATCGTGTCGCACTGCTTGTATGTTAAGCTCCATAAATAGTTTATGCTTTAGAGGTCTCTGAAGCTACTTTTAATCTGGATTGCATGTTACATATTGCATAATTGTGACCATGTCTGGACCTTCAAAATCTTTTGAAAGGGGGTTAGGTGGCATTGAAGTTTGACTTTTTTTTTTTTAAATTGCACAAACAAATACTAGTTAAAGAGAAAAAGGCATATCAGTCAGTGTTTCCTCAATGGCTTTCACATGATAATTATTCTCAATGACCATTGCTAATAAGTATTCAAAGGTCAAATGCTCCACAAATTATTTATAATTGAAGGTTATTTTATTGTATTTAAGACTTAGCAAACTTTTTGACTCATACCAGAATTTTACTCTAGGTTTCTAAAGTTAATTGTCAAAATTTCAAAATTGAAACGTATTTTGTTACGTATAAAAACAAGATGCGAAGATAGTTAAATTGGTAAAACCTAGTCATTTTGTTAATGATTAAAAATATGACAAATTCAGGCAAATTAAAAATGTAAAAACCATGATTTTATTTTTGAATGAAATAATTACTTAAACAAGCTTTAAAGAAAATATCTGGTTTTGATTCTGCTTGGCAAAGGAACATGAAATCTTATAATAGTTAAAATGATTTCATCAATATTCGTTCTAATTTGGTTTAAATCCATGTTAGAATTAAATACGGAATAAAATTTGGTATTCGGAATAAATCTACGTGGGTTTTTTACCTCTTTTTATTCTCTACTTTTTACTTCCTTTCATTTTTTTTCCTTTTGTAGTTGTTTTGATTTAAAAAAAAATCAAGTTTTTAAATACTGTACTATTACACTGCCAGGATTAGGAACCTGACACAGAATAGTGAAGATTGATAAGATCTTTTATTGGTTGTGCTCTAAAATATCAAGAGTTTTGATTCTTTTGCTATTTCTATGCTGTTTCACAACTTTTAAAATCTTCGGTGTTTAAAAAATGTCTTTTTCTCCGTCATTTCTTTCTTCAAATGTGTTTGTATGAAGTAATGTAAGTTAAAAGGAATCATTTGATACGTAGTTAATTCGCCCTCAGAACTTCGATTTCTTTATAACTAATGGTTCCCATATTCAATGTTTCTATGTCAGTACATACAACAATACGATTTTTCTTAACTTAAAAAAAAACAGAAATTTCTGCTAAGATTTTTTTTATGTATACTTGAGTTAAATTTAGACAATGTGTGCAACTTCTGATGTGAAACAGAATTCTTTTAACCACTTGTTTCTTTACTACAAAACCGGGTCCTTTTGATGAAACAATATTCGGAAAAAAAATATTTTCAGTATACAAAATGTGTGACCCATTATTTTTATTTATACCAAATAAACACACGTTCTGTTGTGAAGTCAAAAAATTGGTTAAATTATTTTTCGCGAATATAAAATACAAACAATGCTCACTTATTGGAAAGAAAACCCTTTTTTTGCAGACGAGATATTGCTACATTATTGTTCAAAAAAGATCAGGGCAAACCATGTATTCGAGAAAATATAAAAAGAGTTTCACGTAAAGAAAGAAGCATAATGTTTTCAATATTTTTTTTAAATATTGTTAATACATAGTACTTGTATTATTTGTCTTTCAGGCACAAACTTCATAAATTTCTACATATTATGGCTCAATGTTACGTCAATGTGTTATTTTTAATGTCTCTGGATAAAAGAAATGTAGATTGATAAGTCAAATGAGTTTAATAACATATTGTAATTTTACCAATATATTTAGAAGCTAACACGAAAGTGCTAATACAAAACGAACAATATAGAACTTATGCGCAAATAAAAGAAATTAAAAGTAAGTATCTTTTATTTGCTCTTACAGACGTTGTTTTTATTATTTTAACATATTTAGAGCAAAGTTGTCCGATTTTAAACACTTAATTACTTGATTGGAAACTGAGGTGTGGTAACTAAAAGACGGAAAAAATTTCCTTTGAAGACATCAACGATTTTACTATAAATTAACGGTTTATATTCATATTTTAAGTTTTCTCCATTACATTATATCATTCATGATGCTCAGTGCGGTAGTAAAATTATAACTGCAAAATCTCCTTCATATTTTCACGCATAAAAAAAAACAGCTAAGTTCTCAAAGTTTGCTAAGGGTTAAGTAGTAATAAGAGAGCAGTAATAGCAATAACAACAAAGTAGCAGTAACAATAACAAATTTTGGAAGGGAATTACTATTAATAAAATTAAAAATAAATGAGAAATAAAATGAATAAATAAGTAATTAAAATAATAAATTTAAATATCTGTTAATAAATAAATTAAATTTTTTTTTGTTTTAGTTTATGTGAGGACCATGCTTATATTTATTTGTTCAGGTTTTAAATAACAGAAATTTATCCTGATACTCTCAATATGAATACGTTCAATGCATTTTAGAATGCTAAGAATTAAACTAATTCTACTGACCAAATACTGCGCAAGTTTCCTCTTTCAAAAGATGAAAAATACAAAGCATCCTTCAACAATATTGACTCTCGGGACAATACATGCTTACGGCCTTGAAAATTAGTGAATAAAAATTTGAAATAAATGAATAAATAAATAAATAATCTACTACTCCTTTTTTAAAAAATGAACTGAATTAGATTTTTTCGAATTCAAAACTAAGATTCAGAATGAAATGTACATCATGCACAATAGTTTGAGTTGAATTAATTAATTACACTATTTCTTTATAAGAAGCAGTTTGTGACTGAATAAGGGTTATAAATATTTGTTCAAAGAAGTTTTATAGTTAACTAATTCCAAAAAAAAAAAAAACCCGAAGGAAAATTTAAGATAGAAAAAAGAAAATTTAAAGTAGAAAAAATGGAAATTTTTTATCTTTCTGCCAAAAGGATTTTGCTGGGAGAACCAGTTCGCTTTATAAATTACTCCGGTGATCTGTTTTCGATCACGTTTATAAAAATAAACTTAGGAAAGCCATTATTTTCAGAATTTAGGTCACAGACGTCATAAACCTATTTCCACTTTTAAAACTTTTCTTGACAATTAATTTCCGTTGTTAAACAATTATCTGTTAGATCTCGCTCTAAAATTTCAGTACAAAATTTCATTAAGGCATTCTCCCGAGAGCAAAAACCAGTTCCGGAACAAATTCCTGTAGCTTATTAAAAACTTGAAGTAACGTTTTAAAAATTGTTCTGTTCCCCAATTTCAAATCTTGCGGAAGATACCGATGTTAAAGAAGGGGGTTTTCTTAAGTTATTTTCTGTAAAAGAGGTGAAAATACACGTGTGAAAGTATAAACGTAGAAACATCATATGTGTCATAAAGACTATTGAACACTGCACTTCAAACTAACATGCAAGAGCAGGAAGAAACAGGAGAAAATCCCCCCCCCCCTCAAAAAAAAAAAAAAAAAAGGGCAGAGCTTTAGGAAAAAGACACAGATTTTTTTTTTCATGTAAAGTTTTTTGCTGAAGGTAATAAAGAAGTAGTTTGCGTAGTTAGCTAAGTTATAGGAAAATGAATGAATTCTCTTTTTAACAGTGTTGTCTTTAAAAAAAAAAAAAAAAACTGCAGTGGAAAGTGAATGAAGTACAGAATTTTTATGAAGGGGTTCAACTTTGGATTTTACTGCCGAAAAGCGGGAGACACTACCATTGTTTTAATTTTGAAGCGGTTATATGAAGTCAAACACTGTAAAAAATTTGTATAAGGATATCAGGGTTAGTGGGTGAGAGAATTTCAGCGGATTTTTTGAAAAACTATTTATTGTACATGACTCGAGACGTGATTTAGTGGAAATACATTCTTCGTACATATTTCTCAGATATAGCAGAAATAGTCATGGCTTATACTATATTTTCTTTGCTCGTTCGTACTTTGCTGACATAAGTTCGATCAATGAAATGGAAAAAATGTATTTGAAATCTGTTATTATAATGTTCGACCAGAATAGTTGTGCACAGTAAAATGTCTTTTTCGTACGAAACAGCACGAATCACATTTATGCGTATAATTGGAAGAATTTTACTGATGAATAACACATATAACAGTTTTACAAAGCATCCTCCGGTGAAGCGGAATCATGGAAAAATATTTTTTTTTGTCCTTTTGTCCCTTACTAGAGAGAAAATTAGTTTGCCTGAAGCGGAATTTCGACAATATAACAAGACGATATGACGCAGTGTAAGATCTTTTAGAATCGGCTAAGTACTCCTTGGAGTAAATAAAATATCTTTTAAAGATAGAGAAATACAAAGAAAAGAAACGAACCATGATTTAAAGAGAGATTTTTGTTTTTTAAACAAAAACAAAAGACTTTCGAAAATAATATTGATAGCTTTTAAAAGTAAAAGTACAAAAAATAAAATCTTATCTACTGGTCCTCTTAATACTTGGTTAAACGATCAAATGTTGAAAATGTACATTAAGGAGACAACTATACTAAATGCATTTGTAAATAGATGAAAATATACTTCATTTGATTTAAGGATAATACTGTTGTGTTAATTTGATTGCACAGTGAAATTAAATGATGGTGGACAGGTATCTTGGAGTACAAAGAAATAATTTTTGCGTAACAATTTTTTCCTCTTAACGAGTGCTTATTCAGTTTTCTACATTAAAATTTTTGAGCACTTCAATAACAATTTTGCAAACATTGCACATTAAATGGGCCTCTGAAACGTGTTTCTATAAGTAAATATAACTTTAACCAAAATACATGGCCTCACACAATATAAGTGAACCAAACTACTTCTACTGATGTTTAAAAAGTTTGTGCCAAATATACGTGCTAAATAAAAATTGTCTCATGAAATAAATTAACAAATCTATTTATACTAACTAGTGTTCGCCCAGTGGTCGAAATTCGACCATATTCATAAATGAATATTTGAGAAAACTTGTATGAATTTAACTATTTCCAACATTTTTATTTCTACTCTTACTCATGTTTACTGCATAGCTGAAAACATATAATTTTTATACGGACACACAATACCACAGTAATAATTTATTCCAAATTGGCTTTTTATCTGTTAATCTCAAAATAAATGGATGAAAGGGAAAAAATCGGTAATGGGATCGTTTCCGAAATTTTCAAAGTATTTTTTACTGAAAGAGGATGCTTAAAAACAAAGGTTTTAACCATTTTTTAAATAATTTGAAAAAATTTAATATTTTTTAACAACTATTTTAATCGGTGCGCAGATTGAAATTAATGTTTTTTCATCAAAAGCGATAAAATGCCACTCATTGATGCCATTAGAGCACAGTGCACCCGAAAACGTGGTTGAGAGCAAACCGTAAATATTTAGCGCGGCAATGGAGTCGCGCGCCAAAGTACATCACTTATAACGTCATAAAGACCACGCCTTATTTCCAAAATCGGACATTCAAAAAAGTTTTAAAAAAACATCTGTTGAGAAAATAAAAGTTTTTTCTGGCTCAACATTTTTTTTTTCTTATTCTATCTATTTTAGTGACTAAAAGTAGTACTTTTGATTGAAGGAAACAAATCTATTGAGAAATTCGTGTGGTCGACAAATTGCTGGCTTGAATAATTTTATTTTGGATATCATGTTGCTTTGTGTTAACCCTATGCAAATAAATATTTCTCTACTCTTTGTTTAAGTATGCAAAGGAAAAACATTTTTCGCGCTGGCATAGGAAACAAAACAAATTGACGCCAATGGATAAAAATCACCAATTATCCAATTTTCGATATCTTCCCGTATGAAATGAAGCATCAAAACTCAATTTATACGTAAAACTTCTGTGTGAACTATGTTATTTATAAAACGTCTACTATTATCGAGAAAGTTGCTTCTTCGTCATTAGAAATATAAATTTCCAAGTATCAAATAAACGAACTCTACTCGTGTCAACATATAACTGTCCATTCAAAAACACTGGGCGTCGTAATAATAGTACAATTTTTAAAAAAGGTCGTCTTATAGTGATTTGTTTATGGTTAAGGGCGGTGCATAACTGATGTCACACTTTTCAACATTTTCGACCCTCTCCACCCCTTTGTCACAATGCTTTACACTTATAACAGTATCATACCTTGGCTGATAGCTATCACGGGCTGTTACAGAACCACTTCCACCGAAGTATTATACCTTTTATCTGGACGCATTCCCCTGTTCCATTTGATGGAGAACAGACTCTCACTTCTCGATTTAAGACTAAATTTGTTAAACGAAATAATAATTAATGATTTAACCATCACTCCGGATTCTTTGGAGATGGAGCAATGGGACACCCATCCAGCCGACATCTCATTAATCGATTTTGATCATGCCCCCCCAGGAGCCATTACAAGAGTACAGTTTGTATACTGATGGCTCCCATCTAGATGAGTCTACAGGTCTGTCCTTTGTAGTATATTACTACGACAGCCTAGTCTCATCTTTCAGGCAAAAATTCGCTAATTATAACACTGTTTTCCAAGCAGAGATGAAAGCAATTGAACAAGCCTTCATTTATGCAACTAATTACAGAAAAGGTGCCACCCTTCACTTATACTCGGACAGTAGAGCATCTCTGCTTTTCTAATCCTAGTCAAGGACTTACTCCCCTAAAATTCCAAATACTAATTGCTTACAACAGACTCATTAATTCTGGCTTTAAAGTATTTTTTCACTGGATCAAAGCCCACGTCGGCTGGACGGGTAATGAAAGGGCAGATGCTGAGGCGAAGGCAGCAACAGTAATGAATGAGTACAAGCCTCTTAACATCTCGAGGCAAAAATACAGGTTCATAGCTAAGCAGAGGGCACTAGCTAGATGGCAGGACGACTGGGACAACACTGCAAATGGAAGAGGAACTTATCGTTTCATCAATAGAATTCCCAAAATTAAAATTTCGGATCCTATCGCTAATCAAATAATTTCGGAGCATTTTAAGACCCCTGCTTACTTAAGCAGATTCAACATTACTCAAAATTCGATGTGCACAGTATGTGACACACTCGGTACAATAGACCATTACTTAAATAATTGCTCTCTAATAGATAATTGCAGAACTTCCATAGGCGACAGAGTCCCCCCAGTTCTGGACACTAGCGGTAACCTCTGTAATGCGGATTTCATTAACTACTGTAATGCCATTAAGAGAACACTTACTGCCTCCCCTTTCTTCCAACAGGACACCGCAGCAGATTAACATCATCAAGGACGACCCTGACTGTGACAACCTCCCGAACGCGACGGACGAAGACCATACCTTGACAACACTGAGGACAGCCAACAGATGAAGACTGCGCCTAGTTACCCGGAGCTGGGACCGGATATGTAACTCCTACTTGTAGGCAGTGTTAATTCCCAGCACCCGCCAGAATAGCGGCTGGCAACGTCCTGTATATATTAATATTTAACCAAGAGTTTCTGTATTAGTACACTACCGTTCTGACCGGTAGCTCTGTAATTTACTCAAAATAAAACAGAGGAACGCAGCCGGATCGCTGGCTGGCATCATACTTGTGGTTAGACGACGAGAGACTCCCTAGCTTTAGCTAGTTCCCTGAAAAGCCTTCTGGTGGAGCAGGGCGGGGAGTCTCGATGGGTACCCCCTCTTCCCTTTGTCATATGTCACGCTGTTTTTCATAAACGTTCCTATTAAAAGAAGGCTTGTTGTCACGTTCTCCCCATTGTATGCTCCTCTTATCATGTCTTTCCACTCCCTTGTCACTAACTCTTACTATTTCGTGAACGCCCCCTTAAAGCGGGACTTCATTCGTGGACAGCTCCTATTTTGTGGCAACCGTATGCAAATATACATTTCCCTACTCTTTGTTTTCGTATGCAAAGTAAAAAGAGTTCTCGAGCTGCAATTGTTGAAAAAAAAATGACGCCATTAGAAGTGTAAAATTTCGCACAGTCAAATGAACTAACCCTACTTGCTGCATTAAAAATTGTCCACTCGAAAGCTCTGGACAGCGCAATAATAGTACAATTTAAAAAAGTTTTTATTTGTGATTTTTTTACGGTTAATGGCTGTGCATAATTGATGTCCCACTTTTTCCCGACATATTTGAACCCCTCACCCCTTTGTCACAAAGTTTCACACTTCACCATACCCCTTCTCTCTTTGGCACATGTTACGCTGTTTCTCATAAACATTCTTATAAAAAAAACCTTGCGATGTCACATTCACCCCATTGTATGTCTCTTTTGTCACCAACTGTTACAATTTCATTAACTCCACCGTAAACCATGACTTCATTCTTGGATAGCACCCTGCTTTGTTATAACCCAATGCAAGTAGATATTTCCCTACTATTTGTTTACGTATGCAATGCAAAACCAATTCTCACGCAGGCATTGGTGCCAAAAATTTGACGCCAATGGATAAAGATTGCCATTATCGCAGAAAAATCGAAAGCTTCCTGAATGAAATGATACCGCAAAATTCAGTTAATACGTAAAACTTCTGTATAAACAATGTTCTTTGTAAAAAGATTACTTAATCATGCCAAACTATTCAATAATATTGAGTACCTAAGTAGGCATAACCTTTTCCGTTAGAAATATAAAATTTTCATCTATCCAATGAACAAATTCTACTTGCGACAGGGTATAAATAAAATAAAGTATTAAAGTCGCAAAAACACTAAAAAGGGAAAGATTTTAACTGTCCGTAATAACCTACGAAGCCTCAATAATAAAAACGAATGCAAGAACTTAATTTCTTTACGCTAAAGCGAGAAATGGCAACACATAATATTATCCAGCAATTTCTTCACGCTAACTAAGTCGCGTGAAAAATCAAATAAAAACGAATTTTCGCTAACTTATAATTGCTTCTAACTCCTTTTCTATTCATCATAACAATTTTCGGTTTTTGAGCTGTTAACGGGGGGTAAACGTTTATAGAAGTACTTTTCCTGATCTTTCCAACCATACCAAATTCGAAGCATTAAATGCAATTTTCGTGTAGAAAAAGCGATTTAAAAAGTTAATTTAAACTTAATGTTTCACGCTTCCAACAATGAATTTCAACAATGGAAAAGTGATAAAATTTGTGAATTTCGTTAACTAAAAAACGCTTATAACTTTTTTTCTAGTTTATTTAGATTTTTGAACCTTGGGCTCTCTAACAATTTCTTTGTTAGGAGTATTTTTTAAAGACCTTTCTAACCATATCAAATTCGAAAAAATTCGACCATCCATTCGCGTAGAAAGAGCCTATTAGGACGAAAATGCATTTTTAATTAATATCTCCGTTAATTAGTGGTCAATTTCAAAATTTTTTTATTGATGACACTAAAACTCGGCAATAGCTACCGAACAAAAAAAGAATGAAAGAAATCGGTTCTCAAGCAGAGAAGAAATCGGCACCGAAAGAAAACGGCTTGCCTATTAATATATAAAGATGTTTTAAAAGATTAGAAAGAACGCGGTTCGTTTGGTTAGTCAAAATACTGTCATGTGAAATAAATTAACGAATCTGCTTATGTTGTTAGACTGAAAACAAAAACTCCCTTGCTACCAAAAATACGCTCTCATTTTAGAAATAATAACAATAATAAGGAACCTGCTTACACTGATGTTTTAAAAGACTGGACAGAAAAGCAAGTACTTGCTTAACCAAAACACAGCCTCATGAAATAAATAATTGAATCTGCTTTTACTAATATGTTTTAAAAGATTGAAAACAACGCAGTTCATTCGCTTAATCAAAATACAGCCCTAGTGAAAAAAAATTAAATAAGCTTGTATTGTTATATGGTAGAAAAAGAAAACACCCGTCACTTGTTTAACAAAATACGGTCTCATGAAAGAGTAATAACAATAATAACGAATATTATTTTCTGATTACTTGTTCTGATATGGCCAAATGAAATTAAATAAACTAATTCAGTTTTACCAAGGCTTTTAAAGATTGGAAACGGTAATATTTCTGTAAAAAGAATTTAAACTAATAATTAGTTTTAAGTTACGTAAAAATAAAATATGTAAAGAAAGAATAGTTGAACGTTTAGTTCAAAAACAAAGAAAATATTAGTCAACGTTTTCAGTATTCATCGCAAATATCAGACAATTCAGCAATATATTATAAGTAGAGCATACATTTTCCAAAATTACAAAAACAATTTTGATTTTCAAACTTACCACTAAGCAAGTAAAATAAATATCTTTGTGCATAAAAAATAAAATAACAAATAAATACGTCAAATAGCACGTTGACGTTCTTATTTAACTACCAAGCATATACTTTTGAGAATGAAAAATGGAAAAGTAATACTTCTTAGGTGTAACCGCAAGATAATAATAAATAATGTTACCAAAGATAACAATATACGCAAAAATCTCTTTTATTTTACCAATTTTTTTTTACTATCTTAATCACTTTGTGCAATTAGCGTTTAAATTATTAGCTCTACAATTACACACATAATTTCCCATAAAAATAAATTTAGTATTATGAAATTTCATTTTTATGAAGCTTAATCTAAAACCATTTAAGTCACTCGTGCACATCGCTTGCCATATAAAAATGATATCATTTAATTACTTGACTACAGCCCTAAACGAAGGTCATAAAGGCCCTTTTTTTGATTGAAGATCGATAATTGCTTTGAAATGATAGATAACGATCCGTTTATTAATGGTTGATGAAACCTGCGTCCTGCTGAAATAATTTAGAAAATTTAGTTCAAGGCTTTGAGCGTCCCAAAGCGCTTCACATCATCATTAAACCTTTAATCCTTCACGTCTTATGCTTCAAGTAAATTTTGGGAGAGCTTTTACGAACCAGTGAATAATTATTAATAACAAAGCGTAAATGCGTTTCAGAAAGATCTTTTGTTCAAACTATTGCATTGCATAAAGCATCTCTCTAAAGATAGAACTAACTACGTGGAGTGAGTTCAAAAAAAAAAAAAAAAGAAAGAAAAAAAAGTGAATAACTAAAACAAATAAATAAGATAAGTTAAAAATTCAAAGCTGCAATACAATTTTTAACAAACTGAAACAAGCTTTCATAGTGAAAGTTATTGACACTAAATAATTACTTTGAATGCATAATCAAGTACGTAGGATATCTTATCTATTCAATATTTGCATATCTAGTAAAAAAATGAAAGAGTAAAAGGGTCAAAGTCGCAGAACGTGAAAAGGAAATACAGGTATGTTATCAGTAACACATTAAAAAATAGATAGGGGGTAAGATGATTGAGTGAATGCTATATTTAGTAATCTTCACGTAACTTATTAAAAAGGATGTAAAGAAAAAACAATATTAAATTGTTTCATTTTTCTGGACTGCTAAGTTTATTCATATGGTAGTCTGAGCAACAAATCAATATTTAAGAACACTTTCAATTTCCGAAATTCTTTATATGTGAAAATAAGTCCTTAAATTCTTCATTTTTCGTTTTTTTTTTCTGCTTTTTTTCATTGTACGTTAGCTATATTGCACAAGCTTATTTATTTGGTTTCCTTTGAAAAAAAAAAGAAAAAAAATGTCTAATTCCAACATTTCCCTATTCTTAGTATTGAATCCAAGACGCGTTTCTTCAAATATCTCAAAAACTCATTTCTACAGATACTGCCTGCCCACTGCAGTGTAGCGATATTAAAAACAGCTTTATTGTTATCTGTAATCATTCAGAAAAAAAATTGAGCGAACTTTTAAAATCGAACTTCAGATTTTTTTTTTTGGGGGGGGGGGGGAATAACATGAAGATAAGGGGTAACAGCCCAGTAAATCGCACATCCAGTTCAATACCGCTATAAATGTAAATTTATTAGTTACGATTTTAAGGTGGTATTGCAGCGTTATCGTGATGGATTTTTAAATGAAATGTTATTAAACGTCAGTACGTAACACTGCCCTGAGCAGGTAGACGGCAGTACTATTTGGAGAAATGAGTTTTTGAGAAATTAGAAGAAACGCGTTTTGGATTCAATACTAACAATAGGGAAATATTTTAGTTAGATGTTTTTTTCGCTCTTTTTTTTCAACGGAAACGAAATAAGCAAGCTTGCACACGAAAGTTAACGTACAATAAATGAAAAAAAATGCAAAAATGAAAAATAAAGACTTTGCAGTTACTGCGCTTTACTTGCCCACGACAGAATAATTATGTATGGATAATGAAATTAAACAAGTTTAATTGTATTTCATTTCAACGTTAACCATTTTTGCACTACGATACCACCAAAAATCAAAAATTTAAATTCTGCTCTTATGGCAGTACTGACTGAATATAAGAAGCGAAGATATTTAACAAGTGAAACGAATGAAAATGTCTCGTTTTCTATTGAGAATTAGATAGAATAAAGCTACTGTTGCTAATTAGACGGTGTTATGCAAAAAATGGATCAACCCACCAAGCAGTACTTATGAGCAAATTAAGTTTGAAGTAGAGAAGTCGGTAAGCATTTTGTTCATTAGATGGCATACATAATTTTTTTAAATCGTTTTTGCATTCTATAGTACGTCAGTTTACCTACGAACCTATGTTAATCACTCATTTCTTAAATTTTTGTGGACTAACTCATTTGTCCCATTAATCTAAGAAAAATCTTTTGGTACCTTATATTAAGAAAAAGTACTGCTCATTAACGGGGGGGGGGATGATCATTCACTGGTCGGACTATCCTACACATAAAATGTGCAAAAATGGGAACGGAAACAATGGAAGCACGTTACCTGATTGGGAACGTACAGAGCATTATTTTGAGGAAAAGAAGTTAGCCGCAATCTCTCATTTGAATAAATATATTTTGAAGAAACTCCCTCTGCAGTAAACAGAAAGAAATTTTAAGATTTTTTTTCCTCCACGATCTATAGCTATATGTTGCAAATTTTTTGGGCTGCACTTTCTTCAAACAAAATTGTTTAAATTAGCAATTGCGTTAATGAGAACGGTTTTTTTTTCTTATCATGTAGCTTACTTGTTTTTAGAGTTCAGAGTTGTTATTTTATAGACAGTCGTAGCGTGTTTCAACTTTCTATTCTACTTTAATTTTTGAGCAAAGTAAAGTAGTGCTGATGAAAGTAAGGATCTTCTGATGTGGTTCAAAATGAAGCTTAGAATAATTTTCAGATCTTTAGGGAGAGATTTTTCGGTGTAGGGTGATTTGATTTATAAAAAAAAAACACAAGTTACAATATTTCTGATAATTTTCTATACATTGCAAATTTGTTGATGTACAATTAAATTAAGAAGCAAAGTGGTTAACTGATGTTCAGTAACTTCGTTCACATAGAACTTTCGTTGATTTATTTTCTACAACGTCATGGCTTCTAAGAACAAGTTTCCTAAAACAAACAATCACTTTTGTTCAATACATTCTGAAATAAACTATCACATATCTTTATCAAAGTCAACTGTCCTTAAAAAGCGAATCCCTTTTTGTTATCTAATTTAGTACACAAGAGAAATAGCCTTTATTTGTAAGGTGGTCAATGGTCATAAAATTTTAATTTCTTATGCAAAAAATAATAAGAAAACGTTTTTTTTTTTCCCTCCCCTTCATTTTCACACCTGATGCATCTGTATAGATTTATATGCATAGGAAAATCGTTAATGAATAGTCTGTCATTATGTTTAAAAAATTCTTAAGTTTATAGTTGCTAATATTATTTACGGCATGAGGCGATTTTAATGATCGAGACAAGTTACAAGCAACAACATTTCCAATAAGTGCAAAAAAATTTGCAAAATTGTGTCAAAGAAAATGATTTTTGTCACATTTTAAAAAGTTTCTTAAATATTTTATAAAATATATTATTTTACGACAGATTTCATACTTCATGAAATAATCGCAGTAGTTGCATAAATTTATAAAACTCTGATTTCTCTAACAATTAAATGAAGAACGATCTAAACAAACATAAATAAACACAATGCTTTCTGAAGTCGCTAAAACAATAACATTTGAGTCATTTTATTTTCAAGATTTTGCACTGAACCGAATTCATTTTACTTGCCTGCTTCTAAAAACGCACTTCATGCCAGGATCGAAAATTAATAAACGAACAATAAATATTGCTGCAAATAAAGAGTACCGCCGAATGTTTTAATCCCGTATAGCTCCATGACACCGGCACTATCAAACCAACAATCCACGAGAAAGAAAGGAAAAGCGGACTTACAATTCAGGGGATGGGATCTAGCAGTTGAGATGAAAAGTTAGAAGTGAAAAGCACGCTTCGGTATATATGTCGGACACCCAACTGGACTAGTTATTGGGGTCGTTGTACCAGACATAACCAATGGTAGGTGTCACTGTTGTCGAACTGACCCATTTCGAAGCTCTTTAGGAATCAGTAGTTGGACCACTGAGGTGAAAAAGGCGAAACTTAACTTTCTGATAGGATTTTACGTCACCTTTGAAGAAACAGCTATTTCGCACACCATTGGATGTTTCAATGGAAAGGATTATGACGCCCTTTTGCAAACCTTGCAGCAACAACTAGCACTGCAGAAAGAAACGTAACAGATGTTCATTATGAATTCACTTTATTTACATTGATTAAAAGAGCAACTTCTTTCTTTAAACGTAGACAAAGTATTCTAGCATTATTCTGCATTATTGAGGTTATTCATGCGTACTTCCTACTTCTCTTCATGAAAGAGCTGTATAATCTTCAAAAATTAACTACACCTAAAAAGCATATTATCGTCTATATTTGTAAGATTGAATGATGCAAATATATTAAAAAAATTACTTTTGTTTTACTAGCGCAACCTTTGCGAATTAAAACTCAAACTTAAATACTATAGTTTGAAACAACAAACCTTAATCCCAATCACTAACTTTTTTTTTCTTTATAAGATTCTAAAAAGGCATTTTAGTTTGAAAGAAGCTACATCTTTTATTTTAAATACTATTGGTTTTTTTAACCTTGATAAAAAGCAAACGACTGCCTTAAGTAGTATGTTACTTTGAAGTTGGAAAACATAATTGCATGTGAACTCGGGCATACCGAAATGCTGTTCATAGTTCTGGAATGAGTAATTAAAGGCTAAGCAAAATGCTTAAGAAAACTTATTTTGTCAAGTGAATTTTTACTAATAATAAAGCGGAAAGTCTCTCTGTCTGGATGTCTGGATATCTGTAGGATGTCTGTGACACGCATAGCACCTAGACCGTTCGGCCGATTTTCATGAAATTTGGCACAAACTTAGTTTGTAGCATGGGGGTGTGCACCTCGAAGCGATTTTTTTTGAAAATTCGATTTTATTCTTTTTCTATTTCAATTTTAAGAACATTTTCCGGAGCAAAATTATCATAAGATGGACGAGTAAATTACGAAATTATCATGACGTGGAATAGGGAGAGCGAATGAACATAGCCAATTGGCGAGAAATTCATCATTCATTATTTGTAAATATACAGGCGAACCGAATGACCTTTTAATTTTCAACTACGATCAAAGCTGTGCGGGTACCACTAGTTAAAAATATTTTGGAAAAATGAAAGAAGCGTCACAGAAAAAAGTTTTTTTTTTTTTTTTTTTTTGAATAAATACTTGCATATGAAATTTCTCCTTATTTTTCTGATGCTTAAATAATGTTTATAATCTACGTAATCAAGAATAATAGCTCATAAATTTGGAACCACAGCAAGTAGTTAATTAGGAGCGAAAAATCAATTGTTCTCTTTTGCATTTTTACAAACTGTTCGTAGCAGTATATCTTTCTCAGGCACAAAAATGGGTTTTAAAATATTTTTACTGCATTTCTTATTTTATTAAAATAAAAAAAAGAAACTTATAGTTTAATCATGTTTAAAATACAGTATAATCCTGTTGCAACGAATAGTAAAACAACAAACAATCTGTTTCAACAAAATAAATTTTCATTCCCCAATCAAGTTTCATTACATTACGTGAATTCAATCACAATAAAACTCCCGTTACGAAGAACAAAATTTGCGGTTATTTGAAATTCGTTATAACGGGCTTTCACTGTAATTGAATATATATTTTAACATTAAAAAATATCTCTTATTAAATGCATTTATGATAAAATTTAAAGCACTTTCAAAATGAGTGGCAAAAATTTATTTTAAACATGTTATGAACTTTATGACTTGGATAGGTAGGATGTCTGATTTCTGCCTACTCTCTTGAAATGTGTTACGGTGACAGATTATACAACGAACATTTTTTTATGCCTTTGCCCTGTAGCTATATTTAAACAGTTTATATGCAGGATAAAAATTTGTTTTCAAGTTCATTTTCTAAAAATAAAACTGGAATAAAAAAAGCTTACTGGCATTTTAAATGCTGATGAATAAATTTCACAAGAGATGCGTGTTATGAAAACCAAGTGTTGTATTAATCGACTTTAATCATCTAGACATTAAAGTAGTTTATTATGGTGTAAAGTAAACATTTATTATTTAATACCGTGAAAGAAAATATCTGCCTCAAATCCAATTTCTTCAGACAGCACATATAATTAAAACAAATATGTAAAATTATGTTAAAGGATCGCTACAGAAATGATTTTTGGTCAAGTGTTCATACAAATTTAAGAGCATGGGAAATCTGCGCCGTTCTTCTGAGAACGAATTAATTTCCATTACGAAACTTGCAGAAAAATACCTTCTACCGGGGTATTATTATTTAATCCCGAAGTTTAAGTCACTACCTTGTCAACTGTCAACGACTTTCAAATAACAGCACT
The DNA here is from genome assembly GCF_026930045.1 of Uloborus diversus. NCBI lineage: Eukaryota > Metazoa > Arthropoda > Arachnida > Araneae > Uloboridae > Uloborus > Uloborus diversus. The sequence continues at coordinate 157,352,131 of NC_072733.1, read as the reverse complement.
GTAACTTCACTCTATAGGGTAGACCACGGCACGCTTACGCGGATTTTTTTCAATGAATTTTCTAGTTTTTATGTTTTAACTTGGGAAATTTTAGACATTGTAATTTCATGAAGTAGTTAATGGAGTCAAAATTGGTATATTCAGTTTTGCTCAGTTTCTGTTTTAACCGTTAAAAAAAATTATTTTTGAGTCCAAGTTGTGCGTAAACTTGCCCCGGAAACGGGGCACGCTTATGCAAATGTATTTTGACACCTAACATGGTTCTGTTAGTGTTTCGAACATAATGTCTTACCATCGTTAAAATAAAGCAAATTTATTACAGACTGAATAGTGTATAATGTTAAAGCTGAAGAGGCATGAAGACAGCACTATATGATTGTAAGCTATAAGAAAATAATGTGTAACTTAATTAAAAATTAAATGGTCATTTTCAAAACTAAATAGCCGGAAAATACTCAAAAAGTTTGAGACAGTGTGGAGCGAAAAAAGTGTCAGGGGCACGTTTAAGTAAGACACAGTGAGAGCGTACGTAAAGGTGCTCCGACGTCAACGCGTAAACTTACCCCGTCACCAAGTTTGGATGTATTTTTAACGTGCAAAAAAATTAAATAATATTTCAGTTCATACAAATACAATTCTCAAAATAGGACAAAATTCTGCTAATTTTTATACATTTGTTCTTTCTTAACTAAGTATTATTTATTCACAATAGGCTTCAAAACGTTCAACACAAAATTTACTCAACTAGGTAAAAAACATATTATTCTTCCTGCATCCTAGACCGAAGCTCAACTGATGCTCAAAAACTTGTGAGAATATTTGCTAGGGAACAGCATCAATCTGTTATAACTGTTGGCCCTCCAGTTATAATTCGTTTTGAAAAAAAGGCACTGCTCAAACGTTCCCCATGCGTAAATCCCTAATCAATTTTTAACTGTTCCGTATAGTTTTAAGTTTCTAATTTCATTTGGTATAAAAATTTAGTTAGTGAATTACATATGATTTAACTTTAAGGGTTCTTTCAGTATGCGAATCTTGTAATGCAGTTCAGACACTCTTACAAATTTTGAAAATTCCTTTCAGGTTTTTTTCCTTCAGTTTAATAACCTATTCAATCAGGGTAGCTTTGAGCCATATTGGTTAATTTTGCACCATTTTAAATGTTTTAGTATATTTGACCTTTTTAAAAGAAACGCGAGAAAGCTCAATGCTTCACTCACCAGGCTAATTTATAATTTTCTTACTCTCTATTTTCCAGAAAAAATAACAATGCATTGCACAGTAGAGTGGTTCGAAAAAATCGATATTTTTAGTTCGAAATCGCGTTACCTCTCAAAAGTTGTAGTTTGATATCCTCCATTGGAGGGAAAAAAATTCTGAGTTGACACTTTCAGTTCACGCAAGAGGTTGAAAGTTTGAAAAAATATGTAAAAATTGAATTTTTCAAAAATTTTAAAATTATTTTATTTTTTAATTTTTATAGTGCAACAACCATAAATTATCAGCATATAACGTAGTTTGGCCGAAAAAATATTTTATAGCTTTCACATAAGATCTTCAGTTCGCGCATACGAATTGAATTGTTCTAAAATCGCCTAAAATTTTAAATTTACGTATGTGCAGCTAAAGATTTTTTTTAAAAATCAGATCACAGTTTTATTGGTACGTGCACTTATACTATAAGCGCATTTTTGTCATAATTAAGATACATAAAACACCATCAAACTAATATGCCCATATTCAGTGAAGTAAAAGTAAATATTTCAGTTCTGAGCACATATGACCATAACTGATTTTTGAAATTCTTACTCAAAATTATTACTTAGAGTTGATGATGAAACAGCTAAATCTGGTAAACAATAAATAAAAAATACTGCCTCAAAAGAAATATATTTAATTCATTTATGTATTAATTTTAACTGTAGTTGTTCAGACGAAGCTTTCTTAAACGATTTGTCAGTTATCCATTTTTTTTAATTTTTATGTTACTATAGTTGGTAATTTGAAATTTGATTATATTTTATGGAAAGTAAGTGTTTTAATATTTTTAAATACTTTTTTGTGTATTTCCTGAAAATAATTGAATTTACCCTGCATGACCATTACTAGTTTTTAGTGTTCCCATAACTAAACGAGTGTGACCATTAAATGGTCAAAGTATTCAAATTTATTTTAAAAAAAGATTACATTATTTATTCCGAAAACATTATTGCACACAAAAAAGAGCATTTTTCATTCTTATTTTTTAATCAAAAACGCACTATTTGCATTTATGTCGGTATTGTTGGTATTGTAAGGAGAACAACTAGTAACAATAATGACATATTTTGACGCACAATAAATAATATCTTTGAAATTTAGTGCAAGAACGTCCTAAATAAAACGCAACTTTTTGAAATTTACACTTTTTACACTTTTTTTTCATGAAACAGTAGAAACACCAGATTTTCTTGAAAAAGACCTTATGCGTAGGAAAAAGTTCTATCAGTGGCTTAAAATATAGCTTCACAGCATATATCTTACTTTTAAACTTTAAAATCGCTCCCCCGAAAAATCACGTTTTTTTGAGATGCGACGTTTTTGAAAGGAGTGAACGATATTGAAAATTAATGAAAGTATCACAGCTATAAAGGTGCAATTTCTAAGTTCTAACATCGTGAAAATCAGCTTTTACCCTGAGCTTGAACTGTGATATCACTGTTCAACTAACACTTCAAATTATATATATATATATATATATATATATATATATATATATATATATATATATATATATATATATATATATATATATATATATATATATATATATATATATATATATATATATATATATATATATATATATATATATATATATATATATATATATATATATATATATATATATATATATATATATATATATATATATAACTTAACCATGCCCCACAACCCGTCATTTGCCGTTTTCTGCAACATCGTAAATTATAGAAATCTTTTTTCGTTGTGAAGCACAAATGGGGAGTAACACATTTCGAACTTTTATTTTGCTTTATTAAAGTTGCACTACTTTTGTTAAAACATTTTATTTTAAATCTCATATCTGAAGGGTTTCAAATTGACCCTAAATCGCAGGATAGCTTAAATCCAGTCTAATGATTCATTTTAAATGGATTTAATATCTCTCATTTCTGAAATATTGGATAACTATGTCATTGTTTAGGTGTTTTTCTTTTCGTTTTATACCAAAAAATACAAAAAAAAAAAAAAAAAATTAAAACGTTATTGGGACAGTAAAACAGGGAAAATGTTGCTCAAAGATACCCTGAATACAGGCCTTATATCGATTCAATTCGTACAGCATTTGTTCAAATTGAAATAACGCATTGCATAAAATTTCCATTAACAGACAGAAAAGACAAATATGGAGTTTTCCTTAGTATATACAACTCTTTGCTAGTTTTTGGAAAGTCATGCAAGCGTTACATAACTATTGTCCAAAAGCAGGATACTTTTAGAAACTAACACAATATGAGATAAACATTCAGCGTATATTTTTATACATAAAAGAGGAATTCGTCATGGTAACAATAAGTGCATCAATGATACAGTAATGTTGTTTTGTTAAACAAATCACTTTCAGATTTTGTTGATATCATCAAGCTTGATGCTTAATCAGCAAGAACGCAAATATGATCTGCTGCATTTTCAAAGGAAAAAAAAAAGCTGTAAACTAAACATGGCCAACATTCGCTTGAACCATTTTCGAAGGTAAGAATACGTTGGCGCCATGTTAACTAAGAAAGGGGGAAAATTGCGTTTTTCAAATTCGAAGTTTGCCGTAGTAGTCAAAAAGGGCTACTGGTTACAACTACTTCAAACGACAGTTTTTTACTCTAAAATTTGTCTATAAAAAGTGAAGTATTGAAAATAACTAAACGCGTCAGGAGGAAAAAAAATATATTCAGTGTTCTGACCTCTGCGGAAATTTTCTCATTCGTTAGTTTAACACGGTGCCGATGAATGCAGTGTCACAACGATTTTTACTCTAAAACAAGGCTAGAACATCTAATATTCTGATACTGTAACCAGGGCCGTTTCAATGTTTTCTGTCATCCTAGGGGAGAGTTCAAAATATTCCCCCCATCTAAACACATAGCTGTATATCTCAGCTTGAGTACATTGAACATAAAAGCCATAGTACATATTAAAAATATGGATAAATAAATAAGTAATTGAAATAAAATATTAAATTATCAGTAATATTTAATACGCAATACAATTAAAGCAATTAATTAGTAATTAAATGTATTTAATACATCTGCAACTGGGGTGAATATCTCTTCAAATAAGGATGACCAAGAGATGTCATGGTGTGGACTGCTCTATTATAATTATTAGAGTTGTTTTCAGTGTGTGTGTGTGTTTGTTTTTTTTGGGGGGGGGGGCGGTGATATCGTTCTTTCTGGTGTTCCGTAGTATTTGGGTGCACGTCACTGCTCTTGCGGGGGGGGGGGATGAACAGAAATTTCTTTAACATTTCAGATTTGCTTATCAACTATTGTTGCATTATTTACCTTATCCTGAAGCAGTAAATGAGTGAAAATCCGCATAAAGGAAAAACTAAAAATGTTAGGTTTTATTACTGAAAACTAGAGACAAGTATAAAAATCTAGTTTGTTCCTTAAATACAGTCAAATTTAATCAAAAAATGAATTTAATAAAATTGAAATAGTGGCTGCGTCTTATTCAGTCATGTACTGAAAATTTAAAAGTACACAACAGGCAAAAGTTTTAATGCAATAATGCTTAAGCCCTCGGTTTAAAATCTTTGATTTTTAACTTTCATTGATAAAGAAAATGCATCTAAGAATTATAAGATCGTATGATAATAATTATCACTGCAGCTTTTAGTTATTTGTATGATTTTATTATTTTTTCATTCTTTATTATAGACAAGCATATTTGCATTGTCATTCATTGTTTTTAAAGAGTGTACTAAATTATGTGTTCTTTGAACTATCAATTGTTTACTAAAAACAAAATCTGGCATCATATTTCTGTGTAGAATTGTTTCTCGTAAAATTCTGCTTTGCAGCTGCAATGTTTAGCTTTAGGAAGAAAAAAAAAGAAATATTTGAATTTCTCTTTCGAGTGACTCATAGTATCATTCTACCTGTAGAAAGTTTATTTCCGGAAATAGTTTAAAACAAAAAACAAAACTTCAAAATAAACTGCTCAATAATAAGTCGCTGAAAAAAAGAGGATATGTCTTCTCCCTCAAAACTTAAATGATTTTTTGGTAGCTTTGAAGGAGTCATGTCCGTAAAAGATTTTTTTTTAAATTTTAAACAATAACTTAAACTGCATTAAAGCATTCATCACCTCGAGAAGTTTTTAAACATATTGAACGCTGATATTACGGCCCATAGCCAGTAGTGGATCCAGCTGATCATTTTGGGAGGGGCGATTCAACATTTTTTTACAAACTTGCTTGAGACGTTTGTCGTAAGGATCACCGCTGAAACAGTGCCAGATCTTTGATTTCCCCCCAAAACCACTAACTTTACCCATCTTTACGTTTACCTCCTAATTTCCTTCTTTGGGGAAGAAAGGTTTGGTGACTCTCCTGCGAAAATTTCGAAAAGCAATATTTTAAACTATCTTTGGTAACCGTTAAAAGAGTTGGGGAAGTTCAAAGACTCTTTCTTAAGATTTTTCGATGTTAAAGTCTGGGAAACGCGACTGTTGGCTATCTTTGGTGTCATTCTGGGGATGCCCTAATATATTCGAAATAATAATTATGTTTCGAGGAGAGGGATATAATTTTTCTCCCAATTAAGACCTACATTTAAGGTAAAACACATGTGATAAATTTTCTTATTTTCTCAAAATATTTTCTCTTTTGCTTTTTTTCTTCTTAAAAAAATCATTCAGTTGCAAGGTTTTAGGAGGGGCCTTCCCCCTCCCCCATGGCCCTCCTCCAGAACCGCCCCTGCTTAGCTCTTCTGCAGCGGCTAAGAAGAAGGATTGGGAGGAAAATCATTCAAAGCGTCTGTTCCTGTTCTCAGCATTGCAGAAAAAATAAATAAATGAAAAGACAAGTTTTAAACTAAATGAGGTTCCCTTGAGCACTCCCCTGCCCAGCATCTCTAGTAGAGGTGGGCAATGTCGTTCTTTTTAATGACCCGTTCATCAGAGGACTGTTCATTCTTTTGATTCGTTCATTTAACTCGTTCATTTGAACGACTTCGTTCATTCAAAAACTTATTAGTGATCTCTCTGTACGACATACACACGTACACTCGAAACGTTTCATTATATCAGCAATATTCTTTGAAGGAAAAATGACTAAAATGTAAAAGTAGGAAAATATGGCCATGAAAAAAGGAAACAAATAAAATAATAGTTTAAGAAAACTAAAAAAAAAACTCTTTTGTAGCAAAATGAACTAAAAAGTAAAAAATAATCTTTGAATGGTAAAACACTTAATTCTAATGTAATAAAAAAAAGTGGGGTTCTGTCTATTTACATTTTTGCATGGACAAGAAATGGAAGAAATTCAAGACAACTAATAAGAAGCCCCCCACGCTTTTTTTGTATTACATTAAAATTAAGTGTTTGGTCAATTACTTTATAAACATTTAAAGATTATTTTTTACTTTTTAGTTTATTCTGCTACAAAAGTGTGTTTTTTAGTTTTTTAAACTATTATTTTCTTTTTCTTTTTTCTTCTTTTTTTTTCTGTTTAGTTTAACTTGTTTTACGAAAAAATATTCATTTCAACAAAATTCGAAATCTTTTATGTTCATTAAGTTTGCCCCCCCCCCAAAAGCGACTAAAATGCTCGGGCAGCATTCGAAACACGGTCTCTCGAACTCCAAAAAGAATAATTATGCAACGACCGTAATGAAGCTTTATAATGAAAAACCGCAAAAGTTAAAAAAAAAATGATGAATAAAGAAGAAAGTAAAAAGGTTCGAACTGAACATATTGTACAGCACTGAGAAAAAAGAAATTTGAGATTGATTAAAGTTAAAAATTTGAAGATAAATATATTTCAAAAAAAGAAAATGCGATTTTATCACAAGTGCATCAATGCAAGGTTCCAAACTGCTCACCGTTCAAACGAACGGTCGTTCACTTTTTAAGTGAACGAACGGATCCGTTCATTTTCAGGATTCGTTCTTTTTGACTCGTTCGTTCATGAACGACACATCCCTAATCCCTAGTACCATTTGATAGACTTTGATCAGCTTAGTACTTATGCAGTTTACGCTCTTGCTGACCGTATTCCCACCCTACAACACAGTGGGGGGACTAGTGAAAAATCTGCACATAGGAAGAAAAAGTCACCAAGAGAAGCTTAAGCTTACACTGTCCTTACCCTTTTTTTTTTTTCATTTATTCATTTGCACTCTCATGCAATTATAATGAGACTTACAAACGCTTTTTTTTTTCTTTTTCTTTTTTTTTCTAATTTTGCCGCTCTCACGATTCTGCCTCCCTAGGCAGCTGCTTATCCTTGCTTATCGATAAAAACGGTGCCATGACTATAAACCAAAGTGTGAATTTTAATACTAAAACATAAAAGAAAACTAGTATGTCAAACAAAACAAGAAAAAAAAACATGTTTTAATAAAGAGCTTATTTTTTCAGTTTTCTCACTTCATCGTTTATTCGAATAAGACAACTTTAAAACAATTTGATTTTTACAACACTCTTTGAATTACCATTGAGTAATTTAATTTATTTGTGCAGTAACATTTTTTTATTCAGCTCTTTGTTTACTTTTATTGCTTTAATAAAATAAAATCAAGGCAATAATTTTGAAATTATACGGCTATTTTCATTTTTGAGGGAAACTTAGTCGTCAAAGCTCGTACTAAAAAAGGTTTAAATAAAAAAAATCATCAGGAAAGGCGCTAGCTCTAAAACAGTTATTACTTTAGAGTTTTATTAATACAGATTTTTTATCTTTAAAGTTTTGCATTAAGGTACCTTCAAGGTAATGAAATTGACGCTATTTAAAGACATCATCAAATCCATCCATCATCAGATCCACCCATCATTAATACACATCTGATCAATGTTTTGTAATTTACAGAACTTCAACATTTATGTGAATTCCTTTAATAAAATAAATATTAATGTTCTTAGTATAATATTTATCATATTAAGCGGGGTAAGGGTGGGGTTTTTCATGATATAATCTTATTTTTCTTTTTTATTTGAAAATATTTCGTGTGTTACATGCTTTCATTAGAAAAATATTAAACAACATAATAGCTAAAACAAAAAAACATTCATGTAAAAAAATTCAAAAATTTTTAATGAAAACATAAATTCGTGATTGAAAAATTAATGATTGAAAATTA